>NC_088220.1:4003084-4064115 GCF_036934945.1 Oncorhynchus masou masou
ATTCAATAAAAAAGCAAAATTAGCAGGTGCGCGTCCTCTTTGTCTAAAACTCCAAATTCTTCCTTGTTTGGGAAGAAACAAGCCTGAAACCTTGACCAAAGACTGTTGACATCTAGTGGAAGCCATAGGAATTGCAATCTGGGAGCTGGATTTAACTTTGTCCTTATACGTTCTAATGGAAGAGCATGGGCTCTCAAAAAAAATGCTTGTTGATTTTTCTTTGGATTTTCTCCTACCATATCTATTGTGTTATAGCCACCTACATTATTTTAACATTTCTACAAACTTCAAAGTGTTTTCTATCCAATGGTACCAATTACATGCTTCTGGGCCTGAGCAACAGGGAGTTTACTTTGGGTACGTCAGTCAGGCGGAAATTCAGATAGAGAGTTAACAGATAGATAGACAGTTAACAGATAGATAGACAGTTAACAGATAGATAGACAGTTAACAGATAGATAGACAGTTAACAGATAGATAGACAGTTAACAGATGGATAGACAGTTAACAGATGGATAGACAGTTAACAGATGGATAGACAGTTAACAGATGGATAGACAGTTAACAGATGGATAGACAGTTAACAGATAGATAGAGAGTTAACAGATAGACAGAGAGTTAACAGTAACAGCTTTGGGAGTGACCAGTGAGATATACCTGCTGGAGCGCCTGCTACGGGTGGGCGTTGCTATGGTGACCAGTGAGATATACCTGCTGGAGCGCCTGCTACGGGTGGGTGTTGCTATGGTGACCAGTGAGATATACCTGCTGGAGCGCCTGCTACGGGTGGGTGCTGCTATGGTGACCAGTGAGATATACCTGCTGGAGCGCCTGCTACGGGTGGGTGTTGCTATGGTGACCAGTGAGATATACCTGCTGGAGCACCTGCTACGGGTGGGCGTTGCTATGGTGACCAGTGAGATATACCTGATGGAGCGCCTGCTACGGGTAGGTGCTGCTATGGTGACCAGTGAGATATACCTGCTGGAGCGCCTGCTACGGGTGGGCGTTGCTATGGTGACCAGTGAGATATACCTGCTGGAGCGCCTGCTACGGGTGGGTGTTGCTATGGTGACCAGGGAGATATACCTGCTGGAGCGCCTGCTACGGGTGGGTGCTGCTATGGTGACCAGTGAGATATACCTGCTGGAGCGCCTGCTACGGGTGGGTGTTGCTATGGTGACCAGTGAGATATACCTGCTGGAGCGCCTGCTACGGGTGGGTGTTGCTATGGTGACCAGTGAGATATACCTGCTGGAGCGCCTGCTACGGGTGGGTGTTGCTATGGTGACCAGTGAGATATACCTGCTGGAGCGCCTGCTACGGGTGGGTGCTGCTATGGTGACCAGTGAGATATACCTGCTGGAGCGCCTGCTACGGGTGGGTGTTGCTATGGTGACCAGTGAGATATACCTGCTGGAGCGCCTGCTACGGGTGGGCGTTGCTATGGTGACCAGTGAGATATACCTGCTGGAGCGCCTGCTACGGGTAGGTGCTGCTATGGTGACCAGTGAGATATACCTGCTGGAGCGCCTGCTACGGGTGGGCGTTGCTATGGTGACCAGTGAGATATACCTGCTTGAGCGCCTGCTACGGGTGGGTGCTGCTATGGTGACCAGTGAGATATACCTGCTGGAGCGCCTGCTACGGGTGGGTGTTGCTATGGTGACCAGTGAGATATACCTGCTGGAGCGCCTGCTACGGGTGGGTGTTGCTATGGTGACCAGTGAGATATACCTGCTGGAGCGCCTGCTACGGGTGGGTGTTGCTATGGTGACCAGTGAGATATACCTGCTGGAGCGCCTGCTACGGGTGGGTGCTGCTATGGTGACCAGTGAGATATACCTGCTGGAGCGCCTGCTACGGGTGGGTGTTGCTATGGTGACCAGTGAGATATACCTGCTGGAGCGCCTGCTACGGGTGGGCGTTGCTATGGTGACCAGTGAGATATACCTGCTGGAGCGCCTGCTACGGGTAGGTGCTGCTATGGTGACCAGTGAGATATACCTGCTGGAGCGCCTGCTACGGGTGGGCGTTGCTATGGTGACCAGTGAGATATACCTGCTTGAGCGCCTGCTACGGGTGGGTGTTGCTATGGTGACCAGTGAGATATACCTGCTGGAGCGCCTGCTACGGGTGGGTGCTGCTATGGTGACCAGTGAGATATACCTGCTGGAGCGCCTGCTACGGGTGGGTGTTGCTATGGTGACCAGTGAGATATACCTGCTGGAGCGCCTGCTACGGGTGGGCGTTGCTATGGTGACCAGTGAGATATACCAGCTGGAGCGCCTGCTACGGGTGGGTGCTGCTATGGTGACCAGTGAGATATACCTGCTGGAGCGCCTGCTACGGGTGGGCGTTGCTATGGTGACCAGTGAGATATACCTGCTGGAGCGCCTGCTACGGGTGGGTGTTGCTATGGTGACCAGTGAGATATACCTGCTGGAGAGCCTGCTACGGGTGGGTGTTGCTATGGTGACCAGTGAGATATACCTGCTGGAGCGCCTGCTACGGGTGGGTGTTGCTATGGTGACCAGTGAGATATACCTGCTGGAGCGCCTGCTACGGGTGGGCGTTGCTATGGTGACCAGTGAGATATACCTGCTGGAGCGCCTGCTACGGGTGGGTGTTGCTATGGTGACCAGTGAGATATACCTGCTGGAGCGCCTGCTACGGGTGGGTGCTGCTATGGTGACCAGTGAGATATACCTGCTGGAGCGCCTGCTACGGGTGGGTGTTGCTATGGTGACCAGTGAGATATACCTGCTGGAGCGCCTGCTACGGGTGGGTGTTGCTATGGTGACCAGTGAGATATACCTGCTGGAGCGCCTGCTACGGGTGGGTGTTGCTATGGTGACCAGTGAGATATACCTGCTGGAGCGCCTGCTACGGGTGGGTGCTGCTATGGTGACCAGTGAGATATACCTGCTGGAGCGCCTGCTACGGGTGGGTGTTGCTATGGTGACCAGTGAGATATACCTGCTGGAGCGCCTGCTACGGGTGGGCGTTGCTATGGTGACCAGTGAGATATACCTGCTGGAGCGCCTGCTACGGGTAGGTGCTGCTATGGTGACCAGTGAGATATACCTGCTGGAGCGCCTGCTACGGGTGGGCGTTGCTATGGTGACCAGTGAGATATACCTGCTTGAGCGCCTGCTACGGGTGGGTGTTGCTATGGTGACCAGTGAGATATACCTGCTGGAGCGCCTGCTACGGGTGGGTGCTGCTATGGTGACCAGTGAGATATACCTGCTGGAGCGCCTGCTACGGGTGGGTGTTGCTATGGTGACCAGTGAGATATACCTGCTGGAGCGCCTGCTACGGGTGGGCGTTGCTATGGTGACCAGTGAGATATACCAGCTGGAGCGCCTGCTACGGGTGGGTGCTGCTATGGTGACCAGTGAGATATACCTGCTGGAGCGCCTGCTACGGGTGGGCGTTGCTATGGTGACCAGTGAGATATACCTGCTGGAGCGCCTGCTACGGGTGGGTGTTGCTATGGTGACCAGTGAGATATACCTGCTGGAGAGCCTGCTACGGGTGGGTGTTGCTATGGTGACCAGTGAGATATACCTGCTGGAGCGCCTGCTACGGGTGGGTGTTGCTATGGTGACCAGTGAGATATACCTGCTGGAGAGCCTGCTACGTGTGGGTGTTGCTATGGTGACCAGTGAGATATACCTGCTGGAGCGCCTGCTACAGGTGGGTGTTGCTATGGTGACCAGTGAGATATACCTGCTGGAGCGCCTGCTACGGGTGGGTGTTGCTATGGTGACCAGTGAGATATACCTGCTGGAGCTCCTGCTACGGGTGGGTGTTGCTATGGTGACCAGTGAGATATACCTGCTGGAGCGCCTGCTACGGGTGGGTGTTGCTATGGTGACCAGTGAGATATACCTGCTGGAGCGCCTGCTACGGGTGGGTGTTGCTATGGTGACCAGTGAGATATACCTGCTGGAGCGCCTGCTACGGGTGGGTGTTGCTATGGTGACCAGTGAGATATACCTGCTGGAGCACCTGCTACGGGTGGGTGTTGCTATGGTGACCAGTGAGACATACCTGCTGGAGCGCCTGCTATGGGTGGGTGTTGCTATGGTGACCAGTGAGATATACCTGCTGGAGCGCCTGCTACGGGTGGGTGTTGCTATGGTGACCAGTGAGATATACCTGCTGGAGCGCCTGCTACGGGTGGGTGTTGCTATGGTGACCAGTGAGATATACCTGCTGGAGCGCCTGCTACGGGTGGGTGTTGCTATGGTGACCAGTGAGATATACCTGCTGGAGCGCGTGCTACGGGTGGGTGTTGCTATGGTGACCAGTGAGATATACCTGCTGGAGCGCCTGCTACGGGTGGGTGTTGCTATGGTGACCAGTGAGATATACCTGCTGGAGCGCCTGCTACGGGTGGGTGTTGCTATGGTGACCAGTGAGATATACCTGCTGGAGCGCCTGCTACGGGTGGGTGTTGCTATGGTGACCAGTGAGATATACCTGCTGGAGCGCCTGCTACGGGTGGGTGTTGCTATGGTGACCAGTGAGATATACCTGCTGGAGCGCCTGCTACGGGTGGGTGTTGCTATGGTGACCAGTGAGATATACCTGCTGGAGCGCCTGCTACGGGTGGGTGTTGCTATGGTGACCAGTGAGATATACCTGCTGGAGCGCCTGCTACGGGTGGGTGTTGCTATGGTGACCAGTGAGATATACCTGCTGGAGCGCCTGCTACGGGTGGGTGTTGCTATGGTGACCAGTGAGATATACCTGCTGGAGCGCCTGCTACGGGTGGGTGTTGCTATGGTGACCAGTGAGATATACCTGCTGGAGCGCCTGCTACGGGTGGGTGCTGCTATGGTGACCAGTGAGATATACCTGCTGGAGCGCGTGCTACGGGTGGGTGTTGCTATGGTGACCAGTGAGCTGAGATAAGGCGGGGCTTTACCTAGCAAAGACTTATAGCTGACCTGGAGTCAGTGGGTTTGGCAACGGAAATGTAGTGAGGGCCAGCCAATGTAGTGAGGGCCAGAGCATACAGGTTGCAGTGGTGAGTAGTATATTGGGCTTTGATGGCAAAACGGTTGGCACTGTGATAAACTGCATCCAATTTGTTGAGTAGAGTGTTTTGTATTTTGTAAATGAAGTCAAGGTTCGGTAGGATGGTCAGTTTTACGAGGATATGTTTGGCAGCATATATGAGTGATGAGTTTTTTTTCTCTTTGTATTATCTTTTACCATCATCTATTGTGTTATATTTTGCAGCATTCTTTTCACAAGTGTTTCCTTTCAAATGGTACCAAGCATATGCATATACTTGCTTCAGGTCCTGAGCTACAGGCAGTTAGATTTGGGTCCTGAGCTACAGGCAGTTAGATTTGGGTCCTGAGCTACAGGCAGTTAGATTTGGGTCCTGAGCTACAGGCAGTTAGATTTGGGTCCTGAGCTACAGACAGTTAGATTTGGGTCCTGAGCTACAGGCAGTTAGATTTGGGTCCTGAGCTACAGGCAGTTAGATTTGGGTCCTGAGCTACAGGCAGTTAGATTTGGGTCCTGAGCTACAGGCAGTTAGATTTGGGTCCTGAGCTACAGGCAGTTAGATTTGGGTCCTGAGCTACAGACAGTTAGATTTGGGTCCTGAGCTACAGACAGTTAGATTTGGGTCCTGAGCTACAGGCAGTTAGATGTGGGTCCTGAGCTACAGGCAGTTAGATTTGGGTCCTGAGCTACAGGCAGTTAGATTTGGGTCCTGAGCTACAGACAGTTAGATTTGGGTCCTGAGCTACAGACAGTTAGATTTGGGTCCTGAGCTACAGGCAGTTAGATTTGGGTCCTGAGCTACAGGCAGTTAGATTTGGGTCCTGAGCTACAGACAGTTAGATTTGGGTCCTGAGCTACAGGCAGTTAGATTTGGGTCCTGAGCTACAGGCAGTTAGATTTGGGTCCTGAGCTACAGGCAGTTAGATTTGGGTCCTGAGCTACAGGCAGTTACATTTGTGTATGTCATTTTAGGTGAAAATTGAAGAAAAGGGGCCGATCCTTATTAAGCGTGACATTTACATGGTCATAAAACGAGATATCAGATGTTGGTGGTCGATATAATCCAATAATGGTGAGAATCATATGAGGGTAGAGGAATACCTTCAGCCCCAAACATTCTATGTCTTTGGCACAGATAATATTGGTTAATCAAATATAGATTATTTCAAACCTTCATCAATGATTTCGGGTCTGGATGGCTAATTAGGGGGCCTTTTCTCCACTTCTCCCAGAGTGACGTCCTCCATATCAGCCTTTGTTTCCTGCAGGGGACCGAACTCCAGACTCTGATAGGGAACTTGATACCCTGGGCCTCATGGGGTGTATGTTGATTCTGGATTGTTTGAATGAAGGCCAGCGTTGATGTTTGGCTGACTTCTTTTGTATTCCCCAGACACCGCCTCTTATTAACCTCAGAGGTTTTCTATTGGGTTATGATTGTCGCTGGTCTCAGGAGCCACTTTCCCAGCTTCATTTCAAGCGTTTTTCCCTTTTCTTCTTCTTCTTCTTCTTCATGTAATGACAGATCACTGTCGCAGACTCTGGCTCACCAGGTACCAACTCCAATGTTTCATTGACTCCACCTTTGTCCTTGGGAGAGGAGGAATTATCCTCTTCAACCTCAAGTCTCATGTTCAGTCATTTAAGTTGAGATATGTCTGCCCTACTCATAGGGGACAGGATTGTTGACCTGCACGTAGTGTGAAAACATTTCCTCTACGCACCTTAAGTTGTCCAGTATAGTAGATCGGTACTCTACCATCTCCTGACCCCCTCTAGTGTGGGACTGTACTCTAGCATCTCCTGACCCCCTCTAGTGTGGGACTGTCCTCTACCATCTCCTGACCCCCTCTAGTGTGGGACTGTACTCTAGCATCTCCTGACCCCCTCTAGTGTGGGACTGTACTCTACCATCTCCTGACCCCCTCTAGTGTAGGACTGTACTCTACCATCTCCTGACCCCCTCTAGTGTGGGACTGTACTCTACCATCTCCTGACCCCCTCTAGTGTAGGACTGTACTCTACCATCTCCTGAAAACCTCTAGTGTGGGACTGTAATCTACCATCTCCTGACCCCCTCTAGTGTAGGACTGTACTCTACCATCTCCTGACCCCCTCTAGAGTAGGACTGTACTCTACCATCTCCTGAAACCCTCTAGTGTGGGACTGTAATCTACCATCTCCTGACCCCCTCTAGTGTAGGACTGTACTCTACCATCTCCTGACCCCCTCTAGTGTATGACTGTACTCTACCATCTCCTGACCCCCTCTAGTGTAGGACTGTACTCTACCATCTCCTGACCCCCCTCTAGTGTGGGACTGTACTCTACCATCTCCTGAACCCCTCTAGTGTGGGACTGTACTCTACCATCTCCTGACCCCCCCTCTAGTGTAGGACTGTACTCTACCATCTCCTGACCCCCCCCCCCCTCTAGTGTGGGACTGTACTCTACCATCTCCTGACCCCCTCTAGTGTAGGACTGTACTCTACCATCTCCTGACCCCCCCTCTAGTGTAGGACTGTACTCTACCATCTCCTGACCCCCCTCTAGTGTGGGACTGTACTCTACCATCTCCTGACCCCCCCCCCCCTCTAGAGTAGGACTGTACTCTACCATCTCCTGACCCCCCCTCTAGTGTATGACTGTACTCTACCATCTCCTGACCCCCTCTAGTGTAGGACTGTACTCTACCATCTCCTGACCCCCTCTAGTGTGGGACTGTACTCTACCATCTCCTGACCCCCTCTACTGTAGGACTGTACTCTACCATCTCCTGACCCCCTCTAGTGTCTGACTGTACTCTACCATCTCCTGACCCCCTCTAGTGTGGGACTGTACTCTACCATCTCCTGACCCCCTCTAGTGTAGGACTGTACTCTACCATCTCCTGACCCCCTCTAGTGTAGGACTGTACTCTACCATCTCCTGACCCCCCCTCTAGTGTGGGACTGTACTCTACCATCTCCTGACCCCCTCTAGTTTAGGACTGTACTCTACAATCTCCTGACCCCCCTCTAGTGTGGGATTGTACTCTACCATCTCCTGACCCCCTCTAGTGTAGGACTGTACTCTACCATCTCCTGACCCCCTCTAGTGTGGGATTGTACTCTACCATCTCCTGACCCCCTCTACTGTAGGACTGTACTCTACCATCTCCTGACCCCCTCTAGTGTAGGACTGTACTCTACCATCTCCTGACCCCCCTCTAGTGTGGGATTGTACTCTACCATCTCCTGACCCCATCTACTGTAGGACTGTACTCTACCATCTCCTGACCCCCTCTAGTGTAGGACTGTACTCTACCATCTCCTGAAACCCTCTAGTGTAGGACTGTACTCTACCATCTCCTGACCCCCTCTAGTGTGGGACTGTACTCTACCATCTCCTGACCCCCTCGAGTGTGGGACTGTACTCTACCATCTCCTGTAATATATATATATATATTATATCTCCTAGTGTTGTTTAATAGTAATATATATATATATATATTATATATGTCCTAGTGTTGTTTAATAGTAATAGTAATATATATATATATATATATATATATATATATATATATATATATATATATTATATCTCCTAGTGTTGTTTAATAGTAATATATATATATATATATTTCATATCTCCTAGTGTTTTTTAATAGTAATATGTGTATATATATATATATATATATTATATCTCCTAGTGTTGTTTAATAGTAATATATATATATATATATATATATATATATATATATATATATATATATATATATCCTAGTGTTGTTTAATAGTAATATATATATATATTATATATCTCTGAGTGTTATTTAATAGTAATATATATATATATATATTATATATCCTAGTGTTGGTTAATAGTAATATATATATATATTATATATATCCTAGTGTTGTTTAATAGTAATATATATATATATATATATATATATATATATATCCTAGTGTTGTTTAATAGTAATATATATATATATATATTATATATCTCTGAGTGTTATTTAATAGTAATATATATATATATATTATATATCCTAGTGTTGGTTAATAGTAATATATATATATATATATATTATATATCTTCTAGTGTTGTTTAATAGTAATATATATATTATATATCTGCTAGTGTTGTGTAATAGTAATATATATTATATATCTCCTAGTGTTTTTTAATATTAATATGTATATATATATATACATAATATATATATATATCCTAGTGTTGTTTAATAGTAATATATATATATATATATATATATTATATATCTCCTAGTGTTGTTTAATATATATATATATCCTAGTGTTTTTTAATATTAATATGTATATATATATATACATAATATATATATATATCTCCTAGTGTTATTTAATAGTAATATATATATATATATTATATCTCCTAGTGTTGTTTAATAGTAATAGTAATATATATATTATATCTCCTAGTGTTGTTTAATAGTAATATATATATATATATATATGGTATTTTTTTGTATTTTACTTGCTTTTTCTCCCCAATTGTAGAGCGTGTTGTGTAGAGCGTGTTGTGTAGAGGGTGTTGTGTATAGCGTGTTGTGTCGAGCGTGTTGTGCAGAGCGTGTTGTGTAGAGCGTGTTGTGTAGAGCACACCTCAAACCTCACACACACACCTCACACACACACACACCTCACACACACACACACACCTCACACACACACACCTCACATGCACACACACACACACACACACACCTCACACACACACACACACACCTCACACACACACACACACCTCACACACACACCTCACACACACACACACACACACACACACCTCACATGCACACACACACACCTCACATGCACACACACCTCACATGCACACACACACACCTCACATGCACACACACACACCTCACATGCACACACACACACCTCACATGCACACACACCTCACATGCACACACACACACCTCACATGCACACACACACACCTCACATGCACACACACACACCTCACATGCACACACACCTCACACACACACACACACACACACACACACACACACACACACACACACACACACACACACACACACACACACACACACACCTCACACACACCTCACACACACACCTCAAACCTCACACACACACTAAAGTCAGTGGATATTATCCAGATGGTGTGTAAGACGGCAACAAATGGCTCTCTACTCCCGTCCCACTGAGATTAAAATAATAAGCATGCATTTACAAATCTGTACTGGCACAAAAACAAAAAATGAAATTAATGAGTTCTGCCATGCGGGGACAATAAGCAGGATGGTTACAGTGGTGACTTCATCATCATAGAACAGGTACAAGAGATGAAGGGAGGGCGGGAGATAGCAGAGTTAGGGAGGGAGGGAGGTAGGGAGGTAGCAGAAATAGGGAGGGGGAAGGAGGTAGGGAGATAGCAGAGATAGGGAGGGAGGAGGTAGGGAGGTAGCAGAAATAGGGAGGGCAGGAGATAGCAGAGATAGGGAGGGGGAAGGAGGTAGGGAGATAGCAGAGATAGGGAGGGAGGAGGTAGGGAGGTAGCAGAAATAGGGAGGGCAGGAGATAGCAGAGATAGGGAGGGAGGAAAGAGGTAGGGAGATAGCAGAGATAGGGGGAGGTAGCAGAAGTAGGGAGGGCGGGAGATAGCAGAGATAGGGAGGGGGAAGGAGGTAGGGAGATAGCAGAGATAGGGAGGGGGAGGGAGGGAGATAGCAGAGATAGGGAGGGGGGAGGTTGGGAGATAGCAGAGATAGGGAGGTAGGGAGATAGCAGAGATAGGGAGGGGGAGGGAGGTAGGGAGGTAGCAGAGATAGGGAGGGGGAGGTAAAGAGGGAGCATAAATAGGGAGGGAGGGAAAGAGGGAGGGAGAGAGAGAGACTTCTGTATTAGCATGCTAATGTAATTCTTAAGAGGCCGGTGCTCAGACACACAAAGAAAAGGGATGTAACCTTGCTGTGACTTTAAAGGAATGTTAAGACAATGTGAGCCGACCTGCTGTGGCTTCACGTAGTGGCCCGATCTCCGTGAGTGAGTGAGTGAGTGAGTGAGTGAGTGAGTGAGTGAGTGAGTGAGTGAGTGAGTGAGTGAGTGAGTGAGTGAGTGAGTGAGTGATTTGAGTGAGTGAGTGAGTAAGTGAATGATTTGAGTGAGTGAGTGAGTGAGTGAGTGATTTGAGTGAGTGAATGAGTGAGTGAGTGATTCCCATATTCCCATTATAGTTTTGCTTCCCTCTCCCTGTCTCCTCTAGATGAATGGTTATTCCCATTATAGTTTTGCTTCCCTCCCCCTGTCTCCTCTAGATGAATGGTTAATCCCACTATCGTTTTGCTTCCCTCTCCCTGTCTCCTCTAGATAAATGGTTATTCCCATTATAGTTTTGCTTCCCTCCCCCTGTCTCCTCTAGATGAATGGTTAATCCCACTATAGTTTTGCTTCCCTCTCCCTGTCTCCTCTAGATAAATGGTTATTCCCATTATAGTTTTGCTTCCCTCCCCCTGTCTCCTCTAGATGAATGGTTATTCCCATTATAGTTTTGCTTCCCTCCCCCCCGTCTCCTCTAGATGAATGGTTAATCCCACTATAGTTTTGCTTCCCTCCCCCTGTCTCCTCTAGATGAATGGTTATTCCCATTATAGTTTTGCTTCCCTCCCCCTGTCTCCTCTAGATGAATGGTTATTCCCATTATAGTTTTGCTTCCCTCCCCCTGTCTCCTCTAGATGAATGGTTAATCCCACTATAGTTTTGCTTCCCTCCCCCCGTCTCCTCTAGATGAATGGTTATTCCCATTATAGTTTTGCTTCCCTGTCCCTGTCTCCTATAGATCAATGGTTATTCCCATTATAGTTTTGCTTCCCTCTCCCTGTCTCCTCTAGATGAATGGTTATTCCCATTATAGTTTTGCTTCCCTCCCCCTGTCTCCTCTAGATGAATGGTTATTCCCATTATAGTTTTGCTTCCCTCCCCCTGTCTCCTCTAGATGAATGGTTAATCCCACTATCGTTTTGCTTCCCTCCCCCTGTCTCCTCTAGATGAATGGTTATTCCCATTATAGTTTTGCTTCCCTCTCCCTGTCTCCTCTAGATAAATGGTTATTCCCATTATAGTTTTGCTTCCCTCCCCCTGTCTCCTCTAGATGAATGGTTATTCCCATTATAGTTTTGCTTCCCTCCCCCTGTCTCCTCTAGATGAATGGTTAATCCCACTATAGTTTTGCTTCCCTCCCCCGTCTCCTCTAGATGAATGGTTATTCCCATTATAGTTTTGCTTCCCTCCCCCTGTCTCCTCTAGATGAATGGTTAATCCCACTATAGTTTTGCTTCCCTCCCCCGTCTCCTCTAGATGAATGGTTATTCCCATTATAGTTTTGCTTCCCTCCCCTGTCTCCTCTAGATGAATGGTTATTCCCATTATAGTTTTGCTTCCTCCCCTGACTCCTCTAGATGAATGGTTATTCCCACTATAGTTTTGCTTCCCTCCCCCTGTCTCCTCTAGATGAATGGTTATTCCCATTATAGTTTTGCTTCCCTCCCCCTGACTCCTCTAGATGAATGGTTATTCCCACTATAGTTTTGCTTCCCTCCCTCCACTGTGTTGGTGCAGTTAGACCCATTGGTGTTTATCTACTGTGTTGTTGTTGCATGTGTATCATTGCTTCATGTCCAATAGTGTTGGTCTGATGGTGTTGGTCTGATGGTGTTGGTCTGATAGTGTTGGTCTGATGGTGTTGGTCTGATGGTGTTGGTCTGATGGTGTTGGTCTGATGGTGTTGGTCTGATGGTGTTGGCCTGATGGTGTTGGTCTGATGGTGTTGGTCTGATGGTGTTGGTCTGATGGTGTTGGCCTGATGGTGTTGGCCTGATGGTGTTGGTCTGATGGTGTTGGTCTGATGGTGTTGTTACATATCATTTGAGCTGCGTTGGTCTGATGGTGTTGTTACATATCATTTTAGCTGCGTTGGTCTGATGGTGTTGTTACATATCATTTTAGCTGCGTTGGTCTGATGGTGTTGTTACATATCATTTGAGCTGCGTTGGTCTCATGGTGTTGTTACATATCATTTGAGCTGCGTGTACCATGAACAAATGAATTGTATAATTTCCCTTTGCCTCAGAACCAAGAAGAGAAAGCCATGTCTGAACAGGCTTAGCTGTAGGGCACTCGGACTCTGAGGGAGAATCTCTTGGCATTCTCCTCATGTCTTCTTTCATCGCCTCCTTCTCAAAACTCATCGGTCTTCTCGGGACTCCCTCCCCTCTGACCTTCTCCTCCGATTGTTTTTTTAAAAGGAGGCAAGGAAAGAGGCGAGAGGACGTGAGGTTTTTGCAATTGAGATTCTCCCACTGACTCTGATTAGCTTTCCATCAGCCTACAAAGAATGCATGTCAGGTAGCTCGCGGGCTGTCAATGAGTATTCTCAACGGCTGTCAATGAGTATTCTCGATGGCTGTCAATGAGTATTCTCGCGGGCTGTCAATGAGTATTCTCGCGGGCTGTCAATGAGTATTCTCGCGGGCTGTCAATGAGTATTCTCGCGGGCTGTCAATGAGTATTCTCGCGGGCTGTCAATGAGTATTCTCGATGGCTGTCAATGAGTATTCTCGAGGGTTGTCAATGAGTATTCTCGCGCGCTGTCAATGAGTATTCTCGAGGGCTGTCAATGAGTATTCTCGAGGGCTGTCAATGAGTATTCTCGCGGGCTGTCAATGAGTATTCTCGATGGCTGTCAATGAGTATTCTCGATGGCTGTCAATGAGTATTCTCGATGGCTGTCAATGAGTATTCTCGCGGGCTGTCAATGAGTATTCTCGCGGGCTGTCAATGAGTATTCTCGCGGGCTGTCAATGAGTATTCTCGCGGGCTGTCAATGAGTATTCTCGCGGGCTGTCAATGAGTATTCTCGCGGGCTGTCAATGAGTATTCTCGCGGGCTGTCAATGAGTATTCTCGATGGCTGTCAATGAGTATTCTCGAGGGCTGTCAATGAGTATTCTCGCGGGCTGTCAATGAGTATTCTCGAGGGCTGTCAATGAGTATTCTCGCGGGCTGTCAATGAGTATTCTCGATGGCTGTCAATGAGTATTCTCGATGGCTGTCAATGAGTATTCTCGATGGCTGTCAATGAGTATTCTCGCGGGCTGTCAATGAGTATTCTCGAGGGCTGTCAATGAGTATTCTCGCGGGCTGTCAATGAGTATTCTTGCGGGCTGTCAATGAGTATTCTCACTAGTAGGTAGGGAGAAATAATCAGTAGGACTAATATTCCATAATTAAATCTGTGAAATAATGTTTCTCACCAAAAGCTGTTCACATTTATCAGCCTTCTGCATTTTGCCATCTGGTTTCCCAAATTCAATCGGACAGGTTACAACAGTAACAGTCCTGTCTGAACACCATATACACTGTAGCTTCTTCCAGGTTATAATGTAACCAAGCTGTGTCTGTATGCAGAAAACAAACACAGGATATTTTTATCTCGATAAAACAGCTCTGCTTATTTTGGTGAGTAATATCGACCAAATAAGCAATTTCCGCCCTCTTTGCATCAAATATGTACGCTGCGGAGACAAGGTATTTTAAAAAATGTTCAGGGTGACGGTGCTTCAAACAACATCGCCCCCCAAAAAACGTTGGAGGAAAAGCAGAACGGTCAATTAGTGTGCTTGCTGAGACTACACTTTTGTTATTCCTCATATTTTCATGGTTATTCTGCTTCTTCACGATGTGTTGTCAATATGTAGACTACTCACTGTGGCTGCTGTTCTAAAGGTCACTATTAAACAGAACGACAATTTAAACAATCATTGATACGTAGTAGCCTAGTCCTTTGTTCAAATGTAAAACCCTTTTATTTTCTCTTCATCCTAAACTTGGTAAGATCCTCAAGGTAGAATTATTTTTATTTTTTTAAATGTGTGGTTTTAAGAACCAAAGCGCAGTTACATGACATATGCAATTGTGTTATTTTCTCATGTTCATAACATGCGGCAGGTGTGCACTCTAACCAAGTGGTTAGAGTGTAGAGGCGGCAGGAAGTCTAGTGGTTAGAGTGTAGAGGCGGCAGGTAGTCTAGTGGTTAGAGTGTAGAGGCGGCAGGTAGTCTAGTGGTTAGAGTGTAGAGGCGGCAGGTAGTCTAGTGGTTAGAGTGTAGAGGCGGCAGGTAGTCTAGTGGTTAGAGTGTAGAGGGGTCGGGGTAGCCTAGTGGTTAGAGTGTAGAGGTGGCAGGTAGCCTAGTGGTTAGAGTGTAGAGGAGGCAGGTAGCCTAGTGGTTAGAGTGTAGAGGTGGCAGGTAGCCTAGTGGTTAGAGTGTAGAGGTGGCAGGTAGCCTAGTGGTTAGAGTGTAGAGGGGGCGGGGTAGCCTAGTGGTTAGAGTGTAGAGGAGGCAGGTAGCCTAGTGGTTAGAGTGTAGAGGTGGCAGGTAGCCTAGTGGTTAGAGTGTAGAGGGGGCGGGGTAGCCTAGTGGTTAGAGTGTAGAGGTGGCAGGTAGCCTAGTGGTTAGAGTGTAGAGGGGGCGGGGTAGCCTAGTGGTTAGAGTGTAGAGGCGGCAGGTAACCAAGTGGTTAGAGTGTAGAGGTGGCAGGTAGCCTAGTGGTTAGAGTGTAGAGGCGGCAGGTAGCCTAGTGGTTAGAGTGTAGAGGGGGCAGGTAGCCTAGTGGTTAGAGTGTAGAGGTGGCAGGTAGCCTAGTGGTTAGAGTGTAGAGGTGGCAGGTAGCCTAGTGGTTAGAGTGTAGAGGTGGCAGGTAGCCTAGTGGTTAGAGTGTAGAGGCGGCAGGTAGCCTAGTGGTTAGAGTGTAGAGGCGGCAGGTAGCCTAGTGGTTAGAGTGTAGAGGCGGCAGGTAGCCTAGTGGTTAGAGTGTAGAGGGGGCAGGTAGCCTAGTGGTTAGAGTGTAGAGGTGGCAGGTAGCCTAGTGGTTAGAGTGTAGAGGTGGCAGGTAGCCTAGTGGTTAGAGTGTAGAGGTGGCAGGTAGCCTAGTGGTTAGAGTGTAGAGGCGGCAGGTAGCCTAGTGGTTAGAGTGTAGAGGCGGCAGGTAGCCTAGTGGTTAGAGTGTAGAGGCGGCAGGTAGCCTAGTGGTTAGAGTGTAGAGGGGGCAGGTAGCCTAGTGGTTAGAGTGTAGAGGTGGCAGGTAGCCTAGTGGTTAGCGCATTGGACTTGTAACCGAAAGGTTGCAAGATCGAATCCCCGAGCTGCCAAGGTACAAATCTGTCGTTCTGCCCCTGAACAGGCAGTTAACCGACTGTTTCTAGGCCGTCATTGAAAATAACAATTTGTTCTTAACTGACTTGCCTGGTTAAATAAAGATAGTTCTTTTGCAGATTCGGGGTCGCAATTTATGGATTGTAATTTTTTGTCATTGACCTCGACAAAATACTCCATAATATCAGAGTAAAAAGAAAATTCTACAAATGTTTACAAATTAATACAAACGTAATACAATGTAATACAAATGTAAACTGAAACATGGTCGTTGCAGATGTATCCTTTTGTTAAAGGAAAGCCCACATGAGTTCAGGAGTAAAATGTGGCTTAACAAATCACATAATAAGTTACCTGGATTCACTCTGTGAAATGATAGGGGTTGACATGATTTTTAATGACTATCCCTTCCTCTGTCCCCCCTACATACAACATCTGTCAGGTCCCTCGGTCTAGTAGTGAATGATTAACCCCTCCCTCTGTCCCCCTCCATACAACATCTGTCAGGTCCCTCGGTCTAGTAGTGAATGATTAACCCCTCCCTCTGTCCCCCTCCATACAACATCTGTCAGGTCCCTCGGTCTAGTAGTGAATGATTAACCCCTCCCTCTGTCCCCCTCCATACAACATCTGTCAGGTCCCTCGGTCTAGTAGTGAATGATTAACCCCTCCCTCTGTCCCCCTACATACAACATCTGTCAGGTCCCTCGGTCTAGTAGTGAATGATTAACCCCTTCCTCTGTCCCCTCAGTCTAGTAGTGAATGATTAACCCCTTCCTCTGTCCCCTCAGTCTAGTAGTGAATGATTAACCCCTTCCTCTGTCCCCTCAGTCTAGTAGTGAATGATTAACCCCTTCCTCTGTCCCCTCAGTCTAGTAGTGAATGATTAACCCCTTCCTCTGTCCCCTCAGTCTAGTAGTGAATGATTAACCCCTTCCTCTGTCCCCTCAGTCTAGTAGTGAATGATTAACCCCTTCCTCTGTCCCCAATACATACAACATCTGTCAGGTCCCTCGGTCTAGTAGTGAATGATTAACCCCTTCCTCTGTCCCCCCTACATACAACATCTGTAAGGTCCCAGAGTCAAGTAGTGAATGATTAACCCCTTCCTCTGTCCCCAATACATACAACATCTGTCAGTTCCCAGAGTCAAGCACATATTCAACTACAAAGACCAGGGAGCTTTTCAAAAGCCGCATAAAGCAGGGTAGTGATTGGTAGATGGGTAAAAATAGCAAATCAGACATGGAATATCTCTTTAAGAATGGTCTAGTTAATAATTATGTTGTGGATTATTTAACCACCCAGACACATCAAATATGCAGTCGTCCTTCTAAACTGAGCTGCAGGAGAGGAAGGAAACGGCTCCAGGATGTCACCATGAGTCCATTGGTGATTTTTAAAACAGCTACCAGAGGTCAATGTCTGTGACGGGAGGAAACTGAGGATGGATCAACAACATTGTAGTGACTCCATCCTAAATGACAGTGTGAAAAGAAGAATACATAGAAACATGTAAGCAGCAAGGCAAGAAATTAAAGAAATACACTTTTTAGTCTAAATGCAAAGCCTAATGTTTGGGCCAAATCCCAACACAACACGTCAATGAGTAAATACCTCCATATTTTCAGGCATGGTGGTGGTTGCATCATGGTATGGGTATGCTTGACATCGGCAAAGAATGGGAGTTTTTCAGGATGAAAATAAACAGGATGGAGCTAAGCACGGGCAAAATACTAGAGGAAAACCTGGTTCAGTCTGCTTTGCATCAGACACTGGGAGATGAATTCACCTTTCAGCAGGACGATAACCTAAAACACAAGGCCAAATCTACACTGGAGTCGCTTACCAAGAAGACATGTTCCTGAGTGGTCAAATTATAGATGACTTAAATATGTTTGAAAATCTGAACTGAATCATGGGAAAATATTGCACAATCCAGATGTGTCCAAAGCTCATAGAGATTTACCCAGAAAGACTCATAGCTGTAACCTCTGACAAAGGAGATTCTAACATGTATTGATTCCCAGGGTGTGAAAACTCATCAAAATATATTAGTGCTTTATTCTTCATTAATCATAAAAAAATAAATAACATTTTTCTTCCACTTTGAAATTACAGAGCATTTTGTGTAAATTGTTGACAAAAAAAGTGTCAATTAAAATCGATTTTACTTTGTAAACACAATAAAATGTGAAGAAATTCAAGACTTTCTGTAGCTGCCCTCCAAAAATCTAATGTGATAAAGATAATGATACAATAATAACACGTTTACTATTTTCATGAGAAATAATAATCAATGACCAAATTTAAGTGCAAAACTCCAGTTTGCATTTTTCAAATGGACAGTTCTTGTTCAAATCAAATCAAAGTTTATTTGTCACGTGCGCTACCTACCTTCACCACCCGGGGGCGGCCTGTCAGGAAGTCCAGGTTCCAGTTGCAGAGGGAGGTGTTTAGTCCCAGAATCCTGAGATTGGTGATGAGCTTTGTGGGTACTGTGGTGTTGAACGCTGAGCTGTAGTCAATGCCCTTGCAGATAACACTACCATAGAAAGAACTTTTGCTAGAAAATAAATCAATCAAAGTTTACGTGTAACATTACTGGAATTTATGGACATTGTTTGACGCACAAAAAAGGAGATGAAAACTTATTGTGCAATTTAACAATTAAAGTACCCTTATTGGGTAAAACAATATTATTCCTTCCATGTTTTATTTAATTTCCTCATTGTCATGCGTTATCCTGGCCACATTCTTAACAGTTTGGCCTGTCAATCGATCACTGTGGGTGGGATTGCCAGGGGAGGAGCAGGATATTGGTGAGAGTCACAGGGTGGTATAGTGTTTCAGACCAGTCAATCGATCACTGTGGGTGGGATTGCCAGGGGAGGAGCAGGATATTGGTGTGAGTCACAGGGTGGTAGTGTTTCAGACCGGTCAATCGATCACTGTGGGTGGGATTGCCAGGGGAGGAGGCGGGATGTTTGTGAGTCACAGGGTGGTAGTGTTTCAGACCGGTCAATCAATTATTGTGGGTGGGATTTTCAGGGTAGGGAGTAGATTAGTAATGTAGTAATTAAAACACTTTTTCAGTATAATTTATTAGAATGAAACTTGAGAAAAATGATTCCCCTGTTAAGAATCAGTGTAGAACTGCACTGCCCCCTAGTGAGCCCCCCCCCCAGACGAAGTCAGGCACCCATTAGTGTGTGTGTGCCTCCCTTCCTCCTTCTGATTTTCTCTCTGTGTCTCTCTCTGTCACTCTCTGTGTGTGTCTCTCTCTGTGTCTCTCTCTCTCTGTGTCTCTCTCTCTCTGTGTCACTCTCTGTGTGTGTCTCTCTCTGTGTGTGTCTCTCTCTGTGTCTCTCTCTCTGTGTCTCTCTGTGTCGCTCTCTCTCTGTGTCTCTTTCTGTGTCTCTCTCTGTCACTCTCTGTGTGTCTAACTCTCTGTGTCTCTCTCTGTGTCTCTCTGTGTGTGTCTCTCTCTGTGTCTCTCTCTGTGTCTCTCTCTGCGTCTCTCTCTGTGTCTCTCTCTGTCACTCTCTGTGTGTGTCTCTATCTGTGTCTCTCTCTCTCTGTGTCTCTCTGTGTCTCTCTCTCTCTGTGTCTCTCTCTGTGTCTCTCTCTGTGTCTCTCTCTGTGTCTCTCTCTCTGTGTCTCTCTCTCTGTGTCTCTCTCTCTCTGTGTCTCTCTCTGTGTCTCTTTCTGTCACTCTCTGTGTGTGTCTCTCTCTGTGTCTCTCTGTGTGTCTCTCTCTGTGTCTCTCTCTGTGTGTGTCTCTCTGTGTCTCTCTCTCTGTGTCTCTCTCTGTGTCTCTCTCTGTCACTCTCTGTGTGTGTCTCTCTCTGTGTCTCTCTCTGTCACTCTCTGTGTGTGTCTCTCTCTGTCACTCTCTGTGTGTCTCTCTCTCGGTGTCTCTCTCTGTGTCTCTCTGTGTCTCTCTGTGTCTCTCTGTGTCACTCTCTGTGTGTGTCTCTCTCTGTCACTCTCTGTGTGTGTCTCCCTGTGTGTCTCTCTCTCTGTGTCTCTCTGTGTCTCTCTCTCTCTGTGTCTCTCTCTGTGTCTCTCTCTGTCACTCTCTGTGTGTGTGTCTCTCTCTGTCACTCTCTGTGTGTGTCTCTCTGTGTGTCTCTCTCTCTGTGTCTCTCTGTGTCTCTCTCTCTCTGTGTCTCTCTCTGTGTCTCTCTCTGTCACTCTCTGTGTGTGTCTCTCTCTGTCACTCTCTGTGTGTGTTTCTCTCTGTGTCTCTCTCTGTGTCTCTCTGTCTCTCTGTGTATCTCTCTGTCTCTCTCTGTCACTCTCTGTCACTCTCTGTGTGTCTCTCTCTGTCTCTCTCTCTGTGTCTCTCTCTGTCTCTCTCTTTCTCTCTCTCTCTTTCTCTGTGTGTCTCTCTCTCTAGGAGGTGATGCAGATGGAGAGACAGCTAGGTGGTCGTCTAATTGATGAGCCCCACGTCCTGCTGTTTAAAGACAGCTACCACAACCTGCGCCTCTCCATCCACGACATGCCCCAGGCACACTGGAGAAGCAAACTGCTGTCTGGATACCAGGTGAGTTAGGGGTCAAGTGCTAGGAGTCAGGCGTCAGGGGTCAGGGTTAAGACCCATCCACGACATGCCCCAGGCACACTGGAGGAGCAAACTACTGGCTGGGTACCAGGTGAGTTAGGGGTCAAGTGCTAGGGGTCAGGGGTCAGGGTCAAGACCTATCCACGAGCAAACTACTGGCTGGGTACCAGGTGAGTTTAAAATATATTTTCATTGTCAGTTACACCGGATATGTGCAATGAAATGTGTTGTGTTTTCCTGGGTCAGCCATAGCAGTACTGTGTCCCAAGAACAAATTCAGGTTTAATGCCTTGCTCAAGGGCACATCGACAGTTTTGTTTTACAGCTAATTTCCTGCAATTCTACACATTTTGGAACAGGGCAGAGAGAAATGTTTGATATCTAAGTGACTAACTGTAGTAACCTGGTATATTTATGTTTACCAATAGATGGCAGTATTGACTCAAGACGGGGGTTTGTAGTAACCTGGTATATTTATGTTTACCAATAGATGGCAGTATTGACTCAAGACGGGGGTTTGTAGTAACCTGGTATATTTATGTTTACCAATAGATGGCAGTATTGACTCAAGACGGGGGTTTGTAGTAACCTGGTATATGTATGTTTACCAATAGATGGCAGTATTGACTCAAGACGGGGGTTTGTAGTAACCTAGTATATTTATGTTTACCAATAGATGGCAGTATTGACTCAAGACGGGGGTTTGTAGTAACCTGGTATATTTATGTTTACCAATAGATGGCAGTATTGACTCAAGACGGGGTTTGTAGTAACCTGGTATATTTATGTTTACCAATAGATGGCAGTATTGACTCAAGACGGGGGTTTGTAGTAACCTGGTATATTTATGTTTACCAATAGATGGCAGTATTGACTCAAGACGGGGGTTTGTAGTAACCTGGTATATTTATGTTTACCAATAGATGGCAGTATTGACTCAAAACGGGGGTTTGCTTTCTGATTTCAGTAGCTGTTTTCTGCTACAGTTGAAGTATGAAGTTAACATACACCTGAGCCAAATACATTTAAACTCAGTTTTTCACAATTTCTGACATTTAATCCTAGTAAAAATTCACTGTCTTAGGTCAGTTAGGATCACCACTTTATTTTAAGAAATTGAAATGTCGGAATAATAGTAGAGAGAATGATTTATTTCAGCTTTAATTTCTTTCATCACATTCCCAGTGGGTCAAAAGTTTTCATACACTCAATTGGTATTTGGTAGCATTGCCTTTAAAAATGTTAACTTGGTTCAAACATTTTGGGGAGCCTTCCACAAGCTTCCATAATAAGTTGGGTGAATTTTGGCCCATTCCTTCTGACAGAGCTGGTGTAACCGAGTCAGGTTTGTAGGCCTCCTTGCTCGCACACGCTTTTTCAGTTCTGCCCTCACATTTTGTATTGAGTTCAGGGCTTTGTGATGGCCACTCCAATACCTTGACTTTGTTGTCCTTAATCTGGACCCTCTATTTCTGAAACTATCCGCCGCCATTGTCGCAACCCCTATTACCAGCCTGTTCAACCTCTCTTTCATATCGTCTGAGATCCCCAAGGATTGGAAAGCTGCCGCAGTCATCCCCCTCTTCAAAGGGGGAGACACCCTGGACCCAAACTGTTACAGACCTATATCCATTCTGCCCTGCCTATCTAAGGTCTTCGAAAGCCAAGTCAACAAACAGGTCACTGACCATCTCGAATCCCACCGTACCTTCTCCGCTATGCAATCTGGTTTCCGAGCAGGTCACGGGTGCACCTCAGCCACATTCAAGGTACTAAACGACATCATAACCGCCATCGATAAAAGACAGTACTGTGCAGCCATCTTCATCGACCTTGCCAAGGCTTTCGACTCTGTCAATCACCATATTCTTATCGGCAGACTCAGTAGCCTCGGGTTTTCGGGTGACTGCCTTGCCTGGTTCACCAATTACTTTGCAGACAGAGTTCAGTGTGTCAAATCGGAGGGCATGCTGTCCAGTCCTCTGGCAGTCTCTATGGGGATGCCACAGGGTTCAATTCTCGGGCCGACTCTTTTCTCTGTATATATCAATGATGTTGCTCTTGCTGCGGGCGATTCCCTGATCCACCTCTACGCAGACGACACCATTCTATATACTTTCGGCCCGTCATTGGACACTGTGCTATCTAACCTCCAAACGAGCTTCAATGCCATACAACACTCCTTCCGTGGCCTCCAACTGCTCTTAAACGCTAGTAAACCCAAATGCATGCTTTTCAACCGATCGCTGCCTGCACCCGCATGCCCGACTAGCATCACCACACTGGATGGTTCCGACCTTGAATATGTGGACACCTATAAGTACCTAGGTGTCTGGCTAGACTGCAAACTCTCCTTCCAGACCCATATCAAACATCTCCAATCGAAAATCAAATCAAGAGTCGGCTTTCTATTCCATAACAAAGCCTCCTTCACTCACGCTGCCAAGCTTACCCTAGTAAAACTGACTATCCTACCGATCCTCGACTTCGGCGATGTCATCTACAAAATTGCTTCTAACACTCTTCTCAGCAAACTGGATGCAGTTTATCACAGTGCCATCCGTTTTGTCACTAAAGCACCTTATACTACCCACCACTGCGACTTGTATGCTCTAGTCGGCTGGCCCTCGCTACATATTCGTCGCAAGACCCACTGGCTCCAGGTCATCTACAAGGCCATGCTAGGTAAAGCTCCAGCTTATCTCAGTTCACTGGTCACGATGGCAACACCCATCCGTAGCACGCGCTCCAGCAGGTGTATTTCACTGATCATCCCTAAAGCCAACACCTCATTCGGCCGCCTTTCGTTCCAGTACTCTGCTACCTGTGACTGGAACAAATTACAAAAATCGCTGAAGTTGGAGACTTTTATCTCCCTCACCAACTTCAAACATCAGCTATCTGAGCAGCTAACCGATCGCTGCAGCTGTACATAATCTATTGGTAAATAGCCCACCCATTTTCACCTACCTCATCCCACAGTTTTTATTTATTTACTTTTCTGCTCTTTTGCACACCAATATCTCTACCTGTACATGATCATCTAATCATTTATCACTCCAGTGTTAATCTGCAATATTGTAATTATTCGCCTACCTCCTCATGCCTTTTGCACACATTGTATATAGACTCCCCTTTTTTTCTACTGTGTTATTGACTTGTTAATTGTTTACTCCATGTGTAACTCTGTGTTGTCTGTTCACACTGCTATGCTTTATCTTGGCCAGGTCGCAGTTGCAAATGAGAACGTGTTCTCAACTAGCCTACCTGGTTAAATAAAGGTGAAATAAAAAAAATAAAAAAATAAGCCATTTTGCCTCAACTTTGGAAGTACGCTTGGAGTCATTGTCCATTTGGAAGACCCATTTGTGACCAAGCTTTAACTTCCTGACTGATGTCTTGAGATGTTGCTTCAATATATCCACATCATTTTCCTGCCTCATGATGCCATCTATTTTGTGAAGTGCACTGGCGACTCTGATGGAGCTGGGCAGACTGGAGACTCCTTGCAGACTGGAGACTCCTTGCAGACTGGCGGCTCTGATGGCGCTGGGCAGACTGGAGACTCCTTGCAGACTGGCGGCTCTGATGGCGCTGGGTAGACTGGAGACTCCTTGCAGACTGGCGGCTCTGATGGCACTGGGCAGACTGGCGGCTCCTTGCAGACTGGCGGCTCTGATGGCGCTGGGCAGACTGGACGCTCCTTGCAGACTGGCGGCTCTGATGGCGCTGGGCAGACTGACGGCTCCTTGCAGACTGGCGGCTCTGATGGCGCTGGGCAGACTGGAGACTCCTTGCAGACTGGCGGCTCTGATGGCGCTGGGCAGACTGGAGACTCCTTGCAGACTGGCGGCTCTGATGGAGCTGGGCAGACTGGAGACTCCTTGCAGACTGGCGGCTCTGATGGCGCTGGGCAGACTGGAGACTCCTTGCAGACTGGCGGCTCTGATGGAGCTGGGCAGACTGGAGACTCCTTGCAGACTGGCGGCTCTGATGGCGCTGGGCAGACTGGAGACTCCTTGCAGACTGGAGACTCCTTGCAGACTGGCGGCTCTGATGGCGCTGGGCAGACTGGAGACTCCTTGCAGACTGGCGGCTCTGATGGCGCTGGGCAGACTGGAGACTCCTTGCAGACTGGCGGCTCTGATGGCGCTGGGCAGACTGGAGACTCCTTGCAGACTGGCGGCTCTGATGGAGCTGGGCAGACTGGAGACTCCTTGCAGACTGGCGGCTCTGATGGCACTGGGCAGACTGGAGACTCCTTGCAGACTGGCGGCTCTGATGGCGCTGGGCAGACTGGAGACTCCTTGCAGACTGGCGGCTCTGATGGCGCTGGGCAGACTGGAGACTCCTTGCAGACTGGCGGCTCTGATGGCGCTGGGCAGACTGGCGGCTCCTTGCAGACTGGCGGCTCTGATGGCGCTGGGCAGACTGGCGGCTCCTTGCAGACTGGCGGCTCTGATGGCGCTGGGCAGACTGACGGCTCCTTGCAGACTGGCGGCTCTGATGGCGCTGGGCAGACTGGCGGCTCCTTGCAGACTGGCGGCTCTGATGGCGCTGGGCAGACTGACGGCTCCTTGCAGACTGGCGGCTCTGATGGCGCTGGGCAGACTGGAGACTCCTTGCAGACTGGCGGCTCTGATGGCGCTGGGCAGACTGGAGACTCCTTGCAGACTGGCGGCTCTGATGGCGCTGGGCAGACTGGAGACTCCTTGCAGACTGGCGGCTCTGATGGCGCTGGGCAGACTGGAGACTCCTTGCAGACTGGCGGCTCTGATGGCGCTGGGCAGACTGGAGACTCCTTGCAGACTGGCGGCTCTGATGGCGCTGGGCAGACTGGAGACTCCTTGCAGACTGGCGGCTCTGATGGAGCTGGGCAGACTGGAGACTCCTTGCAGACTGGCGGCTCTGATGGCGCTGGGCAGACTGGAGACTCCTTGCAGTCTGGAGACTCCTTGCAGACTGGCGGCTCTGATGGCGCTGGGCAGACTGGAGACTCCTTGCAGACTGGCGGCTCTGATGGCGCTGGGCAGACTGGAGACTCCTTTCAGACTGGCGGCTCTGATGGCGCTGGGCAGACTGGAGACTCCTTGCAGACTGGCGGCTCTGATGGAGCTGGGCAGACTGGAGACTCCTTGCAGACTGGCGGCTCTGATGGCACTGGGCAGACTGGAGACTCCTTGCAGACTGGCGGCTCTGATGGCGCTGGGCAGACTGGAGACTCCTTGCAGACTGGCGGCGCTGATGGCGCTGGGCAGACTGGCGGCTCCTTGCAAACTGGAGGCTCTGATGGCGCTGGGCAGACTGGAGACTCCTTGCAGACTGGCGGCTCTGGTGGCGCTGGGCAGACTGGCGGCTCCTTGCAGACTGGCGGCTCTGATGGCGCTGGGCAGACTGGAGACTCCTTGCAGACTGGCGGCTCTAATGGCGCTGGGCAGACTGGAGACTCCTTGCAGACTGGAGGCGCTGATGGCGCTGGGCAGACTGGCGGCTCCTTGCACACTGGCGGCTCTGATGGCGCTGGGCAGACTGGAGACTCCGGCAGCGCTGGAGAGGAGGAAAGCTGTGGCAGCGCTGGATGGAGGAGCTCTGGCGCCTCTGGACTGAGGGGCGGAAGCTCTGGCAGCGCCGGACAGGCGGGAACACCTGTAGGGAGGAGACAGAGAGACAGCCTGGTGCGTGGGGCTGCCACCGGACCCACCAGCCTGGGGAGACCTCCAGGAGGTTTGGTGTTAGGAGGAGGCACCTGAAGGACTGGGCTGTGAGGGAGCACTGGATCTCTGGTGCGCAGCCTTGGCACCACTCCACCAGGCTGGATCACTACTCTAGCCCGGGACCCTCCAGAGTGCAGGCACCTGTCCATCCTGCAGCAAAGCACCCCCACAACGTGATACTGCCACCCCCATGCTTCACGATTGGGATGGTGTTCTTCAGCTTGCAAGCCTCCCCCTTTTTCCTCCAAACATAACGATGGTCATTATGGCCAAACAGTTCTATTTTTGTTTAATCAGACCAGAGGACATTTCTCCAAAAAGTATGATCTTTGTCCCCATGTGCAGTTGCAAACCGTATTCTGGCTTTTTTATGGTGGTTTTTGGAGCAGTGGCTTCTTCTTGCTGAGCAGCCTTTCAGGTTATGTCGATATAGGTTTTAGTGTGGATATAGATACTTTTGTATCTGTTTCCTCCAGCATCTTCACAGGGTCCTTTGCTGTTGTTCTGGGATTGATTTGCACTTTTCGCACCAGAGTACATTCATTTCTAGGAGACATGGTCCTGGAGTTTATACTTGCGTTTGTACAGATGAACGTTACCTTCAGGTGTTTGAGAATTTCTCCCAAGGATGAACCAGACTTGTGGAGGTCTACAAAAAAGATTCTGAGGTCTAGGCTGATTTATTTTTATTTTCCCATGATCTCAAGCAAAAAGGCACTGAGTTTGAATGTAGGCCTTGAAATACATCCACAGGTACACCTCCAATTGACTCAAATGATCAAATATCATAAGCTTCTAAAGCCATGACATAATTTTCTGTAATTTTCCAAGCTGTTTAAAGGCACAGTCAACTTAGTGTATGTAAACTTCTGACCCACTGGAATTCTGATACAGTGAATTATAAGTGAAATAATCTGTCTGTAAACAATTGTTGTAAAAATGACTTGTGTCACTTCAACTGTATATATATGTATATGCATGTTGAAGTCGTTAGTTTAAATACTAATTTTTCAACCACTCCACAAATGTATATATATATAATGCTTGAGAAAGCCTAAGAATGCTTATTTATTTTTATTTAACTATTTAACTATTTAACTAGGAAAGTCAGTTAAGAACAAATTATTATTTTCAATGACGGCCTAGGAACAGTGGGTTAACTGCCTTGTTCAGTGGCAGAAGGACAGATTTGTACCTTGTCAGCTCAGGGATTTGAACTTGCAACCTTCCGGCTACGAGTCCAACCCTCTAACCACTAGGCTACCCTGCCGCCCCAACTGCCAGGTGCATTAGGGAATGTTATTCTAAGTTACTAAAACGTACTTATGTGTCCGGTGGCATCAGTCTAAGAAGATACTACATACAGTGGGGTAAAAAAGTATCTCGTCAGCCACCAATTGTGCAAGTTCTCCCACTTAAAAAGATGAGAGAGGCCTGTAATTTTCATCATAGGTACACTTCAACTATGACAGACAAAATGAAAAAAAAAAATCCAGAAAATCACATTTTCTCGCTCTGGGGCTCCATGCAAGATCTCACCCCGTGGAGTCAAAATGATCACAAGAACAGTGAGCAAAAATCCCAGAACCACACGGGGGGACCTAGTGAATGACCCACAGAGAGCTGGGACCAAAGTAACAAAGCCTACCATCAGTAACACACTATGCCGCCAGGGACTCAAGTCCTGCAGTGCCAGACGTGTCCCCCTGCTTAAGCCAGTACATGTTCAGGCCCGTCTGAAGTTTGCTAGAGAGCATTTGGATGATCCAGATGAAGGTTGGGAGAATGTCATATGGTCAGATGAAACCAAAATAGAACGTTTTGGTAAAAACTCAACTCGTCGTGTTTGGAGGACAAAGAATGCTGAGTTGCATCCAAAGAACACCATACCAACTGTGAAGCTTGGGGGTGGAAACATCATGCTTTGGGGCTGTTTTTCTGCAAAGGGACCAGGACGACTGATCCGTGTAAAGGAAAGAATGAATGGGACCATGTATCGTGAGATTTTGAGTGAAAACCTCCTTCCTTCCAAGATCAGTTCCATATGCCATGAAGCCTAAAGTGGAAATTGACAGACTCTTAGCAGAGGATATACTTATACCTGTCAAGTTCTCTGAGTGGGCCAGTTGTTCCCATATGAAACCCAGATGGCTCCATCAGTGGTGACTCCAAGCTGACTGGAAAGAGTTTCCTCTCTGGAGCCCAATACCCAAAGTGGAGGATTTGCTTTCAACTTTAACAGGAGGGCAACAGTTCACAAAACAAGACATGAGTCACATATCATACTTGCAAATCAGCTAATTGATACTTCACAGAAGTACCTGACTATAACCACCCACAGAGGGATGTTTCCCTATAAAACGCTTACCTTTCAGGGTGTCTTCCACAACTGCCATCTTCCAAAGAACCCTGGAGGGAGTTCTGCAGGGGATACCCAAGGTAGCGGTTTACCTCGACGACGTTCTGGTCACAGGAGTCACGAAGGAGGAGCGTCTCAGAAGGTTTTGAGAAGGATGGGGAAGGTCGGTCTCCGGCTGAAGAGGAGCAAGTGTACACTGTTAGATGATGAAGTGCAGTACCTGGGTCACAAGATGGATGCCAAGGGGTTTACACACTGTCAATCTCTCTACCCTCCCCAACCTCTCTACCATCCCCAACCTCTCTACCCTCCCTAACCTCTCTACCCTCCCTAACCTCTCTACCCTCCCTAACCTCTCTACTCTCCCTAACCTCCCTAACCTCTACCCTCCCTAACCTCTCTACTCTCCCTAACCTCTCTACCCTCCCGAACCTCGCTAACCTCTCTACCCTCCCCAACCTCTCTACCCTCCCCAACCTCTCTACCCTCCCCAACCTCTCTACCCTCCCCAACCTCTCTACCCTCCCTAACCTCTCTACCCTCCCTAACCTCTCTACCCTCCCTAACCTCTCTACCCTCCCTAACCTCTCTACCCTCCCTAACCTCCCCAACTTCTCTACCCTCCCTATCCTCTCTACCCTCCCCAACCTCTCTACCCTCCCTAACCTCCCTAACCTCTCTACCCTCCCCAACCTCCCTAACCTCTCTACCCTCCCTAACCTCCCTAACCTCTCTACCCTCCCCAACCTCTCTACCCTCCCCAACCTCTCTACCCTCCCCAACCTCTCTACCCTCCCTACCCTCTCTACCCTCCCTAACCTCTCTACCCTCCCTAACCTCTCTACCCTCCCCAACCTCTCTACCCTCCCTAACCTCTCTACCCTCCCCAACCTCTCTACTCTCTTAGCTCCACTGCATCAACCTATAAATAAATGGTCAGAAAGACCGGAAGAACATTTTGCGAAGTCAAAGGTGTTACTGCAATCCGCTGAAGTGCTCGTGCACTACTCAGCAGACAGAGGTCTCATCTTATCGTGTGACGCCTCATCGTATGGTGTGGGGGCGGTGCTGTCACACAGGATGGAGAATGGTGCAGAGAAACCTATCGGGTTCATGTTAAGAACATTGTCGCCAGCGTCGGAGAAAGTACTCCCAGCTGGACCAGGAAGGACTGGCTGGACCAGGAAGGACTGGATGGACCAGGAAGGACTGGCTGGACCAGGAAGGACTGGCTGGACCAGGAAGGACTGGCTGGACCAGGAATGTCTGGCTGGACAAAGAAGGACTGGCTGGACCAGGAAGGATTGGCTGGACCAGGAAGGACTGGCTGGACCAGGAAGGACTGGCTGGACCAGGAAGGACTGGCTGGACAAGGAAGGACTGGCTGGACAAGGAAGGACTGGCTGGACCAGGAAGGACTGGCTGGACCAGGAAGGATTGGCTGGACCAGGAAGGACTGGCTGGACAAGGAAGGACTGGCTGGACCAGGAATGACTGGCTGTCATATTCGGAATACAGAGATTCCACAAGTATTTGTACGGGAGAACATTCACTCGTGACCGACCATACGCCTCTGATCTCTCTGTTCCATGAACAAAAGCTAGTTCAACGTTACGTTTTGTAGCTCAGGGTCTACGAGTAGAGAATAATTTACAAGCCAGGTAGATACCATGGGACTGTTGATGCTCTGAGTAGGCTGCCCATTCCACAAATCATCGCCTAGGAAGGAGAAAATTACCAAGTCTTGATGATCGATGTGTTCGATGATGCACTGGTGTACACACAAATCAGGCAAACGGACTTCAAGGATGTGACGCTATCACAAGTGCATGAATTTATCCTGAGAGGATGGCCTACAGTGACAGAGCCTCAGATCATGCCTTACTACGCTCGCCGCTTGGCATTGAGTGTTGGAGATGGATGTGTTCTGTGGGGTTCAAGACTGGTTATCCCACCACAAGGGCGGCGATTGCTACTGAATTTGTTGCATCAGTCGCATCCAGGTATGTCGAGAATGAAAGGCCTAGTGAGGTCATACGTCTGGTCACCAAAGACCAGGATGTGGAAAATGAGGTTAGCCGGTGTGCAGAATGAGCAACAGGAAGTCACCCCCTCCACGCACCATTACATTCATGGGAATGGCCAGAAAAACCATGGACACGCCTACATGTGGACTACGACCTTTCCTAGGAAAAATGTTCCTTGTGTCGATTGCTTCTCATTCAAAGCGGATGGATGCTTACCCCATGACCACGTCCACATCGTACGCTACGATTGAGAAGTTGAGACAAAGCTTCAGTGTCATGGGATTGCCTCAAATGTTGGTTAGCGACAATGCTTCTCGTTTGACAAGCACTGAATTCACAAGTCTCATGAAACCAAATGGAATTCAGCATGTAGCGTCGGCCCCTGTTCACCCATCTTCCAACGGATTAGCAGAACGCGCGGTTCAGACCTTGAAGGGGGGCATGAGGAAGATGCAAAGGGCCCAGCATTGAGACGACGGTGCCCAGATTCTTGTTGAGCTACAGGATTACTCCTCAAACTACAACAGAAATGTTGACGTCAAGGAGATTAAAGGTCAACCTTGGATCTCATCAGACCAGAAAGTGAAAATACATCAAAAGCAATGGAATCAATAACAGAATCTTGACAATAGAGTCAAACTCCAAAGTTTTTCGCCTGGAGACGATGTCTACACACACAAAAAACTATGGGTTTGGTCCTAAATGTATTCCAGCTCAATCCATTGAGTATTGTTTAGGACCAGTATCATATTACTATGATCATTGGAAGTAGACAAAGAATAAAGAAGACAAGTGGATCAGATCCAAGCTCCAATTCCAGTTTCATCCGTGGACATGGATCAATACTTAAACGAACAGGACAATTAAATACAAAAACGTACTTTCGTGTCTGGTGTCATCAATCCAAGAAGCCTCTTAAGATTCTACATCAACAACATCAAAGGGGGATCCTATCCCACAAGCAAAAGCATTTCAGCGGACCCTCTATTGACAGCGGCTAGAAAAAATGGACGTTTCAGAGTTCATTTCCTGCATTTCTACCTATTTTGCCGTGGGGCGGAGAGAAAAATATGCAGTTTCACAGCGAATTTTATGCAATTCTACACATTTTGCCATAGGGTAGAGGCAAATGTTTGCAGTGATATGAAAGGAGTGAATTTTTGCAAAGATTACGACAAGTTTAAATAACTGGCGAGACGCATTTGCCAATTTACACATTGTTTTGCGGACAAATGGGCAAATTGAGTGACAAAACAAGAGAAAAGCTACTGATGAACAACAACAGCTTGAGTTCTAGTACTCAGTAAGTTGAGACCCCGACTTAAAATTCATTGTTTCGCTTTTTGGAAATTGCCCTCCAGTTTCCCATCCCTGACCTATATAGAACCATATGGCTCCTGGTCCTCCCTGCCCTATATAGAACCATATGGCTCCTGGTTCTCCCTGCCCTATATAGAACCATATGGCTCCTGGTTCTCTCTGCCCTATATAGAGCCCTATAGCCCCTGGTCCTCTCTGCCCTATATAGAACCATATGGCTCCTGGTCCTCTCTGCCCTATATAGAACCATATGGCTCCTGGTCCTCTGCCCTATATAGAGCCATATAGCCCCTGGTCCTCCCTGCCCTATATAGAGCCCTATAGACCCTGGTTCTCCCTGCCCTATATAGAACCATATGGCCCCTGGTCATCCCTGTCCTATATAGAGCCCTATAGCCCCTGGTCCTCCCTGCCCCATATAGAGCTATATGGCCCCTGGTCAAACCTGCCCCATATAGAGCTATATGGCCCCTGGTCCTCCCTGCCCCATATAGAGCTATATGGCCCCTAGTCAAACCTGCCCTATATAGAGCCCTATAGCCCCTGGTCATCCCTGCCCTATATAGAGTCCTATAGCTCCTGGTCCTCCCTGCCCTATATAGAGCCCTATAGATCCTGGTCCTCCCCGCCCTATATAGAGCCCTATAGCTCCTGGTCCTCCCTGCCCTATATAGAGCCCTATGGCCCCCTTAGTGGACTACATAGGGAATATGATGTAATTTGGGACACAGACATTATCTCATTATCTCTGGTAACTAGTACATGTTGGTCATTTATCAGACTATAATGTACACGAGTGGTTTAACGAATCAACATGAGGTTCTCAAAGCCCTTTGACCACAAGTTTAAAAATGGCTAGAGACACAAATATCTCTTCAATGCTGCTGAGCTAAAGATCCCTTCGTGGTCCTTTTTCAGAAATGTTCAGGTTTTGGGGCAGTTTTAATTGAATGTTGTCTGGGTTTATCTTCCGTTGATCATTTGAAATATTTCTAGGATTAGAGGGAGTTGGAGAGAGAGTCAGGGACTGCATGACTTCTGCCTAAAAACCTTTGTGGCCTTGCTTCAGGCTTAGTGGATCAGTATGCCGTGCCTTCAGAGAGGGGGGACTGTGTGTGTGTGTGTGTGTGTGTGTGTGTGTGTGTGTGTGTGTGTGTGTGTGTGTGTGTGTGTGTGTGTGTGTGTGTGTGTGTGTGTGTGTGTGTGGCAGCCTCCACAGCTGCTGTCTGATTGATTCTACTAGGAGCTTCTCTCAAAGGGAGCTCAGATCAAATATAGAAGAGTGTATTAATACACCTGGAACTACCTTCACATCCTGACTCCTGGAACCTCTCAACAGCTCCTCTTCTCTCTCTCTCTGTCTCCCTCTCTCCCTCCCTCCACCTCTTTCCTTTACCTCCACCTCACCTACTCCCTCCCCCTCTCCTCTCTGTCACATTTGCTTGGCCTACTACAGCTGGATAAGGAGAGGGGGGGGTAGCAGAAAGACAGAGAGGGGACGGAGGAACCAAGAGAAAGATAATTAAATAGAGAGAGAGAGAGAGAGAGAGAGAGAGAGAGAGAGAGAGAGTACACAGGTCTAACTCTCCTAGTCTGAGAGCAGCAGGTCTCTAAGGTGAATACAGTGTCTGTGAGTTCCTGGCTCTAACTCTCCTAGTCTGAGAACAGCAGGTCTCTAAGGAGAATACAGTGTCTGTGAGTTCCTGGCTCTAACTCTCCTAGTCTGAGAACAGCAGGTCTCTAAGGTGAATACGGTGTCTGTGCCAAAACAAACAGCAGCAGTAGCAGAAGCACAATACACTAGAACAGACAGAGCCTGAGTCCCAGATTGCACCCTATGGGCCCTGGTCAATAGTAGTGCAATATTATTATTTTATAATTTATTTAACCTTTATTTTATTAAGTCAGTTGAGAACAAAATCTTATTTACAATGACGGCTCTGTACCAATTATTCGCCGCCCTATGGGACTCCCAATCACGGCCGGATGTGAAACCGCCTGGAATCAAACCAGGGACTGTAGTGACGCCTCTTGCACTGAGATGCAGCGCCTTTAGACCGTTGCGCACACTCGGGAGGGAATAGGGTGTAATTTAGGACAGGAGTCAGTCTCTTCTCAGTGAGGCGTCAGAGATTACTTCCCTCTCTGGGCTGCTGAAGACTTCCTCTCTCTCTCTCTCTCTCTCTCTCTCTCCTCACCTGCTCCTCTCCTGTCCGCCTGGGTCACAGTGCCCCCATCTGGCCACATGTGAGTACTGCAGCTGCTCTCCCTTCTGAATAAAAAATAATAATCATTTCAAATTCATTTAACCAGGTAGGCCTGTTGAGAACAAGTTCTCATTGACAACTGCGACCTGATCAAGATAAAAAAGCAGTGCGACACAAATAACAACAGAGTTACACATGGAATAAACAAACATGCAGTCAATAACACAATAGCAAAGTCTATATACAGTGTGTGTAAATGTAGTAAGATTAGGGAGGTAAGGCAATAAATAGGCCATAGTGGCAAAATAATTACAATTTAGCAGATTAACACTGACCAGTGAGCTGAGATAAGGTGGGGATTTAGCAATTAAACACTGGAGTGATAGATGAGCAGATGATGAATGTGTAAGCAGAGATATTGGGGTGCAAAGAAGCAAACAAATAAATAACAGTAATGGGGATGAGGTAGTTGGATGGGCTATTTACAGATGGGCTATGTACAGGTGCAGTGATCTGTGAGCTGCTCTGACAGCTGGTGCTTAAATTTAGTGAGGGAGATGTGAGTCTCCAGCTTCTGAGATTTGTGCTAGTTGTTCCAGTCATTGGCAGCTGAGAACTGGAAGGAGAGGTGGCTGTGCAATATACCTGCTGGAGCGCCTGCTACGGGTGGGTGTTGCTATGGTGACCAGTGAGATATACCTGCTGGAGCGCCTGCTACGGGTGGGTGTTGCTATGGTGACCAGTGAGATATACCTGCTGGAGCGCCTGCTACGGGTGGGTGTTGCTATGGTGACCAGTGAGATATACCTGCTGGAGCGCCTGCTACGGGTGGGTGTTGCTATGGTGACCAGTGAGATATACCTGCTGGAGAGCCTGCTACGGGTGGGTGTTGCTATGGTGACCAGTGAGATATACCTGCTGGAGCGCCTGCTACGGGTGGGTGTTGCTATGGTGACCAGTGAGATATACCTGCTGGAGCGCCTGCTACGGGTGGGCGTTGCTATGGTGACCAGTGAGATATACCTGCTGGAGCGCCTGCTACGGGTGGGTGTTGCTATGGTGACCAGTGAGATATACCTGCTGGAGCGCCTGCTACGGGTGGGTGTTGCTATGGTGACCAGTGAGATATACCTGCTGGAGCGCCTGCTACGGGTGGGTGTTGCTATGGTGACCAGTGAGATATACCTGCTGGAGCGCCTGCTACGGGTGGGTGTTGCTATGGTGACCAGTGAGATATACCTGCTGAAGCGCCTGCTACGTGTGGGTGTTGCTATGGTGACCAGTGAGATATACCTGCTGGAGCGCCTGCTACGGGTGGGTGTTGCTATGGTGACCAGTGAGATATACCTGCTGGAGCGCCTGCTACGGGTGAGCGTTGCTATGGTGACCAGTGAGATATACCTGCTGGAGCGCCTGCTACGGGTGGGCGTTGCTATGGTGACCAGTGAGATATACCTGCTGGAGCCCCTGCTACGGGTGGGCGTTGCTATGGTGACCAGTGAGATATACCTGCTGGAGCGCGTGCTACGTGTGGGTGTTGCTATGGTGACCAGTGAGATATACCTGCTGGAGCGCCTGCTACGGGTGGGTGTTGCTATGGTGACCAGTGAGATATACCTGCTGGAGCGCCTGCTACGGGTGGGTGTTGCTATGGTGACCAGTGAGATATACCTGCTGGAGCGCCTGCTACGGGTGGGCGTTGCTATGGTGACCAGTGAGATATACCTGCTGGAGCGCCTGCTACGGGTGGGTGTTGCTATGGTGACCAGTGAGATATACCTGCTGGAGCGCCTGCTACGGGTGGGCGTTGCTATGGTGACCAGTGAGATATACCTGCTGGAGCGCCTGCTACGGGTGGGCGTTGCTATGATGACCAGTGAGATATACCTGCTGGAGCGCCTGCTACGGGTGGGCGTTGCTATGGTGACCAGTGAGATATACCTGCTGGAGCGCCTGCTACGGGTGGGCGTTGTTGTATGGTGACCAGTGAGATATACCTGCTGGAGCGCCTGCTACGGGTGGGCGTTGCTATGGTGACCAGTGAGATATACCTGCTGGAGCGCCTGCTACGGGTGGGCGTTGCTATGGTGACCAGTGAGATATACCTGCTGGAGCGCCTGCTACGGGTGGGTGTTGCTATGGTGACCAGTGAGATATACCTGCTGGAGCGCCTGCTACGGGTGGGTGTTGCTATGGTGACCAGTGAGATATACCTGCTGGAGCGCCTGCTACGGGTGGGTGTTGCTATGGTGACCAGTGAGATATACCTGCTGGAGCGCCTGCTACGGGTGGGTGTTGCTATGGTGACCAGTGAGATATACCTGCTGGAGCGCCTGCTACGGGTGGGTGTTGCTATGGTGACCAGTGAGATATACCTGCTGGAGCGCCTGCTACGGGTGGGCGTTGCTATGGTGACCAGTGAGATATACCTGCTGGAGCGCCTGCTACGGGTGGGCGTTGCTATGGTGACCAGTGAGATATACCTGCTGGAGCGCCTGCTACGGGTGGGTGTTGCTATGGTGACCAGTGAGATATACCTGCTGGAGCGCCTGCTACGGGTGGGCGTTGCTATGGTGACCAGTGAGATATACCTGCTGGAGCACCTGCTACGGGTGGGCGTTGCTATGGTGACCAGTGAGATATACCTGCTGGAGCGCCTGCTACGTGTGGGTGTTGCTATGGTGACCAGTGAGCTGAGATAAGGCGGGGCTTTACCTAGCAAAGACTTGAAGATGACCTGGAGCCAGTCGGTTTGGCAATGAGTATGAAGCAAGGGCCAGGCAAAGAGCGCATACAGGTTGCAGTGGTGGGGAGTATATTGGACTTTGGTGACAAAACGGATGGCACTGTGATAGACTGCATCCAGTTTGTTGAGTAGAGTGTTGGGGGGGCTATTTTGTAAATGACATCGCTGAAGTCAAGGATCGGTAGGATAGTCAGTTTTACGAGGATATGTTTGGCAGCATGAGTGATGGATGCTTTGTTGCGATATAGGAAGCCGATTCTAGATTCAATCTGGTTTGGAGATGTGAGTCTGGAAGGACAGTTTACGTCCAGCCAGACACCTAGGTATTTGTAGTTGTCCACATATTCTAGGTCAGAACCGTCCAGAGTAGAGATGCTGGACGGGCGGGCAGGTGCGGGCAGCGATCGGTTGAAGAGCATGCATTTAGTTTTACTTGCATTTAAGAGCAGTTTGAGGCCACGGAAGGAGTGTTGTATGGCATTGAAGCTCGTTTGGAGGTTTGTTAACACAGTGTCCAAAGAAGGGCCAGATGTATACAGAATGGTGTCGTCTGCATAGAGGTGGATTAGAAAATCACCAGCAGCAAGAGCGACATCATTGATGTATACAGAGAAAAGAGTCGGTCCGGGAATTGAACCCTGTGGCACCCCCATAGAGACTGCCAGAGGCCCGGACAACAGGCCCTCCGATTTGACACACTGAACTCTGTCAGAGTAGTTGGTGAACCAGGCGAGGCAGTCATTTGAGAAACCAAGGCTATTGAGTCTGACGATAAGAATACGGTGATTGACAGAGTCGAAAGCCTTGGCCAGGTTGATGAAGACGGCTGCACAGTACTGTCTTTTATCGATGGCGGTTCTGATATTGTTTAGGACCATGAGCGTAGCTGAGTTGCACCCATGACCAGCTCGGAAACCAGATTGCATAGCGGAGAAGGTACGGTGGGATTCGAAATGGTCGGTGATCTGTTTGTTAACTTGGCTTTTGAAGACTTTAGAAAGGCAGGGCAGGATAGATATAGGTCTGTAGCAGTTTGGGTCTAAAGTGTCTCCCAATTTGAAGAGGGGGATGACTGCGGCAGCTTTCCAATCCTTGGGGATCTCAGACGATATGAGAGGTTGAACAGGCTGGTAATAGGGGTTGCAACAATTGCGGCAGATCATTTTAGAAAGAAAGGGTCCAGATTGTCTAGTCCAGCTGATTTGTAAGGGAAATGACTGGTTATGGTTAGATACTAGTTAGTATATATGAATAGTTAGATTCTCGTTAGTATATATGAATGGTTAGATACTAGTTAATATATACTGTATGGTTAGATACTAGTTAGTATATATGAATGGTTAGATACTAGTTAATATATATGAATGGTTCAATACTAGTTAGTATATATGAATGGTTAGATACTAGTGAATATATATGAATGGTTAGATACTAGTTAATATATATGAATGGTTAGATACTAGTTAGTTTATATGAATGGTTAGATACTAGTTAATATATATGAATGGTTAGATACTTGTTAGTATATATGAATGGTTAGATACTAGTTAGTATATATGAATAGTTAAACACTAGTTAGAATATATGAATAGCTAGATATTAGTTAGTATATACAGTATGGTTAGATACTAGTTAATATATATGAAAAGTTAGAAACTAGTTAGTATATACTGTATAGTTAGATACTAGTTAGTATATATGAATAGTTAGATACTAGTTAGTATATACTGTATGGTTAGATACTAGTTAGCGTATATGAATAGTTAGATACTAGTTAGTATATATTGTATGCTTGGTGAAGGCCCTGGATTTGTCTGCCCTACCTCTCTCTATCTCTCACTATTACCCCCCTCTCTCTACCTCTAATACCTCTCTATCTCTCAATATTACCCCCCTCTCTCTCTACCTCTAATAACGCTCTCTATCTCTCACTATTACCCCCTCTCTCTCTACCTTTAATACCTCTCTCTATCTCTCACTATTACCCCCCATCTCTCTCTACCTCTAATACCTCTCTCTATCTCTCACTATTACCCCCCTCTCTCTACCTCTAATAACTCTCTCTATCTCTCACTATTACCCCCCTCTCTCTACCTCTAATACCTCTCTCTAGACCTCTAATACCTATCTCTATCTCTCACTATTACCCCCTCTCTCTCTACCTCTAATACCTCTCTCTATCTCTCACTATTACCCCCCCTCTCTCTCTACCTCTAATACCTCTCTCTATCTCTCACTATTACCCCCCTCTCTCTCTACCTCTAATACCTCTCTCTATCTCTCACTATTACCCCCCCTCTCTCTATACCTCTAATACCTCTCTCTATCTCTCACTATTACCCCCCTCTCTCTCTCTACCTCTAATACCTCTCTCTATCCTAGATTATGAATTGTTAGTTAGATTACTTGTTGGTTATTACTGCATTGTCAGAACTAGAAGCACAAGCATTTCGCTACACTCGCATTAACATCTGCTAACCATGTGTATGTGACAAATAAAATTTGATTTGATTTATCTCTCACTATTACCCCCTCTCTCTCTACCTCTAATACCTCTCTCTATCTATCTCTCTACCTCTAATATCTATCTCTATCTCTCACTATTACCCCCCTCTCTCTCTACCTCTAATACCTCTCTCTATCTCTCACTATTACCCCTCCCTCTCTCTCTATCTCTAATACCTCTCTCTATCTCTCACTATTACCCCTCTATCTCTCACTATTACCCCCCCTCTCTCTATACCTCTAATACCTCTCTCTATCTCTCACTATTACCCCTCCCTCTCTATCTCTAATACCTCTCTCTATCTCTCACTATTACCCCCCTCACTCTCTCTCTTTAATACATCTCTCTATCTCTCACTATTACCCCCCCTCTCTCTCTCTCTCTTTAATACCTGTCTCTATCTCTCACTATTACCCCCCCCATCTCTCTCTCACCTTACTCTTCTGCAAGTTTCGGTCTCATTTTGTCTGACGTACTGTACTGTACCTCTGCCTTACCTCAGTGCTTCTCTGAGACATGAATATGGAGCAACAGGGTGTGATGGAGAAAGTTTTAGTCGTGAATAAATTCTATCGGACAGTCAGCTGGTACCTGACTGGTTTATAAAGAGGGGAACTGGAGCTTCGGTGTCACAAAGTTCTGCTATAGTTCTGCTATTAAAAGCTAGTCACTTTAAAAGATATTTGGGGTGAAAAAGTTATGGGAGCTTCATGTATTCATAATCCATTCAGAATAGAGACCTGCTTTTCTTTCTCTCAGAATGTTAACTATCCTACTCAACGACCTGCACATATACTTATTTACAAACCAGGATATTTGGGTACCTGTCTTTCTCCATTAATGTACGTCAACTAAGATAATGATACGCTCCTGCTCATACCCTCTCATACCCTCATACCCTCTCACGGGGCAGCTAGTCGCATCTGAAACCTTTTATAATGGTCCATGTTGTGTTGTTGTCCTCTAGGAGATCCCGTTCTACCACATCTGAAACCTTTTTTAATGGTCCATGTTGTGTTGTTGTCCTCTAGGAGATCCCGTTCTACCATATCTGAAACCTTTTTTAATGGTCCATGTTGTGTTGTTGTTCTCTAGGAGATCCCGTTCTACCACATCTGAAACCTTTTTTAATGGTCCATGTTGTGTTGTTGTCCTCTAGGAGATCCCGTTCTACCACATCTGAAACCTTTTTTAATGGTCCATGTTGTGTTGTTGTCCTCTAGGAGATCCCGTTCTACCATATCTGAAACCTTTTTTAATGGTCCATGTTGTGTTGTTGTTCTCTAGGAGATCCCGTTCTACCACATCTGAAACCTTTTTTAATGGTCCATGTTGTGTTGTTGTCCTCTAGGAGATCCCGTTCTACCACATCTGAAACCTTTTATAATGGTCCATGTTGTGTTGTTGTCCTCTAGGAGATCCCCTTCTACCACATCTGAAACCTTTTATAATGGTCCATGTTGTGTTGTTGTCCTCTAGGAGATCCCGTTCTACCACATCTGGAACGGTTCCCAGCGGTTCCTCCACTGTACCTTCACCCTGGAGCGTCTCAACCTCAGCACCTGTGAGCTCACCTGTCAGCTGTGTGTCTGGCAGGTAGAGGGGGAGGGACAGAGCTTCGGTCTCGACTTCAACATCGCCAAGGTAACCCTCAGGTCACATACGATGTGTTTCACAATGTGCCTCTCCAGGATGGGTGTTGATATCTTATCCAAAGAGATGGGACGCTTTTCTGGCTCTTAACAATATACAGTCATTTAGTACGTGTGCGTGCAGCTGCTACTCTCTATACTCTAATCCTGTTTTTATTTGGTTCATATGACCTAAGAAGACAGCAGTCTCCTGGACTATATAGCTCATGGCTCGTAGCTAAACAGGACGTGTTTGGCTGGAACTTTCTCTTTGTGTTTATCTCTATATGTTCCTATATAACCCTATATATATTCCTCTGGCCCAATAGGACAGTCGACCCCTGGACCCGGAGTTCCTGCTGATGGACAATAACCCTAGCGGGTCAGCTCTAGCAGGACCCAGTGCTTTCCAGATCCCCTATCTCATCAGGCAGAAGATCTGCAGCAGCCTGGATACACCTTGTCCCAACGGGGCCGATTGGAGACTGTTGGCCCAGAGACTCAAACTGGACAGGTAACTAACCCTTTCCTTGTCCCAACGGGGCCGATTGGAGACTGTTGGCCCAGAGACTCAAACTGGACAGGTAACTAACCCTTTCCTTGTCCCAACGGGGCCGATTGGAGACTGTTGGCCCAGAGACTCAAACTGGACAGGTAACTAACCCTTTCCTTGTCCCAACGGGGCCGATTGGAGACTGTTGGCCCAGAGACTCAAACTGGACAGGTAACTAACCCTAAACTAGAGACTCAAACTGGACAGGTAACAAACCCTAAACTAGAGACTCAAACTGGACAGGTAACTAACCCTAACCACAGACCCTAAACTAGAGACTCAAACTGGACAGGTAACTAACCCTAACCACAGACCCTAAACTAGAGACTCAAACTGGACAGGTAACGAACCCTAACCACAGACCCTAAACTAGAGACTCAAACTGGACAGGTAACTAACCCTAACCACGACCCTAAACTAGAGACTCAAACTGGACAGGTAACGAACTCTAACCACCGACCCTAAACTAGAGACTCAAACTGGACAGGTAACTAACCCTAACCACCGACCCTAAACTAGAGACTCAAACTGGACAGGTAACGAACTCTAACCACCGACCCTAACCTAGAGACTCAAACTGGACAGGTAACTAACCCTAACCACAGACCCTAAACTAGAGACTCAAACTGGACAGGTAACTAACCCTAACCACAGACCCTAAACTAGAGACTCAAACTGGACAGGTAATGAAACCTAACCACCAACCCTAAACTAGAGACTCAAACTGGACAGGTAACTAACCCTAAACTAGAGACTCAAACTGGACAGGTAACAAACCCTAAACTAGAGACTCAACGTGGACAGGTAACTAACCCTAACCACAGACCCTAAACTAGAGACTCAAACTGGACAGGTAATGAACCCTAACCACCAACCCTAAACTAGAGACTCAAACTGGACAGGTAACTAACCCTAAACTAGAGACTCAAACTGGACAGGTAACTAACCCTAACCACAGACCCTAAACTAGAGACTCAAACTGGACAGGTAACGAACCCTAACCACAGACCCTAAACTAGAGACTCAAACTGGACAGGTAACTAACCCTAACCACGACCCTAAACTAGAGACTCAAACTGGACAGGTAACGAACTCTAACCACCGACCCTAAACTAGAGACTCAAACTGGACAGGTAACTAACCCTAACCACCAACCCTAAACTAGAGACTCAAACTGGACAGGTAACGAACTCTAACCACCGACCCTAACCTAGAGACTCAAACTGGACAAGTAACTAACCCTAACCACAGACCCTAAACTAGAGACTCAAACTGGACAGGTAACTAACCCTAACCACAGACCCTAAACTAGAGACTCAAACTGGACAGGTAATGAAACCTAACCACCAACCCTAAACTAGAGACTCAAACTGGACAGGTAACTAACCCTAAACTAGAGACTCAAACTGGACAGGTAACAAACCCTAAACTAGAGACTCAAACTGGACAGGTAATGAACCCTAACCACCAACCCTAAACTAGAGACTCAAACTGGACAGGTAACTAACCCTAAACTAGAGACTCAAACTGGACAGGTAACGAACTCTAACCACCGACCCTAAACTAGAGACTCAAACTGGACAGGTAACTAACCCTAAACTAGAGACTCAAACTGGACGGTAACAAACCCTAAACTAGAGACTCAAACTGGACAGGTAACGAACTCTAACCACCGACCGTAAACTAGAGACTCAAACTGGACAGGTAACTAACCCTAACCACGACCCTAAACTAGAGACTCAAACTGGACAGGTAACTAACCCTAACTACCGACCCTAAACTAGAGACTCAAACTGGACAGGTAATGAACCCTAACCACCAACCCTAAACTAGAGACTCAAACTGGACAGGTAACAAACCCTAAACTAGAGACTCAAACTGGACAGGTAACTAACCCTAACCACAGACCCTAAACTAGAGACTCAAACTGGACAGGTAATGAACCCTAACCACCAACCCTAAACTAGAGACTCAAACTGGACAGGTAACTAACCCTAAACTAGAGACTCAACGTGGACAGGTAACTAACCCTAACCACAGACCCTAAACTAGAGAATCAAACTGGACAGGTAACTAACCCTAACCACGACCTTAAACTAGAGACTCAAACTGGACAGGTAACTAACCCTAACTACCGACCCTAAACTAGAGACTCAAACTGGACAGGTAACGAACTCTAACCACCGACCCTAAACTAGAGACTCAAACTGGACAGGTAACTAACCCTAACCACAGACCCTAAACTAGAGACTCAAACTGGACAGGTAACAAACCCTAAACTGGAGACTCAAACTGGACAGGTAACGAACTCTAACCACTGACCCTAAACTAGAGACTCAAACTGGACAGGTAACTAACCCTAAACTAGAGACTCAAACTGGACGGTAACAAACCCTAAACTAGAGACTCAAACTGGACAGGTAACGAACTCTAACCACCGACCCTAAACTAGAGACTCAAACTGGACAGGTAACGAACCCTAACCACGACCCTAAACTAGAGACTCAAACTGGACAGGTAACTAACCCTAACTACCGACCCTAAACTAGAGACTCAAACTGGACAGGTAATGAACCCTAACCACCAACCCTAAACTAGAGACTCAAACTGGACAGGTAACAAACCCTAAACTAGAGACTCAAACTGGACAGGTAACTAACCCTAACCACAGACCCTAAACTAGAGACTCAAACTGGACAGGTAATGAACCCTAACCACCAACCCTAAACTAGAGACTCAAACTGGACAGGTAACTAACCCTAAACTAGAGACTCAACGTGGACAGGTAACTAACCCTAACCACAGACCCTAAACTAGAGACTCAAACTGGACAGGTAACTAACCCTAACCACGACCTTAAACTAGAGACTCAAACTGGACAGGTAACTAACCCTAACTACCGACCCTAAACTAGAGACTCAAACTGGACAGGTAACGAACTCTAACCACCGACCCTAAACTAGAGACTCAAACTGGACAGGTAACTAACCCTAACCACAGACCCTAAACTAGAGACTCAAACTGGACAGGTAACAAACCCTAAACTGGAGACTCAAACTGGACAGGTAACTAACCCTAACCACAGACCCTAAACTAGACACTCAAACTGGACAGGTAACTAACCCTAACCACCGACCCTAAACTGGAGACTCAAACTGGACAGGTAACGAACCCTAAACTAGAGACTCAAACTGGACAGGTACCTAACCTTAACCACAGACCCTAAACTAGAGACTCAAACTGGACAGGTAACTAACCTTAACCCCAACCCTAAACATAACCCGAGTGGGAGTGAACAAGGCCCTATGTATAGGGCTAAAAGATTGGTTTTGCACTGGGTCTAGGTACAGAGATTCTTTATTGGTTTGGGACTGGGCCTAGGTACAGAGATTCTATATTGGTTTGGGACTGGGCCTAGGTAAAGAGATTCTATATTGGTTTGGGGCTGGGCCTAGGTACAGGTATTATATATTGGTTTGGGACTGGGCCTAGGTACAGATATTCTATATTGCTTTGGGACTGGGCCTGGGTACAGAGATTCTATATTGGTTTGGGACTGGGCCTAGGTACAGGTATTATATATTGGTTTGGGACTGGGCCTAGGTACAGAGATTCTATATTGGTTTGGGACTGGGCCTGGGTACAGAGATTCGATATTGGTTTGGGACTGGGCCTAGGTACAGGTATTATATATTGGTTTGGGACTGGGCCTAGGTACAGATATTCTATATTGCTTTGGGACTGGGCCTGGGTACAGAGATTCTATATTGGTTTGGGACTGGGCCTAGGTACAGGTATTATATATTGGTTTGGGACTGGGCCTAGGTACAGAGATTCTATATTGGTTTGGGACTGGGCCTGGGTACAGAGATTCGATATTGGTTTGGGACTGGGCCTAGGTACAGGTATTATATATTGGTTTGGGACTGGGCCTAGGTACAGAGATTCTATATTGCTTTGGGACTGGGCCTAGGTAGAGAGATTCTATATTGGTTTGGGACTGGGCCTAGGTACAGGTATTATATATTGGTTTGGGACTGGGCCTGGGTACAGAGATTCTATATTGGTTTGGGACTGGGCCTAGGTACAGGTATTATATTTTGGTTTGGGACTGGGCCTAGGTACAGAGATTCTATATTGGTTTGGGACTGGGCCTAGGTACAGAGATTCTATATTGGTTTGGGACTGGGCCGATGCCTCTCCAATTTAACATTATTTTACACAGCTAATTTGGCCCAGTAACTTTCTCATTTAAATCAGGCTTCTTTTAAACAGGAAAGAATCAGAGAGAAAACTCTGATCAATTACCTTCCAATGTAACTTCCTCCTGGTAATGAAGTCTATTAGCTACACTTGTCTCATCAGCTGGATTTACCTTCATTAATTACACATTGGCCTGCAGAACAGGTCCAATTATCCCTGATTGGCTCAGTACAGGTCCAATTAGCCCTGATTGCCTCACCCTAATCCATTCCCATTTAGTTCCCTTAAAGGAACGTGTCTTCTGTCAGGTAAAGGGGCAGTCTGGGATCTTAAAGGGGCAGTCTGGGATCTTAAAGGGGCAGTCTGGGATCTTAAAGGGGCAGTCTGGGATCTTAAAGGGGCAGTCTGGGATCTTAAAGGGGCAGTCTGGGATCTTAAAGGGGCAGTCTGGGATCTTAAAGGGGTAGTCTGGGATCTTAAAGGAACGTGTCTTCTGTCAGGTAAAGGGGCAGTCTGGGATCTTAAAGCAACGTGTCTTCTGTCAGGTAAAGGGGCAGTCTGGGATCTTAAAGGGGCAGTCTGGGATCTTAAATCAACGTGTCTTCTGTCAGGTAAAGGGGCAGTCTGGGATCTTAAAGGGGCAGTCTGGGATCTTAAAGGGGCAGTCTGGGATCTTAAAGGAACGTGTCCTCTGTCAGGTAAAGGGGCAGTCTGGGATCTTAAAGGGGCAGTCTGGGATCTTAAAGCAACGTGTCTTCTGTCAGGTAAAGGGGCAGTCTGGGATCTTAAAGGGGCAGTCTGGGATCTTAAAGCAACGTGTCTTCTGTCAGGTAAAGGGGCAGTCTGGGATCTTAAAGGGGCAGTCTGGGATCTTAAATCAACGTGTCTTCTGTCAGGTAAAGGGGCAGTCTGGGATCTTAAAGGGGCAGTCTGGGATCTTAAAGGGGCAGTCTGGGATCTTAAAGGAACGTGTATTCTGTCAGGTAAAGGGGCAGTCTGGGATCTTAAAGGGGCAGTCTGGGATCTTAAAGGGGCAGTCTGGGATCTTAAAGGAACATGTCTTCTGTCAGGTAAAGGGGCAGTCTGGGATCTTAAAGGGGCAGTCTGGGATCTTAAAGGAGCGTGTCTTCTGTCAGGTAAAGGGGCAGTCTGGGATCTTAAAGGGGCAGTCTGGGATCTTAAAGGAGCAGTCTGGGATCTTAAAGGAGCGTGTCTTCTGTCAGGTAAAGGGGCAGTCTGGGATCTTAAAGCAACGTGTCTTCTGTCAGGTAAAGGGGCAGTCTGGGATCTTAAAGGGGCAGTCTGGGATCTTAAAGGAGCGTGTCTTCTGTCAGGTAAAGGGGCAGTCTGGGATCTTAAAGGGGCAGTCTGGGATCTTAAAGGAGCAGTCTGGGATCTTAAAGGAACGTGTCTTCTGTCGGGTAAAGGGGCAGTCTGGGATCTTAAAGGGGCAGTCTGGGATCTTAAAGGAGCGTGTCTTCTGTCGGGTAAAGGGGCAGTCTGGGATCTTAAAGGGGCAGTCTGGGATCTTAAAGGAACGTGTCTTCTGTCAGGTAAAGGGGCAGTCTGGGATCTTAAAGGGGCAGTCTGGGATCTTAAAGGGGCAGTCTGGGATCTTAAAGGGGCAGTCTGGGATCTTAAAGGGGCAGTCTGGGATCTTAAAGGAACGTGTCTTCTGTCAGGTAAAGGGGCAGTCTGGGATCTTAAAGGGGCAGTCTGGGATCTTAAAGGGGTAGTCTGGGATCTTAAAGGGGCAGTCTGGGATCTTAAAGGAACGTGTATTCTGTCAGGTAAAGGGGCAGTCTGGGATCTTAAAGGGGCAGTCTGGGATCTTAAATCAACGTGTCTTCTGTCAGGTAAAGGGGCAGTCTGGGATCTTAAAGGGGCAGTCTGGGATCTTAAAGGGGCAGTCTGGGATCTTAAAGGAACATGTCCTCTGTCAGGTAAAGGGGCAGTCTGGGATCTTAAAGCAACGTGTCTTCTGTCAGGTAAAGGGGCAGTCTGGGATCTTAAAGGGGCAGTCTGGGATCTTAAAGGAGCGTGTCTTCTGTCAGGTAAAGGGGCAGTCTGGGATCTTAAAGGGGCAGTCTGGGATCTTAAAGGAGCGTGTCTTCTGTCAGGTAAAGGGGCAGTCTGGGATCTTAAAGGGGCAGTCTGGGATCTTAAAGGGGCAGTCTGGGATCTTAAAGGAACGTGTCTTCTGTCAGGTAAAGGGGCAGTCTGGGATCTTAAAGGGGTGGTCTGGGATCTTAAAGGGGCGGTCTGGGATCTTAAAGGGGTAGTCTGGGATCTTAAAGGGGCAGTCTGGGATCTTAAAGGGGCAGTCTGGGATCTTAAAGGGGCAGTCTGGGATCTTAAAGGGGCGGTCTGGGATCTTAAAGGGGCAGTCTGGGATCTTAAAGGGGCGGTCTGGGATCTTAAAGGGGCAGTCTGGGATCTTAAAGGGGCGGTCTGGGATCTTAAAGGGCAGTCTGGGATCGGTACTTCCGTGTTTTCCGTCTTTTGATAGAAGGGGTTTTAATCCATCTAACATGGATGGATCCTATGCACGTAGCCTCCAGCTAATCTAAGACATGCTGTGTGTGTGTGTGTGTGTGTGTGTGTGTGTGTGTGTGTGTGTGTGTGTGTGTGTGTGTGTGTGTGTGTGTGTGTGTGTGTGTGTGTGTGTGTGTGTGTGTGTGAGAGAGAATACCAGCAGGCAGAGGTAAACATGACCAATCGATAAAACATCAAACGGCAATATTTGATTGTTTCTCTCTACTATACAGAACAGTGTGATGTGAAAGGCTGTTTCTGCAGTACACCAGATACTGTCAGCTGATGTTTCACCCTTTAATGTGAAAAACGCATTGTAATCTCCACACAGTCCTTTCTTTATGACAATTTAAACATATTGGTTCACTGGTACAGTTTACTACCATCATGGACTCGCTGTGGCCCCGTTAGCTGTGGCCCTGTTAGCTGTGGCCCCGTTAGCTGTGGGCCCTGTTAGCTGTGGGCCCTGTTAGCTGTGGGCCCTGTTAGCTGTGGCCCCGTTAGCTGTGGGCCAGTTAGCTGTGGGCCCTGTAAGCTGTGGGCCCTGTTAGCTGTGGGCCCTGTTAGCTGTGGACCCCGTTAGCTGTGGCCCCGTTAGCTGTGGGCCTGTATGTCGGCTGGGATGGTGAGGTGATGTGTCACCGTAGAATACAATACAGCCTGCCTGTCTGTTTGATGTCCAAACACACAAATACACGCTTTGAACACTTTGTCATTCCATTTAAGTGATTTTCACTGCAGTAGGGTAGCAGGAGAGAGTGGAGAATTACAAAAGTCTAGCTGTGCTCCCTATCCAACCGTTCTCAAGGTGAAGCTGAAGGACTTGAAAGGCTTGCTGGTCTTCCTCTACCCTCAACATCTCCTCACACTCTGACCCCCAACCCTCTTACCCCAACCTCTAGGCTAGTCACCCCCTCAGCTTGAAGTAGTACACAACAAGCCTTAACTCCCCAGACAGTAGAGGATCAGAAAGAGGCCATTACATGGAACAAGCCACTCCAGATACCTCTGGGAGGAAGATACTAGCAGCTGTCATCCTCCAACATCACACTACTGAGCTGAAGGACTGGCCTGTGTCCCGAACCGCACCCTATTCAATCCCTCTACGGTGCACTACTTCTGGCCGGGGTCCATAGTGAGTCCCTTAATAAGGCTCTCGTTAAAAAGTAGTGCACTATATAGGGAATAAGGTGCCATTTGGGATGCAGGCAACATGTGAGGAAGGGACAGTGGGGTCACTGTATATAGGCCTATTGATTGGTTTCGGGGTTTGATCCGAAAGGTTAAGGCCTGAAAGCAGAAAGGTCATTTCCTACCTAAATGTCAACATTCTTTATGTGGTTTTATGTGTGATTGTTACAGCAATTCACTTCCTTTATGTTTTATTTAACTAATTCAATTAAACACTCTGCCCACTCCTAAGAATTTGTACGACCCTTATTTGCATAAAATGGACAGAGACCAGTCTCTAAACTAATCAGCAGCGTTTATTCTCGAGAGTACTGTATAGTGTGTTGTATAGCACTGCTTGTTGTGTAGTATAGTGTGTAGTATAGTATTATATGTTGTGTAGTATAGTATTATATGTTGTGTAGTATAGTGTCGTATGGTGTGTAGTATAGTGTGTAGTATAGTATTATATGTTGTGTAGTATAGTGTGTAGTATAGTATTATATGTTGTGTAGTATAGTGTGTAGTATGGTATTATATGTTGTGTAGTATAGTGTGTAGTATCTCATCTCCTCTTGTATAGTGTGTAGTATAGTATTATATGTTGTGTAGTATAGTGTGTAGTATAGTATTATATGTTGTGTAATATAGTGTTGTGTGTTGTGTAGTATAGTGTGTAGTATCTCCTCTCCTCTTGTGTAGTGTGTAGTATAGTGTGTAGTATAGTATTATATGTTGTGTAGTATAGTGTTGTATGTTGTGTAGTATAATGTGTAGTATAGTATTATATGTTGTGTAGCATAATGTGTAGTATAGTATTATATGTTGTGTAGTATAGTGTGTAATATAGTATTATATGTTGTGTAGTATAGTGTGTAGTGTAGTATAATGTGTAGTATAGTATTATATGTTGTGTAGCATAATGTGTAGTATAGTATTATATGTTGTGTAGTATAGTGTGTAATATAGTATTATATGTTGTGTAGTATAGTGTGTAGTATAGTATTATATGTTGTGTAGTATAGTGTGTAGTATCGTATTATATGTTGTGTAGCATAGTGTGTAGTATAGTATTATATGGTGTGTAGTATAGTGTGTAGTATAGTATTATATGTTGTGTAGTATAGTGTGTATTATAGTATTATATGCTGTGTAGTATAGTGTGTAGTATAGTATTATATGCTGTGCTGTATAGTGTGTAGTATAGTATTATATGTTGTGTAGTATAGTGTGTAGTATAGTATTATATGTTGTGTAGTATAGTGTGTAGTATAGTATTATATGTTGTGTAGTATAGTGTGTAGTATAGTATTATATGTTGTGCAGTATAGTGTGTAGTATAGTATTATATGTTGTGTGGTATAGTGTGTAGTATAGTGTGTAGTATAGTATTATATGGTGTGTAGTATAGTGTGTAGTATCTCCTCTCCTCTTGTATAGTGTGTAGTATAGTGTGCAGTATAGTATTATATGTTGTGTAGTACAGTGGTGTATAGTGTGTAGTATAGTGTGTAGTATAGTGTGTAGTATAGTAGTATATGTTGTGTAGTATAGTGTGTAGTATAGTATGATATGTTGTGTAGTATAGTGTGTAGTATAGTGTGTATTATAGTGTGTAGAATAGTATTATATGCTGTGTAGTATAGTGTTGTATGTTGTGTAGTATAGTGTGTGGTATCTCCCCTCCTCTTGTATAGTGTGTAGTATAGTGTGTAGTATAGTATTATATGTTGTGTAGTATAGTGTGTAGTATAGTGTGTATTATAGTGTGTAGTATAGTATTATATGTTGTGTAGTATAGTGTTGTGTGTTGTGTAATATAGTGTGTAGTATCTCCTCTCCTCTTGTATAGTGTGTAGTATAGTATTATATGTTGTGTAGTATAGTATTATATGTTGTGTAGTATAGTGTGTAGTAGAGTATTATATGTTGTGTAGTATAGTGTGTAGTATAGTATTATATGCTGTGTAGTATAGTGTGTAGTATAGTAGTATATGTTGTGTTGTATAGTGTGTAGTATAGTATTATATGTTGTGTAGTATAGTGTGTAGTATAGTATTATATGTTGTGTAGCATAGTGTGTAGTATAGTATTATATGTTTTGTAGCATAGTGTGTAGTATAGTATTATATGTTGTGTAGCATAGTGTGTAGTATCTCCTCTCCTCTTGTATAGTGTGTAGTATAGAATTATATGTTGTGTAGTATAGTGTGTAGTATAGTATTATATGTTGTGGAGTATAGTGTGTAGTATTGTATTATATGTTGTGTAGTATAGTGTGTAGTATCTCCTCTCCTCTTGTATAGTGTGTAGTATAGTGTGTAGTATAGTAGTATATGTTGTGTAGTATAGTGTGTAGTAAAGTATTATATGTTGTGGAGTATAGTGTGTAGTATTGTATTATATGTTGTGTAGTATAGTGTGTAGTATCTCCTCTCCTCTTGTATAGTGTGTAGTATAGTGTGTAGTATAGTATTATATGTTGTGTAGTATAGTGTGTAGTATAGTATTATGTTGTGTAGTATAGTGTGTAGTATCTCCTCTCCTCTTGTATAGTGTGTAGTATAGTGTGTAGTATAGTATTATATGTTGTGTAGCATAGTGTGAAGTATAGTAGTATATGTTGTGTAGTATAGTGTTGTATGTTGTGTAGTATAGTGTGTAGTATCTCCTCTCCTCTTGTATAGTGTGTAGTATAGTATTATATGTTGTGTAGTATAGTATTATATGTTGTGTAGTATAGTGTTGTATAGTGTGTAGTATCTCCTCTCCTCTTGTATAGTGTGTAGTATAGTGTGTGGTATAGTATTATATGTTGTGTAGTATAGTGTGTAGTATAGTATTGTATGTTGTGTAGCATAGTGTGTAGTATAGTATTATATGTTGTGTAGCATAGTGTGTAGTATAGTATTATATGTTGTGTAGCATAGTGTGTAGTATCTCCTCTCCTCTTGTATAGTGTGTAGTATAGTATTATATGTTGTGTAGTATAGTGTGTAGTATAGTATTATATGGTGTGGAGAATAGTGTGTAGTATAGTATTATATGTTGTGTAGTATAGTGTGTAGTATCTCCTCTCCTCTTGTATAGTGTGTAGTATGGTGTGTAGTATAGTAGTATATGTTGTGTAGTATAGTGTGTAGTATCTCCTCTCCTCTTGTATAGTGTGTAGTATAGTATTTTATGTTGTGTAGTATAGTGTTGTATGTTGTGTAGTATAGTGTGTAGTATAGCATTATATGTTGTGTAGTATAGTGTGTAGTATAGTATTATATGTTGTGTAGTATAGTGTGTAGTATAGTATTATATGTTGTGTAGTATAGTTTTATACCTTGTGTAGTATAGTATTGTATGTTGTGTAGTATAGTGTGTAGTATCTCCTCTCCTCTTGTATAGTGTTGTATAGTGTGTAGTATAGTATTATATGTTGTGTAGTATAGTGTGTAGTATAGTATTATATGTTGTGTAGTATAGTGTGTAGTATAGTATGATATGTTGTGTAGTATAGTATTATATGTTGTGTAGTATAGTGTGTAGTATCTCCTCTCCTCGTGTATAGTGTGTAGTATAGTATTATATGTTGTGTAGCATAGTGTGTAGTATAGTAGTATATGTTGTGTAGTATAGTGTGTAGTATAGTATTATATGTTGTGTAGTATAGTGTGTAGTATAGTATTATATGTTGTGTAGTATGGTGTGTAGTATAGTATTATATGGTGTGGAGAATAGTGTGTAGTATAGTATTATATGTTGTGTAGTATAGTGTGTAGTATCTCCTCTCCTCTTGTATAGTGTGTAGTATGGTGTGTAGTATAGTAGTATATGTTGTGTAGTATAGTGTGTAGTATAGTATTATACGTTGTGTAGTATAGTCTGTAATATAGTATTATATGTTGTGTAGTATAGTGTGTAGTATAGTGTGTAGTATAGTATTTTATGTTTTGTAGTTTAGTGTTGTATGTTGTGTAGTATAGTGTGTAGTATCTCCTCTCCTCTTGTATAGTGTGTAGTATAGTATTTTATGTTGTGTAGTATAGTGTTGTATGTTGTGTAGTATAGTGTGTAGTATAGCATTATATGTTGTGTAGTATAGTGTGTAGTATAGTATTATATGTTGTGTAGTATAGTGTGTAGTATAGTATTATATGTTGTGTAGTATAGTTTTATACCTTGTGTAGTATAGTATTGTATGTTGTGTAGTATAGTGTGTAGTATCTCCTCTCCTCTTGTATAGTGTTGTATAGTGTGTAGTATAGTATTATATGTTGTGTAGTATAGTGTGTAGTATAGTATTATATGTTGTGTAGTATAGTGCGTAGTATAGTATTATATGTTGTGTAGTATGGTATTATATGTTGTGTAGTATAGTGTGTAGTATCTCCTCTCCTCGTGTATAGTGTGTAGTATAGTATTATATGGTGTGTAGCATAGTGTGTAGTATAGTAGTATATGTTGTGTAGTATAGTGTGTAGTATAGTATTATATGTTGTGTAGTATAGTGTGTAGTATAGTATTATATGTTGTGTAGTATAGTGTGTAGTATAGTATTATATGGTGTGTAGTATAGTGTTGTATGTTGTGTAGTATAGTGTGTAGTATCTCCTCTCCTCTTGTATAGTGTGTAGTATAGTGTGTAGTATAGTATTATATGTTGTGTAGTATAGTGTGTAGTATAGTATTATATGTTGTGTAGCATAGTGTGTAGTATAGTATTATATGTTGTGTAGCATAGTGTGTAGTATAGTATTATATGTTGTGTAGCATAGTGTGTAGTATCTCCTCTCCTCTTGTATAGTGTGTAGTATAGTGTGTAGTATAGTATTATATGTTGTGTAGTATAGTGTGTAGTATAGTATTATATGTTGTGTAGTATAGTGTGTAGTATAGTATTATACGTTGTGTAGTATGGTGTGTAGTATCTCCTCTCCTCTTGTATGGTGTGTAGTATAGTGTGTAGTATAGTAGTATATGTTGTGTAGTATAGTGGGTAGTATAGTATTATATGTTGTGTAGTATAGTGTGTAGTATACTGTGTAGTATAGTATTATACGCTGTGTAGTATAGTATTATATGTTGTGTAGTATAGTGTGTAGTATCTCCTCTCCTCTTGTATAGTGTGTAGTATAGTGTGTAGTATAGTATTATATGTTGTGTAGCATAGTGTGTAGTATAGTACTATATGTTGTGTCGTATAGTATTATATGTTGTGTAGTATAGTGTGTAGTATAGTATTATACGTTGTGTAGTATAGTATTATACGTTGTGTATTATAGTATTATATGTTGTGTAGTATAGTGTGTAGTATAGTATTATACGTTGTGTAGTATAGTATTATACGTTGTGTAGTATAGTATTATACGTTGTGTAGTATAGTATTATATGTTGTGTAGTATAGTGTGTAGTATAGTGTATAGTATAGTACTATATGTTGTGTAGTATAGTGTAGTATAGTATTATTTGTTGTGTAGTATAGTATTATATGTTGTGTAGCATAGTGTAGTATAGTAGTATATGTTGTGTAGTATAGTGTGTAGTATCTCCTCTCCTCTTGTATAGTGTGTAGTATAGTGTGTAGTATAGTATTATATGTTGTGTAGTATAGTGTGTAGTATCTCCTCACCTCTTGTATAGTGTGTAGTATAGTATTATATGTTGTGTAGTATCTCCTCTCCTCTTGTATAGTGTGTAGTATAGTATTATATGTTGTGTAGCATAGTGTGTAGTATAGTATTATATGTTGTGTAGTATAGTGTGTAGTATAGTATTATATGTTGTGTAGTATAGTGTGTAGTATCTCCTCTCCTCTTGTATAGTGTGTAGTATAGTGTGTAGTATAGGATTATATGTTGTGTAGCATAGTGTGTAGTATAGTGTGTAGTATAGTATTATATGTTCTGTAGTATAGTGTGTAGTATAGTATTATATGTTGGGTAGTATAGTGTGTAGTATAGTAGTATATGTTGTGTAGTATAGTGTGTAGTATAGTATAGTATTATATGCTGTGTAGTATAGTGTGTAGTATAGTATAGTATTATATGCTGTGTAGTATAGTGTGTAGTATAGTATTATATGCGGTGTAGTATAGTAATATATGTTGTGTAGTATAGTATTATATGTTGTGTAGTATAGTAGAGATGAAGAGGAACACGGAGTCTGTCAGTAACTAGACGTTTGATCATCACATCACACAGTATTGGGGGAAGGACACTTCAACATAGGACAAGAGACAACATGACTGGATTAATTCACTTTACGAGATATCAAATAAATAACCAAAATTAATATCTCTTCCCCCCTCTGTCTCCCTCTCCTCTTCCCCCTCTCCTCTGTCTCCCTCTCCTCTCCTCTTCCCCCTCTCCTCTCCTCTTCCCCCCTCTCCTCTCCTCTTCCCCCTCCTCTTCCCCCTCCCCTCTCTACTCTTCCCCCTCCCCTCTCCTCTTCCCCCTCTCCTCTCCTCTCCCCCTCCCCTCTCCTCTTCCCCCTCTTCTCTCCTCTTCCCCCTCTCCTCTTCCCCCCCTCTCCTCTCTCTCTCCTCTCCTCTCCCCCTCCCCCTCTCCTCTTCCCCCTCTTCTCTCCTCTTCCCCCTCTCCTCTCCTCTTCCCCCTCTCTTTCTCCTCTCCTCTTCCCCCTCTCCTCTTCCCCCATCTCCTCTCCTCTTCCCCCTCTCTTCTCCTCTCCTCTTCCCCCTCTCCTCTTCCCCCATCTCCTCTTCCCCCATCTCCTCTCCTCTTCCCCCTCTCTTCTCCTCTCCTCTTCCCCCTCTCCTCTTCCCCCCATCTCCTCTTCCCCCATCTCCTCTCCTCTTCCCTCTCTCCTCTTCCCCCCATCTCCTCTCCTCTTCCCCCATCTCCTCTCCTCTTCCCCCTCTCCTCTTCCCCCATCTCCTCTTCCCCCATCTCCTCTTCCCCCCATCTCCTCTCCTCTTCCCCCTCTCTTCTCCTCTCCCCCTCTCCTCTCCTCTTCCCCCTCTCTTCTCCTCTCCCCCTCTCTTCTCCTCTCCCCCTCTCCTCTCCTCTCTTCTCCTCTCCTCTTCCCCCTCTCCTCTTCCCCCCATCTCCTCTCCTCTTCCCCCTCTCTTCTCCTCTCCTCTTCCCCCTCTCCTCTTCCCCCCATCTCCTCTTCCCCCCATCTCCTCTTCCCCCATCTCCTCTTCCCCCCCCATCTCCTCTCCTCTTCCCCCTCTCTTCTCCTCTCCCCCTCTCTTCTCCTCTCCCCCTCTCCTCCCCTCTCCTCTTCCCCCTCTCCTCTCCTCTTCCCTCTCTCCTCTCCTCTTCCCCCTCTCCTCTCCTCTTCCCCCTCTCTTCTCCTCTCCTCTTCCCCCTCTCCTCTTCCCCCCATCTCCTCTTCCCCCATCTCCTCTTCCCCCATCTCCTCTTCCCCCCCATCTCCTCTCCTCTTCCCCCTCTCTTCTCCTCTCCCCCTCTCTTCTCCCCTCTCCCCCTCTCCCCTCTCCTCCCTCTCCTCCCCCCTCTCCTCTCCTCTTCCCCTCTCTCCTCTCCTCTTCCCCCCATCTCCTCTTCCCCCCATCTCCTCTCCTCTTCCCCCTCTCTTCTCCTCTCCCCCTCTCTTCTCCTCTCCCCCTCTCCTCTCCTCCCCTCTCCTCTTCCCCCTCTCCTCTCCTCTTCCCCTCTCTCCTCTCCTCTTCCCCCTCTCCTCTCCTCTTCCCCCTCTCCTCTTCCCCCCATCTCCTCTTCCCCCATCTCCTCTTCCCCCCATCTCCTCTTCCCCCCCATCTCCTCTCTCCTCTTCCCCCTCTCTTCTCCTCTCCCCCTCTCTTCTCCTCTCCCCCTCTCCTCTCCTCCCCTCTCCTCTTCCCCCTCTCCTCTCCTCTTCCCCTCTCTCCTCTCCTCTTCCCCCCTCTCCTCTCCTCTCCCTCCTCTCCAGGCACATGAGTTTCTTTGCGTCCAAGGCGAGTCCCACCAGTGTTATTCTGGATCTGTGGGAGGCCCAACACTTCCACAGTGGGAACCTGAACCAGCTGGCCACCGTCATGGCCGACATCGGCAAACAGGAAGCTATGATCTTCCTGGTCTCAGACGGAGAGTGCTAGCCCAGGCTTTGTCCCAATACTGCACCCTATTCCCTAGATAGTGCACCAAAGTAGGTGACTAACTAGGTAATAGGGTGCCATTTGAGATCGGCCCCCTAAACAGAGAGAGGACTGGAACAGGGTAGAATATACAGACACAAGAGAGGAGAACGCTTCCCCTTTCTCCCCTCCTCTTCAAGAGAGGAGAGAAGAATGGAACACTCCCCCTCTCTCTCCCCTCCTCTTCAAGAGAGGAGAAAATAATGGAACACTCCCCCTCTCTCTCCCCTCCTCTTCAAGAGAGGAGAAAAGAATGGAACACTCCCCCTCTCTCTCCCCTCCTCTACAAGAGAGGAGAGAAGAATGGAACACTCCCCTCTCTCCCCTCCTCTACAAGAGAGGAGAATAATGGAACTCTCCCCCCTCTCTCCTCTATGAGACAAGAGGAGCTAAACGGAAGCAGGATTTGGGAACAGGGTTCATGTATGTTATGTTAGATCTATCCCACGCCTCCATTCAGAACCCAGATGTCTGGAGAAAGCCGGACCTGGGAGGGAGCTGGTCCTGGGAAGTTGTTTCTGGGTGATGTGCTTTTGTCAAAGTAAGGCAGGGATTCAGTCCGTATGGAGCCGTCGACTGTGCATCTGTTAAATGCAATGTCCCCACATTCACGGAGATCACATTCAAGGTAAACGCTGCAGATGTCGGCTCAATTGGTTTTGCCTTTTTCAAAGGCGTGTATTCGACAAAGCATGATCAGATTGAATCCCGGTCCAAAGTTACTATGCCACAGGACTGAAGAGGATATCTGGTACACGGTATGGTATGTAACTAGGTCAGACAGGTGTACAAAGAGCTCTTTATGCTGTTTAAGTCAAGTTCAGTAGCCATCAAGGATTAAAGTATAGCCTTATGTCCAAGAGACTTAGGATGAGATGACCGACAAGCATTTACCAACACATGGGCCATACTTTGCCACAAAGTAGCAATATGCAAAATAATCATATTATCCATGAAAAGACAACATCACAATGTCAAGTTGGATTATTTCTGTTTATGTTTAGTCAGAGACAAAGATGATCACGTTCAATATCTCATCTTAACCTCCCAGAGAAATTTGAAGTGTTTCGTCACTGGGTCAAACAGCAGAGTCGATTTATTTCTGCAACTGACTGGACCATTGATTGTGAAGAAAAACCCCACAAATGTTATCACTATAGGGTCTATGACACTCCACTCACTGTCCATCCATTAACCCTGTGGTGTAATCTGATCTGTTTATCCATCTGTCATCATCTAAGGTTTCAAACTGGCTGTAAAAACAAAATTAGCTTTTAGGCAGGCGATAGGTTTTATGTCATGATCCTAAAGAACACATCTCATGATCCTAAAGAACACATCTCCTGATTCTAAAGAACACATCTCATGATCCTAAAGAACACATCTCATGATCCTAAAGAACACATCTCATGATCCTAAAGAACACATCTCATGATTCTAAAGAACACATCTCCTGATCCTAAAAAACACATCTCATGATCCTAAAGAACACATCTCATGATCCTAAAGAACACATCTCATGATCCTAAAGAACACATCTCATGATCCTAAAGAACACATCTCAAGATCCTAAAGAACACATCTCCTGATTCTAAAGAACACATCTCCTGATTCTAAAGAACACATCTCATGATCCTAAAGAACACATCTCATGATCCTAAAGAACACATCTCATGATCCTAAAGAACACATCTCATGATCCTAAAGAACACATCTCCTGATTCTAAAGAACACATCTCATGATCCTAAAGAACACATCTCATGATCCTAAAGAACACATCTCATGATCCTAAAGAACACATCTCATGATTCTAAAGAACACATCTCCTGATCCTAAAGAACACATCTCATGATCCTAAAGAACACATCTCATGATCCTAAAGAACACATCTCCTGATCCTAAAGAACACATCTCATGATCCTAAAGAACACATCTCATGATCCTAAAGAACACATCTCAAGATCCTAAAGAACACATCTCCTGATTCTAAAGAACACATCTCCTGATCCTAAAGAACACATCTCCTGATTCTAAAGAACACATCTCCTGATTCTAAAGAACACATCTCATGATCCTAAAGAACACATCACCTGACTCTAAAGAACACATCTCATGATCCTAAAGAACACATCTCCTGATCCTAAAGAACACATCTCCTGATTCTAAAGAACACATCTCCTGATTCTAAAGAACACATCTCCTGATCCTAAAGAACACATCTCATGATCCTAAAGAACACATCTCATGATCCTAAAGAACACATCTCCTGATTCTAAAGAACACATCTCATGATCCTAAAGAACACATCTCCTGATCCTAAAGAACACATCTCCTGATTCTAAAGAACACATCTCCTGATTCTAAAGAACACATCTCCTGATCCTAAAGAACACATCTCATGATCCTAAAGAACACATCTCATGATCCTAAAGAACACATCTCCTGATTCTAAAGAACACATCTCATGATCCTAAAGAACACATCTCCTGATTCTAAAGAACACATCTCCTGATTCTAAAGAACACATCTCCTGATTCTAAAGAACACATCTCCTGATTCTAAAGAACACATCTCATGATCCTAAAGAACACATCTCCTGATTCTAAAGAAAACATCTCCTGATTCTAAAGAACACATCTCATGATCCTAAAGAACACATCACCTGACTCTAAAGAACACATCTCATGATCCTAAAGAACACATCTCAAGATCCTAAAGAACACATCTCCTGATTCTAAAGAACACATCTCCTGATTCTAAAGAACACATCTCATGATCCTAAAGAACACATCTCATGATCCTAAAGAACACATCTCCTGATCCTAAAGAACACATCTCATGATCCTAAAGAACACATCTCCTGATTCTAAAGAACACATCTCCTGATTCTAAAGAACACATCTCCTGATTCTAAAGAACACATCTCCTGATTCTAAAGAACACATCTCATGATGAACACATCTCCTGATTCTAAAGAACACATCTCCTGATTCTAAAGAACACATCTCCTGATTCTAAAGAACACATCTCTGATTCTAAAGAACACATCTCATGATCCTAAAGAACACATCTCCTGATTCTAAAGAACACATCTCATGATCCTAAAGAACACATCTCCTGATTCTAAAGAACACATCTCATGATCCTAAAGAACACATCT
>NC_088220.1:4064215-4151449 GCF_036934945.1 Oncorhynchus masou masou
TTGGTATAGCCTACATTATCATTCCATATAATTACATTGTTAGTTCCTTCAGTTGGTATAGCCTACATTATCATTCCATATAATTACATTGTTAGTTCCCTTCAGTTGGTATAGCCTACATTATCATTCCATATAATTACATTGTTAGTTCCCTTCAGTTGGTATAGCCTACATTATCATTCCATATAATTACATTGTTAGTTCCCTTCAGTTGGTATAGCCTACATTATCATTCCATATAATTACATTGTTAGTTCCTTCAGTTGGTATAGCCTACATTATCATTCCATATAATTACATTGTTAGTTCCTTCAGTTGGTATAGCCTACATTATCATTCCATATAATTACATTGTTAGTTCCCTTCAGTTGGTATAGTCTACATTATCATTCCATATAATTACATTGTTAGATCCCTTCAGTTGGTATAGCCTACACTATCATTCCATATAATTACATTGTTAGTTCCCTTCAGTTATATAGTCACATTATCATTCCATATAATTACATTGTTAGTTCCCTTCAGTTGGTGTATAGCCTACACTATCATTCCATATAATTACATTGTTAGTTCCCTCAGTTGGTATAGCCTACACTAACATTCCATATAATTACATTGTTAGTTCCATTCAGTTGGTATAGCCTACATTATCATTTCATATAATTACATTGTTAGTTCCCTTCAGTTGGTATAGCCTACATTATCATTCCATATAATTACATTGTTAGTTCCTTCAGTTGGTATAGCCTACATTATCATTCCATATAATTACATTGTTAGTTCCCTTCAGTTGGTATAGCCTACATTATCATTCCATATAATTACATTGTTAGTTCCCTTCAGTTGGTATAGCCTACATTATCATTCCATATAATTACATTGTTAGTTCCTTCAGTTGGTATAGCCTACATTATCATTCCATATAATTACATTGTTAGTTCCCTTCAGTTGGTATAGCCTACATTATCATTCCATATAATTACATTGTTAGTTCCCTTCAGTTGGTATAGCCTACACTATCATTCCATATAATTACATTGTTAGTTCCTTCAGTTGGTATAGCCTACATTATCATTCCATATAATTACATTGTTAGTTCCCTTCAGTTGGTATAGCCTACATTATCATTCCATATAATTACATTGTTAGTTCCCCTTCAGTTGGTATAGCCTACATTATCATTCCATATAATTACATTGTTAGTTCCCTTCAGTTGGTATAGCCTACATTATCATTCCATATAATTACATTGTTAGGTTGGTATAGCCTACATTATCATTCCATATAATTACATTGTTAGTTCCTTCAGTTGGTATAGCCTACATTATCATTCCATATAATTACATTGTTAGTTCCTTCAGTTGGTATAGCCTACATTATCATTCCATATAATTACATTGTTAGTTCCTTCAGTTGGTATAGCCTACATTATCATTCCATGTAATTACATTGTTAGTTCCCTTCAGTTGGTATAGTCTACATTATCATTCCATATAATTACATTGTTAGTTCCTTCAGTTGGTATAGCCTTTATCATTCCATATAATTACATTGTTAGTTCCCTTCAGTTGGTATAGCCTACATTATCATTCCATATAATTACATTGTTAGTTCCTTCAGTTGGTATAGCCTACATTATCATTCCATATAATTACATTGTTAGTTCCCTTCAGTTGGTATAGCCTACATTATCATTCCATATAATTACATTGTTAGTTCCTTCAGTTGGTATAGCCTACATTATCATTCCATATAATTACATTGTTAGTTCCTTCAGTTGGTATAGCCTACATTATCATTCCATATAATTACATTGTTAGTTCCTTCAGTTGGTATAGCCTACATTATCATTCCATATAATTACATTGTTAGTTCCTTCAGTTGGTATAGCCTACATTATCATTCCATATAATTACATTGTTAGTTCCCTTCAGTTGGTATAGCCTACACTATCATTCCATATAATTACATTGTTAGTTCCTTCAGTTGGTATAGCCTACATTATCATTCCAAATAATTACATTGTTAGTTCCTTCAGTTGGTATAGCCTACATTATCATTCCATATAATTACATTGTTAGTTCCCTTCAGTTGGTATAGCCTACATTATCATTCCATATAATTACATTGTTAGTTCCCTTCAGTTGGTATAGCCTACATTATCATTCCATATAATTACATTGTTAGTTCCTTCAGTTGGTATAGCCTACATTATCATTCCATATAATTACATTGTTAGTTCCTTCAGTTGGTATAGCCCTTCATTCCATATAATATACATTGTTAGTTCCCTTCAGTTGGTATAGCCTACATTATCATTCCATATAATTACAATGTTAGTTCCCTTCAGTTGGTATAGCCTACATTATCATTCCATATAATTACATTGTTAGTTCCCTTCAGTTGGTATAACCTACATTATCATTCCATATAATTACATTGTTAGTTCCCTTCAGTTGGTATAGCCTACATTATCATTACATATAATTACATTGTTAGTTCCCTTCAGTTGGTATAGCCTACATTATCATTCCATATAATTACATTGTTAGTTCCCTTCAGTTGGTATAGCCTACATTATCATTCCATATAATTACATTACATTGTTAGTTCCCTTCAGTTGGTATAGCCTACATTATCATTCCATATAATTACATTGTTAGTTCCCTTCAGTTGGTATAGCCTACATTATCATTCCATATAATTACATTGTTAGTTCCCTTCAGTTGGTATAGCCTACATTATCATTCCATATAATTACATTGTTAGTTCCTACATTCAGTTGGTATAGCCTACATTATCATTCCATATAATTACATTGTTAGTTCCTTCAGTTGGTATAGCCTACATTATCATTCCATATAATTACATTGTTAGTTCCTTCAGTTGGTATAGCCTACATTATCATTCCATATAATTACATTGTTAGTTCCCTTCAGTTGGTATAGCCTACATTATCATTCCATATAATTACATTGTTAGTTCCTTCAGTTGGTATAGTCTACATTATCATTCCATATAATTACATTGTTAGTTCCCTTCAGTTGGTATAGCCTACACTATCATTCCATATAATTACATTGTTAGTTCCTTCAGTTGGTATAGCCTACATTATCATTCCATATAATTACATTGTTAGTTCCCTTCAGTTGGTATAGCCTACATTATCATTCCATATAATTACATTGTTAGTTCCCTTCAGTTGGTATAGCCTACATTATCATTCCATATAATTACATTGTTAGTTCCTTCATTGTTGGTATAGCCTACATTATCATTCCATATAATTACATTGTTAGTTCCCTTCAGTTGGTATAGCCTACACTATCATTCCATATAATTACATTGTTAGTTCCTTCAGTTGGTATAGCCTACATTATCATTCCATATAATTACATTGTTAGTTCCCTTCAGTTGGTATAGCCTACATTATCATTCCATATAATTACATTGTTAGTTCCTTCAGTTGGTATAGCCTACATTATCATTCCATATAATTACATTGTTAGTTCCTTCAGTTGGTATAGCCTACATTATCATTCCATATAATTACATTGTTAGTTCCTTCAGTTGGTATAGCCTACACTATCCTTCCATATAATTACATTGTTAGTTCCCTTCAGTTGGTATAGCCTACATTATCATTCCATATAATTACATTGTTTGTTCCTTCAGTTGGTATAGCCTACACTATCATTCCATATAATTACATTGTTAGTTCCTTCAGTTGGTATAGCCTACATTATCATTCCATATAATTACATTGTTAGTTCCCTTCAGTTGGTATAGCCTACATTATCATTCCATATAATTACATTGTTAGTTCCCTTCAGTTGGTATAGTCTACATTATCATTCCATATAATTACATTGTTAGTTCCCTTCAGTTGGTATAGCCTACACTATCATTCCATATAATTACATTGTTAGTTCCTTCAGTTGGTATAGCCTACATTATCATTCCATATAATTACATTGTTAGTTCCCTTCAGTTGGTATAGCCTACATTATCATTCCATATAATTACATTGTTAGTTCCCTTCAGTTGGTATAGCCTACATTATCATTCCATATAATTACATTGTTAGTTCCCTTCAGTTGGTATAGCCTACACTATCATTCCATATAATTACATTGTTAGTTCCTTCAGTTGGTATAGCCTACATTATCATTCCATATAATTACATTGTTAGTTCCCTTCAGTTGGTATAGCCTACATTATCATTCCATATAATTACATTGTTAGTTCCTTCAGTTGGTATAGCCTACATTATCATTCCATATAATTACATTGTTAGTTCCTTCAGTTGGTATAGCCTACATTATCATTCCATATAATTACATTGTTAGTTCCTTCAGTTGGTATAGCCTACATTATCATTCCATATAATTACATTGTTAGTTCCCTTCAGTTGGTATAGCCTACATTATCATTCATATATTACATTCCATATAATTATTCATTGTTAGTTCCTTCAGTTGGTATAGCCTACATTATCATTCCATATAATTACATTGTTAGTTCCCTTCAGTTGGTATAGCCTACATTATCATTCCATATAATTACATTGTTAGTTCCTTCAGTTGGTATAGCCTACATTATCATTCCATATAATTACATTGTTAGTTCCTTCAGTTGGTATAGCCTACATTATCATTCCATATAATTACATTGTTAGTTCCTTCAGTTGGTATAGCCTACACTATCATTCCATATAATTACATTGTTAGTTCCCTTCAGTTGGTATAGCCTACATTATCATTCCATATAATTACATTGTTAGTTCCTTCAGTTGGTATAGCCTACATTATCATTCCATATAATTACATTGTTAGTTCCCTTCAGTTGGTATAGCCTACATTATCATTCCATATAATTACATTGTTAGTTCCTTCAGTTGGTATAGCCTACATTATCATTCCATATAATTACATTCCATTAGTTCCCTTCAGTTGGTATAGCCTACATTATCATTCCATATAATTACATTGTTAGTTCCCTTCAGTTGGTATAGCCTACATTATCATTCCATATAATTACATTGTTAGTTCCCTTCAGTTGGTATAGCCTACATTATCATTCCATATAATTACATTGTTAGTTCCTTCAGTTGGTATAGCCTACATTATCATTCCATATAATTACATTGTTAGTTCCTTCAGTTGGTATAGCCTACATTATCATTCCATATAATTACATTGTTAGTTCCCTTCAGTTGGTATAGCCTACATTATCATTCCATATAATTACATTGTTAGTTCCTTCAGTTGGTATAGCCTACATTATCATTCCATATAATTACATTGTTAGTTCCCTTCAGTTGGTATAGCCTACACTATCATTCCATATAATTACATTGTTAGTTCCTTCAGTTGGTATAGCCTACATTATCATTCCATATAATTACATTGTTATATTCCCTTCAGTTGGTATAGCCTACATTATCATTCCATATAATTACATTGTTAGTTCCCTTCAGTTGGTATAGCCTACATTATCATTCCATATAATTACATTGTTAGTTCCTTCAGTTGGTATAGCCTACATTATCATTCCATATAATTACATTGTTAGTTCCCTTCAGTTGGTATAGTCTACATTATCATTCCATATAATTACATTGTTAGTTCCTTCAGTTGGTATAGCCTACATTATCATTCCATATAATTACATTGTTAGTTCCCTTCAGTTGGTATAGCCTACATTATCATTCCATATAATTACATTGTTAGTTCCTTCAGTTGGTATAGCCTACATTATCATTCCATATAATTACATTGTTAGTTCCTTCAGTTGGTATAGCCTACATTATCATTCCATATAATTACATTGTTAGTTCCCTTCAGTTGGTATAGCCTACATTATCATTCCATATAATTACATTGTTAGTTCCCTTCAGTTGGTATAGCCTACATTATCATTCCATATAATTACATTGTTAGTTCCCTTCAGTTGGTATAGCCTACACTATCATTCCATATAATTACATTGTTAGTTCCTTCAGTTGGTATAGCCTACATTATCATTCCATATAATTACATTGTTAGTTCCTTCAGTTGGTATAGCCTACATTATCATTCCATATAATTACATTGTTAGTTCCCTTCAGTTGGTATAGCCTACATTATCATTCCATATAATTACATTGTTAGTTCCCTTCAGTTGGTATAGCCTACATTATCATTCCATATAATTACATTGTTAGTTCCTTCAGTTGGTATAGCCTACATTATCATTCCATATAATTACATTGTTAGTTCCCTTCAGTTGGTATAGCCTACATTATCATTCCATATAATTACATTGTTAGTTCCCTTCAGTTGGTATAGTCTACATTATCATTCCATATAATTACATTGTTAGTTCCTTCAGTTGGTATAGCCTACATTATCATTCCATATAATTACATTGTTAGTTCCTTCAGTTGGTATAGCCTACATTATCATTCCATATAATTACATTGTTAGTTCCTTCAGTTGGTATAGCATTCCATATAATTATCATTCCATCATTCCAATTACATTGTTAGTTCCCTTCAGTTGGTATAGCCTACATTATCATTCCATATAATTACATTGTTAGTTCCCTTCAGTTGGTATAGTCTACATTATCATTCCATATAATTACATTGTTAGTTCCCTTCAGTTGGTATAGCCTACACTATCATTCCATATAATTACATTGTTAGTTCCTTCAGTTGGTATAGCCTACACTATCATTCCATATAATTACATTGTTAGTTCCCTTCAGTTGGTATAGCCTACATTATCATTCCATATAATTACATTGTTAGTTCCCTTCAGTTGGTATAGCCTACATTATCATTCCATATAATTACATTGTTAGTTCCCTTCAGTTGGTATAGCCTACATTATCATTCCATATAATTACATTGTTAGTTCCCTTCAGTTGGTATAGCCTACATTATCATTCCATATAATTACATTGTTAGTTCCTTCAGTTGGTATAGCCTACATTATCATTCCATATAATTACATTGTTAGTTCCCTTCAGTTGGTATAGCCTACATTATCATTCCATATAATTACATTGTTAGTTCCCTTCAGTTGGTATAGCCTACATTATCATTCCATATAATTACATTGTTAGTTCCCTTCAGTTGGTATAGCCTACATTATCATTCCATATAATTACATTGTTAGTTCCCTTCAGTTGGTATAGTCTACATTATCATTCCATATAATTACATTGTTAGTTCCCTTCAGTTGGTATAGCCTACATTATCATTCCATATAATTACATTGTTAGTTCCCTTCAGTTGGTATAGCCTACATTATCATTCCATATAATTACATTGTTAGTTCCCTTCAGTTGGTATAGCCTACATTATCATTCCATATAATTACATTGTTAGTTCCCTTCAGTTGGTATAGCCTACATTATCATCCCATATAATTACATTGTTAGTTCATTTCAGTTGGTATAGTCTACATTATCATTCCATATAATTACATTGTTAGTTCCTTCAGTTGGTATAGCCTACATTATCATTCCATATAATTACATTGTTAGTTCCCTTCAGTTGGTATAGCCTACATTATCATTCCATATAATTACATTGTTAGTTCCTTCAGTTGGTATAGCCTACATTATCATTCCATATAATTACATTGTTAGTTCCCTTCAGTTGGTATAGCCTACATTATCATTCCATATAATTACATTGTTAGTTCCTTCAGTTGGTATAGCCTACATTATCATTCCATATAATTACATTGTTAGTTCCTTCAGTTGGTATAGCCTACATTATCATTCCATATAATTACATTGTTAGTTCCCTTCAGTTGGTATAGCCTACATTATCATTCCATATAATTACATTGTTAGTTCCCTTCAGTTGGTATAGTCTACATTATCATTCCATATAATTACATTGTTAGTTCCCTTCAGTTGGTATAGCCTACATTATCATTCCATATAATTACATTGTTAGTTCCTTCAGTTGGTATAGCCTACATTATCATTCCATATAATTACATTGTTAGTTCCCTTCAGTTGGTATAGCCTACATTATCATTCCATATAATTACATTGTTAGTTCCCTTCAGTTGGTATAGCCTACATTATCATTCCATATAATTACATTGTTAGTTCCCTTCAGTTGGTATAGCCATTACATTATCATTCCATATAATTACATTGTTAGTTCCTTCAGTTGGTATAGCCTACATTATCATTCCATATAATTACATTGTTAGTTCCCTTCAGTTGGTATAGCCTACATTATCATTCCATATAATTGTTACAGTTGGTATAGTATCATTCCATATAATTACATTGTTAGTTCCCTTCAGTTGGTATAGCCTACATTATCATTCCATATAATTACATTGTTAGTTCCCTTCAGTTGGTATAGCCTACACTATCATTCCATATAATTACATTGTTAGTTCCTTCAGTTGGTATAGCCTACATTATCATTCCATATAATTACATTGTTAGTTCCCTTCAGTTGGTATAGCCTACATTATCATTCCATATAATTACATTGTTAGTTCCCTTCAGTTGGTATAGCCTACATTATCATTCCATATAATTACATTGTTAGTTCCCTTCAGTTGGTATAGCCTACATTATCATTCCATATAATTACATTGTTAGTTCCTTCAGTTGGTATAGCCTACATTATCATTCCATATAATTACATTGTTAGTTCCCTTCAGTTGGTATAGCCTACATTATCATTCCATATAATTACATTGTTAGTTCCTTCAGTTGGTATAGCCTACATTATCATTCCATATAATTACATTGTTAGTTCCCTTCAGTTGGTATAGCCTACATTATCATTCCATATAATTACATTGTTAGTTCCCTTCAGTTGGTATAGCCTACATTATCATTCCATATAATTACATTGTTAGTTCCCTTCAGTTGGTATAGCCTACATTATCATTCCATATAATTACATTGTTAGTTCCCTTCAGTTGGTATAGCCTACATTATCATTCCATATAATTACATTGTTAGTTCCTTCAGTTGGTATAGCCTACATTATCATTCCATATAATTACATTGTTAGTTCCCTTCAGTTGGTATAGCCTACATTATCATTCCATATAATTACATTGTTAGTTCCCATTCAGTTGGTATAGCCTACATTATCATTCCATATAATTACATTGTTAGTTCCCTTCAGTTGGTATAGCCTACATTATCATTCCATATAATTACATTGTTATCATTCCATATAATTACATTGTTCCCTTCAGTTGGTATAGCCTACATTATCATTCCATATAATTACATTGTTAGTTCCCTTCAGTTGGTATAGCCTACATTATCATTCCATATAATTACATTGTTAGTTCCTTCAGTTGGTATAGCCTACATTATCATTCCATATAATTACATTGTTAGTTCCTTCAGTTGGTATAGCCTACATTATCATTCCATATAATTACATTGTTAGTTCCCTTCAGTTGGTATAGCCTACATTATCATTCCATATAATTACATTGTTAGTTCCCTTCAGTTGGTATAGTCTACATTATCATTCCATATAATTACATTGTTAGTTCCTTCAGTTGGTATAGCCTACATTATCATTCCATATAATTACATTGTTAGTTCCCTTCAGTTGGTATAGCCTACATTATCATTCCATATAATTACATTGTTAGTTCCTTCAGTTGGTATAGCCTACATTATCATTCCATATAATTACATTGTTAGTTCCCTTCAGTTGGTATAGCCTACATTATCATTCCATATAATTACATTGTTAGTTCCTTCAGTTGGTATAGTCTACATTATCATTCCATATAATTACATTGTTAGTTCCTTCAGTTGGTATAGCCTACACTATCATTCCATATAATTACATTGTTAGTTCCTTCAGTTGGTATAGCCTACATTATCATTCCATATAATTACATTGTTAGTTCCCTTCAGTTGGTATAGCCTACACTATCATTCCATATAATTACATTGTTAGTTCCCTTCAGTTGGTATAGCCTACATTATCATTCCATATAATTACATTGTTAGTTCCCTTCAGTTGGTATAGCCTACATTATCATTCCATATAATTACATTGTTAGTTCCCTTCAGTTGGTATAGCCTACATTATCATTCCATATAATTACATTGTTAGTTCCCTTCAGTTGGTATAGCCTACATTATCATTCCATATAATTACATTGTTAGTTCCTTCAGTTGGTATAGCCTACATTATCATTCCATATAATTACATTGTTAGTTCCCTTCAGTTGGTATAGCCTACATTATCATTCCATATAATTACATTGTTAGTTCCTTCAGTTCCTAGTTGGGTATAGCCTACATTATCATTCCATATAATTACATTGTTAGTTCCCTTCAGTTGGTATAGCCTACATTATCATTCCATATAATTACATTGTTAGTTCCTTCAGTTGGTATAGCCTACACTATCATTCCATATAATTACATTGTTAGTTCCCTTCAGTTGGTATAGCCTACATTATCATTCCATATAATTACATTGTTAGTTCCCTTCAGTTGGTATAGCCTACATTATCATTCCATATAATTACATTGTTAGTTCCCTTCAGTTGGTATAGCCTACATTATCATTCCATATAATTACATTGTTAGTTCCTTTCAGTTGGTATAGCTACATTATCATTCCATATAATTACATTGTTAGTTCCTTCAGTTGGTATAGCCTACATTATCATTCCATATAATTACATTGTTAGTTCCCTTCAGTTGGTATAGCCTACATTATCATTCCATATAATTACATTGTTAGTTCCCTTCAGTTGGTATAGCCTACATTATCATTCCATATAATTACATTGTTAGTTCCCTTCAGTTGGTATAGCCTACATTATCATTCCATATAATTACATTGTTAGTTCCTTCAGTTGGTATAGCCTACATTATCATTCCATATAATTACATTGTTAGTTCCTTCAGTTGGTATAGCCTACATTATCATTCCATATAATTACATTGTTAGTTCCTTCAGTTGGTATAGCCTACATTATCATTCCATATAATTACATTGTTAGTTCCCTTCAGTTGGTATAGCCTACATTATCATTTCATATAATTACATTGTTAGTTCCCTTCAGTTGGTATAGCCTACATTATCATTCCATATAATTACATTGTTAGTTCCTTCAGTTGGTATAGCCTACACTATCATTCCATATAATTGCATTGTTAGTTCCTTCAGTTGGTATAGCCTACATTATCATTCCATATAATTACATTGTTAGTTCCCTTCAGTTGGTATAGCCTACATTATCATTCCATATAATTACATTGTTAGTTCCCTTCAGTTGGTATAGCCTACATTATCATTCCATATAATTACATTGTTAGTTCCTTCAGTTGGTATAGCCTACATTATCATTCCATATAATTACATTGTTAGTTCCTTCAGTTGGTATAGCCTACACTATCATTCCATATAATTACATTGTTAGTTCCCTTCAGTTGGTATAGCCTACATTATCATTCCATATAATTACATTGTTAGTTCCTTCAGTTGGTATAGCCTACATTATCATTCCATATAATTACATTGTTAGTTCCTTCAGTTGGTATAGCCTACATTATCATTCCATATAATTACATTGTTAGTTCCCTTCAGTTGGTATAGCCTACATTATCATTCCATATAATTACATTGTTAGTTCCCTTCAGTTGGTATAGCCTACATTATCATTCCATATAATTACATTGTTAGTTCCTTCAGTTGGTATAGCCTACATTATCATTCCATATAATTACATTGTTAGTTCCCTTCAGTTGGTATAGCCTACATTATCATTCCATATAATTACATTGTTAGTTCCCTTCAGTTGGTATAGCCTACATTATCATTCCATATAATTACATTGTTAGTTCCTTCAGTTGGTATAGCCTACATTATCATTCCATATAATTACATTGTTAGTTCCCTTCAGTTGGTATAGCCTACATTATCATTCCATATAATTACATTGTTAGTTCCCTTCAGTTGGTATAGCCTACATTATCATTCCATATAATTACATTGTTAGTTCCCTTCAGTTGGTATAGCCTACACTATCATTCCATATAATTACATTGTTAGTTCCCTTCAGTTGGTATAGCCTACATTATCATTCCATATAATTACATTGTTAGTTCCTTCAGTTGGTATAGCCTACATTATCATTCCATATAATTACATTGTTAGTTCCCTTCAGTTGGTATAGCCTACATTATCATTCCATATAATTACATTGTTAGTTCCTTCAGTTGGTATAGCCTACATTATCATTCCATATAATTACATTGTTAGTTCCCTTCAGTTGGTATAGCCTACATTATCATTCCATATAATTACATTGTTAGTTCCCTTCAGTTGGTATAGCCTACATTATCATTCCATATAATTACATTGTTAGTTCCTTCAGTTGGTATAGCCTACATTATCATTCCATATAATTACATTGTTAGTTCCCTTCAGTTGGTATAGCCTACACTATCATTCCATATAATTACATTGTTAGTTCCCTCAGTTGGTATAGCCTACACTAACATTCCATATAATTACATTGTTAGTTCCCTTCAGTTGGTATAGCCTACACTATCATTCCATATAATTACATTGTTAGTTCCCTTCAGGTGGTATAGCCTACATTATCATTCCATATAATTACATTGTTAGTTCCTTCAGTTGGTATAGCCTACATTATCATTCCATATAATTACATTGTTAGTTCCCTTCAGTTGGTATAGCCTACATTATCATTCCATATAATTACATTGTTAGTTCCCTTCAGTTGGTATAGCCTACATTATCATTCCATATAATTACATTGTTAGTTCCCTTCAGTTGGTATAGCCTACATTATCATTCCATATAATTACATTGTTAGTTCCTTCAGTTGGTATAGCCTACATTATCATTCCATATAATTACATTGTTAGTTCCTTCAGTTGGTATAGCCTACATTATCATTCCATATAATTACATTGTTAGTTCCCTTCAGTTGGTATAGCCTACATTATCATTCCATATAATTACATTGTTAGTTCCTTCAGTTGGTATAGCCTACACTATCATTCCATATAATTACATTGTTAGTTCCTTCAGTTGGTATAGCCTACACTATCCTTCCATATAATTACATTGTTAGTTCCCTTCAGTTGGTATAGCCTACATTATCATTCCATATAATTACATTGTTAGTTCCTTCAGTTGGTATAGCCTACATTATCATTCCATATAATTACATTGTTAGTTCCCTTCAGTTGGTATAGCCTACATTATCATTCCATATAATTACATTGTTAGTTCCCTTCAGTTGGTATAGCCTACATTATCATTCCATATAATTACATTGTTAGTTCCTTCAGTTGGTATAGCCTACATTATCATTCCATATAATTACATTGTTAGTTCCTTCAGTTGGTATAGCCTACATTATCATTCCATATAATTACATTGTTAGTTCCTTCAGTTGGTATAGCCTACATTATCATCCCATATAATTACATTGTTAGTTCCCTTCAGTTGGTATAGTCTACATTATCATTCCATATAATTACATTGTTAGTTCCCTTCAGTTGGTATAGCCTACACTATCATTCCATATAATTACATTGTTAGTTCCTTCAGTTGGTATAGCCTACATTATCATTCCATATAATTACATTGTTAGTTCCCTTCAGTTGGTATAGCCTACATTATCATTCCATATAATTACATTGTTAGTTCCCTTCAGTTGGTATAGCCTACATTATCATTCCATATAATTACATTGTTAGTTCCCTTCAGTTGGTATAGCCTACATTATCATTCCATATAATTACATTGTTAGTTCCTTCAGTTGGTATAGCCTACATTATCATTCCATATAATTACATTGTTAGTTCCTTCAGTTGGTATAGCCTACATTATCATTCCATATAATTACATTGTTAGTTCCCTTCAGTTGGTATAGCCTACATTATCATTCCATATAATTACATTGTTAGTTCCCTTCAGTTGGTATAGCCTACATTATCATTCCATATAATTACATTGTTAGTTCCCTTCAGTTGGTATAGCCTACATTATCATTCCATATAATTACATTGTTAGTTCCCTTCAGTTGGTATAGCCTACATTATCATTCCATATAATTACATTGTTAGTTCCCTTCAGTTGGTATAGCCTACATTATCATTCCATATAATTACATTGTTAGTTCCTTCAGTTGGTATAGCCTACATTATCATTCCATATAATTACATTGTTAGTTCCCTTCAGTTGGTATAGCCTACATTATCATTCCATATAATTACATTGTTAGTTCCCTTCAGTTGGTATAGCCTACATTATCATTCCATATAATTACATTGTTAGTTCCCTTCAGTTGGTATAGCCTACATTATCATTCCATATAATTACATTGTTAGTTCCCTTCAGTTGGTATAGCCTACATTATCATTCCATATAATTACATTGTTAGTTCCTTCAGTTGGTATAGCCTACATTATCATTCCATATAATTACATTGTTAGTTCCCTTCAGTTGGTATAGCCTACATTATCATTCCATATAATTACATTGTTAGTTCCTTCAGTTGGTATAGCCTACATTATCATTCCATATAATTACATTGTTAGTTCCTTCAGTTGGTATAGCCTACACTATCATTCCATATAATTACATTGTTAGTTCCTTCAGTTGGTATAGCCTACATTATCATTCCATATAATTACATTGTTAGTTCCCTTCAGTTGGTATAGCCTACATTATCATTCCATATAATTACATTGTTAGTTCCTTCAGTTGGTATAGCCTACATTATCATTCCATATAATTACATTGTTAGTTCCCTTCAGTTGGTATAGCCTACATTATCATTCCATATAATTACATTGTTAGTTCCTTCAGTTGGTATAGCCTACATTATCATTCCATATAATTACATTGTTAGTTCCTTCAGTTGGTATAGCCTACATGATCATTCCATATAATTACATTGTTAGTTCCTTCAGTTGGTATAGCCTACATTATCATTCCATATAATTACATTGTTAGTTCCCTTCAGTTGGTATAGCCTACACTATCATTCCATATAATTACATTGTTAGTTCCTTCAGTTGGTATAGCCTACATTATCATTCCATATAATTACATTGTTAGTTCCCTTCAGTTGGTATAGCCTACATTATCATTCCATATAATTACATTGTTAGTTCCCTTCAGTTGGTATAGCCTACATTATCATTCCATATAATTACATTGTTAGTTCCCTTCAGTTGGTATAGTCTACATTATCATTCCATATAATTACATTGTTAGTTCCCTTCAGTTGGTATAGCCTACATTATCATTCCATATAATTACATTGTTAGTTCCCTTCAGTTGGTATAGCCTACATTATCATTCCATATAATTACATTGTTAGTTCCCTTCAGTTGGTATAGCCTACATTATCATTCCATATAATTACATTGTTAGTTCCCTTCAGTTGGTATAGCCTACATTATCATTCCATATAATTACATTGTTAGTTCCCTTCAGTTGGTATAGCCTACACTATCATTCCATATAATTACATTGTTAGTTCCTTCAGTTGGTATAGCCTACATTATCATTCCATATAATTACATTGTTAGTTCCCTTCAGTTGGTATAGCCTACATTATCATTCCATATAATTACATTGTTAGTTCCCTTCAGTTGGTATAGCCTACATTATCATTCCATATAATTACATTGTTAGTTCCCTTCAGTTGGTATAGCCTACATTATCATTCCATATAATTACATTGTTAGTTCCCTTCAGTTGGTATAGCCTACATTATCATTCCATATAATTACATTGTTAGTTCCTTCAGTTGGTATAGCCTACATTATCATTCCATATAATTACATTGTTAGTTCCCTTCAGTTGGTATAGCCTACATTATCATTCCATATAATTACATTGTTAGTTCCCTTCAGTTGGTATAGCCTACATTATCATTCCATATAATTACATTGTTAGTTCCTTCAGTTGGTATAGCCTACATTATCATTCCATATAATTACATTGTTAGTTCCCTTCAGTTGGTATAGCCTACATTATCATTCCATATAATTACATTGTTAGTTCCTTCAGTTGGTATAGCCTACATTATCATTCCATATAATTACATTGTTAGTTCCTTCAGTTGGTATAGCCTACATTATCATTCCATATAATTACATTGTTAGTTCCTTCAGTTGGTATAGCCTACATTATCATTCCATATAATTACATTGTTAGTTCCCTTCAGTTGGTATAGCCTACATTATCATTCCATATAATTACATTGTTAGTTCCCTTCAGTTGGTATAGCCTACATTATCATTCCATATAATTACATTGTTAGTTCCTTCAGTTGGTATAGCCTACACTATCATTCCATATAATTACATTGTTAGTTCCTTCAGTTGGTATAGCCTACATTATCATTCCATATAATTACATTGTTAGTTCCCTTCAGTTGGTATAGCCTACATTATCATTCCATATAATTACATTGTTAGTTCCCTTCAGTTGGTATAGCCTACATTATCATTCCATATAATTACATTGTTAGTTCCTTCAGTTGGTATAGCCTACATTATCATTCCATATAATTACATTGTTAGTTCCCTTCAGTTGGTATAGCCTACATTATCATTCCATATAATTACATTGTTAGTTCCCTTCAGTTGGTATAGCCTACATTATCATTCCATATAATTACATTGTTAGTTCCTTCAGTTGGTATAGCCTACATTATCATTCCATATAATTACATTGTTAGTTCCCTTCAGTTGGTATAGCCTACATTATCATTCCATATAATTACATTGTTAGTTCCTTCAGTTGGTATAGCCTACATTATCATTCCATATAATTACATTGTTAGTTCCCTTCAGTTGGTATAGCCTACATTATCATTCCATATAATTACATTGTTAGTTCCCTTCAGTTGGTATAGCCTACATTATCATTCCATATAATTACATTGTTAGTTCCTTCAGTTGGTATAGCCTACATTATCATTCCATATAATTACATTGTTAGTTCCTTCAGTTGGTATAGCCTACATTATCATTCCATATAATTACATTGTTAGTTCCCTTCAGTTGGTATAGCCTACATTATCATTCCATATAATTACATTGTTAGTTCCCTTCAGTTGGTATAGCCTACATTATCATTCCATATAATTACATTGTTAGTTCCTTCAGTTGGTATAGCCTACATTATCATTCCATATAATTACATTGTTAGTTCCCTTCAGTTGGTATAGCCTACATTATCATTCCATATAATTACATTGTTAGTTCCCTTCAGTTGGTATAGCCTACATTATCATTCCATATAATTACATTGTTAGTTCCCTTCAGTTGGTATAGCCTACATTATCATTCCATATAATTACATTGTTAGTTCCTTCAGTTGGTATAGCCTACATTATCATTCCATATAATTACATTGTTAGTTCCCTTCAGTTGGTATAGCCTACATTATCATTCCATATAATTACATTGTTAGTTCCCTTCAGTTGGTATAGCCTACATTATCATTCCATATAATTACATTGTTAGTTCCTTCAGTTGGTATAGCCTACATTATCATTCCATATAATTACATTGTTAGTTCCCTTCAGTTGGTATAGCCTACACTATCATTCCATATAATTACATTGTTAGTTCCCTTCAGTTGGTATAGCCTACATTATCATTCCATATAATTACATTGTTAGTTCCCTTCAGTTGGTATAGCCTACATTATCATTCCATATAATTACATTGTTAGTTCCTTCAGTTGGTATAGCCTACATTATCATTCCATATAATTACATTGTTAGTTCCTTCAGTTGGTATAGCCTACATTATCATTCCATATAATTACATTGTTAGTTCCTTCAGTTGGTATAGCCTACATTATCATTCCATATCATTCCATTAATTACATTGTTAGTTCCCTTCAGTTGGTATAGCCTACATTATCATTCCATATAATTACATTGTTAGTTCCCTTCAGTTGGTATAGCCTACATTATCATTCCATATAATTACATTGTTAGTTCCCTTCAGTTGGTATAGCCTACATTATCATTCCATATAATTACATTGTTAGTTCCTTCAGTTGGTATAGCCTACACTATCATTCCATATAATTACATTGTTAGTTCCCTTCAGTTGGTATAGCCTACATTATCATTCCATATAATTACATTGTTAGTTCCCTTCAGTTGGTATAGTCTACATTATCATTCCATATAATTACATTGTTAGTTCCTTCAGTTGGTATAGTCTACATTATCATTCCATATAATTACATTGTTAGTTCCCTTCAGTTGGTATAGCCTACACTATCATTCCATATAATTACATTGTTAGTTCCTTCAGTTGGTATAGCCTACACTATCCTTCCATATAATTACATTGTTAGTTCCCTTCAGTTGGTATAGCCTACATTATCATTCCATATAATTACATTGTTAGTTCCTTCAGTTGGTATAGCATTCCATACACTATCATTCCATATAATTACATTGTTAGTTCCCTTCAGTTGGTATAGCCTACATTATCATTCCATATAATTACATTGTTAGTTCCCTTCAGTTGGTATAGCCTACATTATCATTCCATATAATTACATTGTTAGTTCCCTTCAGTTGGTATAGCCTACATTATCATTCCATATAATTACATTGTTAGTTCCTTCAGTTGGTATAGCCTACATTATCATTCCATATAATTACATTGTTAGTTCCCTTCAGTTGGTATAGTCTACATTATCATTCCATATAATTACATTGTTAGTTCCCTTCAGTTGGTATAGTCTACATTATCATTCCATATAATTACATTGTTAGTTCCTTCAGTTGGTATAGCCTACATTATCATTCCATATAATTACATTGTTAGTTCCCTTCAGTTGGTATAGCCTACATTATCATTCCATATAATTACATTGTTAGTTCCTTCAGTTGGTATAGCCTACATTATCATTCCATATAATTACATTGTTAGTTCCCTTCAGTTGGTATAGCCTACATTATCATTCCATATAATTACATTGTTAGTTCCCTTCAGTTGGTATAGCCTACATTATCATTCCATATAATTACATTGTTAGTTCCCTTCAGTTGGTATAGCCTACATTATCATTCCATATAATTACATTGTTAGTTCCTTCAGTTGGTATAGCCTACATTATCATTCCATATAATTACATTGTTAGTTCCTTCAGTTGGTATAGCCTACACTATCATTCCATATAATTACATTGTTAGTTCCCTTCAGTTGGTATAGCCTACATTATCATTCCATATAATTACATTGTTAGTTCCTTCAGTTGGTATAGCCTACATTATCATTCCATATAATTACATTGTTAGTTCCCTTCAGTTGGTATAGCCTACATTATCATTCCATATAATTACATTGTTAGTTCCTTCAGTTGGTATAGCCTACATTATCATTCCATATAATTACATTGTTAGTTCCCTTCAGTTGGTATAGCCTACATTATCATTCCATATAATTACATTGTTAGTTCCTTCAGTTGGTATAGCCTACATTATCATTCCATATAATTACATTGTTAGTTCCCTTCAGTTGGTATAGCCTACATTATCATTCCATATAATTACATTGTTAGTTCCTTCAGTTGGTATAGCCTACATTATCATTCCATATAATTACATTGTTAGTTCCCTTCAGTTGGTATAGCCTACATTATCATTCCATATAATTACATTGTTAGTTCCTTCAGTTGGTATAGCCTACATTATCATTCCATATAATTACATTGTTAGTTCCCTTCAGTTGGTATAGCCTACATTATCATTCCATATAATTACATTGTTAGTTCCTTCAGTTGGTATAGCCTACATTATCATTCCATATAATTACATTGTTAGTTCCCTTCAGTTGGTATAGCCTACATTATCATTCCATATAATTACATTGTTAGTTCCCTTCAGTTGGTATAGCCTACATTATCATTCCATATAATTACATTGTTAGTTCCTTCAGTTGGTATAGCCTACATTATCATTCCATATAATTACATTGTTAGTTCCCTTCAGTTGGTATAGCCTACATTATCATTCCATATAATTACATTGTTAGTTCCTTCAGTTGGTATAGCCTACATTATCATTCCATATAATTACATTGTTAGTTCCCTTCAGTTGGTATAGCCTACACTATCATTCCATATAATTACATTGTTAGTTCCTTCAGTTGGTATAGCCTACATTATCATTCCATATAATTACATTGTTAGTTCCCTTCAGTTGGTATAGCCTACATTATCATTCCATATAATTACATTGTTAGTTCCCTTCAGTTGGTATAGCCTACATTATCATTCCATATAATTACATTGTTAGTTCCCTTCAGTTGGTATAGCCTACATTATCATTCCATATAATTACATTGTTAGTTCCTTCAGTTGGTATAGCCTACATTATCATTCCATATAATTACATTGTTAGTTCCTTCAGTTGGTATAGCCTACATTATCATTCCATATAATTACATTGTTAGTTCCCTTCAGTTGGTATAGTCTACATTATCATTCCATATAATTACATTGTTAGTTCCCTTCAGTTGGTATAGCCTACATTATCATTCCATATAATTACATTGTTAGTTCCCTTCAGTTGGTATAGCCTACATTATCATTCCATATAATTACATTGTTAGTTCCCTTCAGTTGGTATAGCCTACATTATCATTCCATATAATTACATTGTTAGTTCCTTCAGTTGGTATAGCCTACATTATCATTCCATATAATTACATTGTTAGTTCCCTTCAGTTGGTATAGTCTACATTATCATTCCATATAATTACATTGTTAGTTCCCTTCAGTTGGTATAGCCTACATTATCATTCCATATAATTACATTGTTAGTTCCCTTCAGTTGGTATAGCCTACATTATCATTCCATATAATTACATTGTTAGTTCCTTCAGTTGGTATAGCCTACATTATCATTCCATATAATTACATTGTTAGTTCCCTTCAGTTGGTATAGCCTACATTATCATTCCATATAATTACATTGTTAGTTCCCTTCAGTTGGTATAGCCTACATTATCATTCCATATAATTACATTGTTAGTTCCCTTCAGTTGGTATAGCCTACATTATCATTCCATATAATTACATTGTTAGTTCCCTTCAGTTGGTATAGCCTACATTATCATTCCATATAATTACATTGTTAGTTCCCTTCAGTTGGTATAGCCTACATTATCATTCCATATAATTACATTGTTAGTTCCTTCAGTTGGTATAGCCTACATTATCATTCCATATAATTACATTGTTAGTTCCTTCAGTTGGTATAGCCTACATTATCATTCCATATAATTACATTGTTAGTTCCCTTCAGTTGGTATAGCCTACATTATCATTCCATATAATTACATTGTTAGTTCCCTTCAGTTGGTATAGCCTACACTATCATTCCATATAATTACATTGTTAGTTCCCTTCAGTTGGTATAGCCTACACTATCATTCCATATAATTACATTGTTAGTTCCTTCAGTTGGTATAGCCTACATTATCATTCCATATAATTACATTGTTAGTTCCTTCAGTTGGTATAGCCTACATTATCATTCCATATAATTACATTGTTAGTTCCCTTCAGTTGGTATAGCCTACATTATCATTCCATATAATTACATTGTTAGTTCCCTTCAGTTGGTATAGCCTACATTATCATTCCATATAATTACATTGTTAGTTCCCTTCAGTTGGTATAGCCTACATTATCATTCCATATAATTACATTGTTAGTTCCTTCAGTTGGTATAGCCTACATTATCATTCCATATAATTACATTGTTAGTTCCCTTCAGTTGGTATAGTCTACATTATCATTCCATATAATTACATTGTTAGTTCCCTTCAGTTGGTATAGCCTACACTATCATTCCATATAATTACATTGTTAGTTCCTTCAGTTGGTATAGCCTACATTATCATTCCATATAATTACATTGTTAGTTCCTTCAGTTGGTATAGCCTACATTATCATTCCATATAATTACATTGTTAGTTCCCTTCAGTTGGTATAGCCTACATTATCATCCCATATAATTACATTGTTAGTTCCCTTCAGTTGGTATAGCCTACATTATCATTCCATATAATTACATTGTTAGTTCCCTTCAGTTGGTATAGCCTACACTATCATTCCATATAATTACATTGTTAGTTCCTTCAGTTGGTATAGCCTACACTATCATTCCATATAATTACATTGTTAGTTCCCTTCAGTTGGTATAGCCTACATTATCATTCCATATAATTACATTGTTAGTTCCCTTCAGTTGGTATAGCCTACATTATCATTCCATATAATTACATTGTTAGTTCCCTTCAGTTGGTATAGCCTACATTATCATTCCATATAATTACATTGTTAGTTCCTTCAGTTGGTATAGCCTACATTATCATTCCATATAATTACATTGTTAGTTCCCTTCAGTTGGTATAGCCTACATTATCATTCCATATAATTACATTGTTAGTTCCTTCAGTTGGTATAGCCTACATTATCATTCCATATAATTACATTGTTAGTTCCCTTCAGTTGGTATAGCCTACATTATCATTCCATATAATTACATTGTTAGTTCCCTTCAGTTGGTATAGCCTACATTATCATTCCATATAATTACATTGTTAGTTCCCTTCAGTTGGTATAGCCTACATTATCATTCCATATAATTACATTGTTAGTTCCCTTCAGTTGGTATAGCCTACATTATCATTCCATATAATTACATTGTTAGTTCCTTCAGTTGGTATAGCCTACACTATCATTCCATATAATTACATTGTTAGTTCCTTCAGTTGGTATAGCCTACATTATCATTCCACATAATTACATTGTTAGTTCCCTTCAGTTGGTATAGCCTACATTATCATTCCATATAATTACATTGTTAGTTCCCTTCAGTTGGTATAGCCTACATTATCATCCCATATAATTACATTGTTAGTTCCTTCAGTTGGTATAGCCTACATTATCATTCCATATAATTACATTGTTAGTTCCTTCAGTTGGTATAGCCTACATTATCATTCCATATAATTACATTGTTAGTTCCCTTCAGTTGGTATAGCCTACATTATCATTCCATATAATTACATTGTTAGTTCCTTCAGTTGGTATAGCCTACATTATCATTCCATATAATTACATTGTTAGTTCCCTTCAGTTGGTATAGCCTACATTATCATCCCATATAATTACATTGTTAGTTCCCTTCAGTTGGTATAGTCTACATTATCATTCCATATAATTACATTGTTAGTTCCCTTCAGTTGGTATAGCCTACACTATCATTCCATATAATTACATTGTTAGTTCCTTCAGTTGGTATAGCCTACACTATCCTTCCATATAATTACATTGTTAGTTCCCTTCAGTTGGTATAGCCTACATTATCATTCCATATAATTACATTGTTAGTTCCTTCAGTTGGTATAGCCTACATTATCATTCCATATAATTACATTGTTAGTTCCTTCAGTTGGTATAGCCTACATTATCATTCCATATAATTACATTGTTAGTTCCTTCAGTTGGTATAGCCTACATTATCATTCCATATAATTACATTGTTAGTTCCCTTCAGTTGGTATAGCCTACATTATCATTCCATATAATTACATTGTTAGTTCCCTTCAGTTGGTATAGCCTACACTATCATTCCATATAATTACATTGTTAGTTCCTTCAGTTGGTATAGCCTACATTATCATTCCAAATAATTACATTGTTAGTTCCTTCAGTTGGTATAGCCTACATTATCATTCCATATAATTACATTGTTAGTTCCCTTCAGTTGGTATAGCCTACATTATCATTCCATATAATTACATTGTTAGTTCCCTTCAGTTGGTATAGCCTACATTATCATTCCATATAATTACATTGTTAGTTCCCTTCAGTTGGTATAGCCTACATTATCATTCCATATAATTACATTGTTAGTTCCTTCAGTTGGTATAGCCTACATATCATTCCATATAATTACATTGTTAGTTCCCTTCAGTTGGTATAGCCTACATTATCATTCCATATAATTACATTGTTAGTTCCCTTCAGTTGGTATAGCCTACATTATCATTCCATATAATTACATTGTTAGTTCCCTTCAGTTGGTATAGCCTACATTATCATTCCATATAATTACATTGTTAGTTCCTTCAGTTGGTATAGCCTACATTATCATTCCATATAATTACATTGTTAGTTCCCTTCAGTTGGTATAGCCTACATTATCATTCCATATAATTACATTGTTAGTTCCTTCAGTTGGTATAGCCTACATTATCATTCCATATAATTACATTGTTAGTTCCCTTCAGTTGGTATAGCCTACATTATCATTCCATATAATTACATTGTTAGTTCCCTTCAGTTGGTATAGTCTACATTATCATTCCATATAATTACATTGTTAGTTCCTTCAGTTGGTATAGCCTACATTATCATTCCATATAATTACATTGTTAGTTCCTTCAGTTGGTATAGCCTACATTATCATTCCATATAATTACATTGTTAGTTCCCTTCAGTTGGTATAGCCTACATTATCATTCCATATAATTACATTGTTAGTTCCTTCAGTTGGTATAGCCTACATTATCATTCCATATAATTACATTGTTAGTTCCTTCAGTTGGTATAGCCTACATTATCATTCCATATAATTACATTGTTAGTTCCCTTCAGTTGGTATAGCCTACATTATCATTCCATATAATTACATTGTTAGTTCCTTCAGTTGGTATAGCCTACATTATCATTCCATATAATTACATTGTTAGTTCCTTCAGTTGGTATAGTCTACATTATCATTCCATATAATTACATTGTTAGTTCCTTCAGTTGGTATAGCCTACACTATCATTCCATATAATTACATTGTTAGTTCCCTTCAGTTGGTATAGCCTACATTATCATTCCATATAATTACATTGTTAGTTCCCTTCAGTTGGTATAGCCTACATTATCATTCCATATAATTACATTGTTAGTTCCCTTCAGTTGGTATAGCCTACATTATCATTCCATATAATTACATTGTTAGTTCCCTTCAGTTGGTATAGCCTACATTATCATTCCATATAATTACATTGTTAGTTCCCTTCAGTTGGTATAGCCTACATTATCATTCCATATAATTACATTGTTAGTTCCTTCAGTTGGTATAGCCTACACTATCATTCCATATAATTACATTGTTAGTTCCCTTCAGTTGGTATAGCCTACATTATCATTCCATATAATTACATTGTTAGTTCCCTTCAGTTGGTATAGTCCTACATTATCATTCCATATAATTACATTGTTAGTTCCTTCAGTTGGTATAGCCTACATTATCATTCCATATAATTACATTGTTAGTTCCCTTCAGTTGGTATAGCCTACATTATCATTCCATATAATTACATTGTTAGTTCCCTTCAGTTGGTATAGCCTACATTATCATTCCATATAATTACATTGTTAGTTCCCTTCAGTTGGTATAGCCTACACTATCATTCCATATAATTACATTGTTAGTTCCTTCAGTTGGTATAGCCTACATTATCATTCCATATAATTACATTGTTAGTTCCCTTCAGTTGGTATAGTCTACATTATCATTCCATATAATTACATTGTTAGTTCCTTCAGTTGGTATAGCCTACACTATCATTCCATATAATTACATTGTTAGTTCCCTTCAGTTGGTATAGCCTACATTATCATTCCATATAATTACATTGTTAGTTCCTTCAGTTGGTATAGCCTACATTATCATTCCATATAATTACATTGTTAGTTCCTTCAGTTGGTATAGCCTACATTATCATTCCATATAATTACATTGTTAGTTCCCTTCAGTTGGTATAGCCTACATTATCATTCCATATAATTACATTGTTAGTTCCTTCAGTTGGTATAGCCTACATTATCATTCCATATAATTACATTGTTAGTTCCCTTCAGTTGGTATAGCCTACATTATCATTCCATATAATTACATTGTTAGTTCCTTCAGTTGGTATAGCCTACATTATCATTCCATATAATTACATTGTTAGTTCCCTTCAGTTGGTATAGCCTACATTATCATTCCATATAATTACATTGTTAGTTCCCTTCAGTTGGTATAGCCTACATTATCATTCCATATAATTACATTGTTAGTTCCCTTCAGTTGGTATAGCCTACATTATCATTCCATATAATTACATTGTTAGTTCCCTTCAGTTGGTATAGCCTACATTATCATTCCATATAATTACATTGTTAGTTCCCTTCAGTTGGTATAGCCTACATTATCATTCCATATAATTACATTGTTAGTTCCCTTCAGTTGGTATAGCCTACATTATCATTCCATATAATTACATTGTTAGTTCCTTCAGTTGGTATAGCCTACATTATCATTCCATATAATTACATTGTTAGTTCCTTCAGTTGGTATAGCCTACATTATCATTCCATATAATTACATTGTTAGTTCCTTCAGTTGGTATAGCCTACATTATCATTCCATATAATTACATTGTTAGTTCCCTTCAGTTGGTATAGCCTACATTATCATTCCATATAATTACATTGTTAGTTCCTTCAGTTGGTATAGCCTACATTATCATTCCATATAATTACATTGTTAGTTCCTTCAGTTGGTATAGCCTACATTATCATTCCATATAATTACATTGTTAGTTCCCTTCAGTTGGTATAGCCTACATTATCATCCCATATAATTACATTGTTAGTTCCCTTCAGTTGGTATAGCCTACATTATCATTCCATATAATTACATTGTTAGTTCCCTTCAGTTGGTATAGCCTACATTATCATTCCATATAATTACATTGTTAGTTCCCTTCAGTTGGTATAGCCTACATTATCATTCCATATAATTACATTGTTAGTTCCCTTCAGTTGGTATAGCCTACATTATCATTCCATATAATTACATTGTTAGTTCCCTTCAGTTGGTATAGCCTACATTATCATTCCATATAATTACATTGTTAGTTCCCTTCAGTTGGTATAGCCTACATTATCATTCCATATAATTACATTGTTAGTTCCTTCAGTTGGTATAGCCTACATTATCATTCCATATAATTACATTGTTAGTTCCCTTCAGTTGGTATAGCCTACATTATCATTCCATATAATTACATTGTTAGTTCCTTCAGTTGGTATAGCCTACATTATCATTCCATATAATTACATTGTTAGTTCCTTCAGTTGGTATAGCCTACATTATCATTCCATATAATTACATTGTTAGTTCCCTTCAGTTGGTATAGCCTACATTATCATTCCATATAATTACATTGTTAGTTCCCTTCAGTTGGTATAGTCTACATTATCATTCCATATAATTACATTGTTAGTTCCCTTCAGTTGGTATAGCCTACATATCATTCCATATAATTACATTGTTAGTTCCTTCAGTTGGTATAGCCTACATTATCATTCCATATAATTACATTGTTAGTTCCTTCAGTTGGTATAGCCTACATTATCATTCCATATAATTACATTGTTAGTTCCTTCAGTTGGTATAGCCTACATTATCATTCCATATAATTACATTGTTAGTTCCCTTCAGTTGGTATAGCCTACATTATCATTCCATATAATTACATTGTTAGTTCCTTCAGTTGGTATAGCCTACATTATCATTCCATATAATTACATTGTTAGTTCCCTTCAGTTGGTATAGCCTACATTATCATTCCATATAATTACATTGTTAGTTCCCTTCAGTTGGTATAGTCTACATTATCATTCCATATAATTACATTGTTAGTTCCTTCAGTTGGTATAGCCTACACTATCATTCCATATAATTACATTGTTAGTTCCTTCAGTTGGTATAGCCTACATTATCATTCCATATAATTACATTGTTAGTTCCCTTCAGTTGGTATAGCCTACATTATCATTCCATATAATTACATTGTTAGTTCCCTTCAGTTGGTATAGCCTACATTATCATTCCATATAATTACATTGTTAGTTCCTTCAGTTGGTATAGCCTACATTATCATTCCATATAATTACATTGTTAGTTCCTTCAGTTGGTATAGCCTACATTATCATTCCATATAATTACATTGTTAGTTCCTTCAGTTGGTATAGCCTACATTATCATTCCATATAATTACATTGTTAGTTCCTTCAGTTGGTATAGCCTACATTATCATTCCATATAATTACATTGTTAGTTCCTTCAGTTGGTATAGCCTACATTATCATTCCATATAATTACATTGTTAGTTCCCTTCAGTTGGTATAGCCTACATTATCATTCCATATAATTACATTGTTAGTTCCCTTCAGTTGGTATAGCCTACATTATCATTCCATATAATTACATTGTTAGTTCCCTTCAGTTGGTATAGCCTACATTATCATTCCATATAATTACATTGTTAGTTCCTTCAGTTGGTATAGCCTACATTATCATTCCATATAATTACATTGTTAGTTCCTTCAGTTGGTATAGCCTACATTATCATTCCATATAATTACATTGTTAGTTCCCTTCAGTTGGTATAGCCTACATTATCATTCCATATAATTACATTGTTAGTTCCTTCAGTTGGTATAGCCTACATTATCATTCCATATAATTACATTGTTAGTTCCCTTCAGTTGGTATAGCCTACATTATCATTCCATATAATTACATTGTTAGTTCCTTCAGTTGGTATAGCTACATTATCATTCCATATAATTACATTGTTAGTTCCTTCAGTTGGTATAGCCTACATTATCATTCCATATAATTACATTGTTAGTTCCTTCAGTTGGTATAGCCTACATTATCATTCCATATAATTACATTGTTAGTTCCCTTCAGTTGGTATAGCCTACATTATCATTCCATATAATTACATTGTTAGTTCCCTTCAGTTGGTATAGCCTACATTATCATTCCATATAATTACATTGTTAGTTCCTTCAGTTGGTATAGCCTACATTATCATTCCATATAATTACATTGTTAGTTCCCTTCAGTTGGTATAGCCTACATTATCATTCCATATAATTACATTGTTAGTTCCCTTCAGTTGGTATAGTCTACATTATCATTCCATATAATTACATTGTTAGTTCCCTTCAGTTGGTATAGCCTACATTATCATTCCATATAATTACATTGTTAGTTCCCTTCAGTTGGTATAGCCTACATTATCATTCCATATAATTACATTGTTAGTTCCCTTCAGTTGGTATAGCCTACATTATCATTCCATATAATTACATTGTTAGTTCCCTTCAGTTGGTATAGCCTACATTATCATTCCATATAATTACATTGTTAGTTCCCTTCAGTTGGTATAGCCTACATTATCATTCCATATAATTACATTGTTAGTTCCCTTCAGTTGGTATAGCCTACATTATCATTCCATATAATTACATTGTTAGTTCCTTCAGTTGGTATAGCCTACATTATCATTCCATATAATTACATTGTTAGTTCCCTTCAGTTGGTATAGCCTACATTATCATTCCATATAATTACATTGTTAGTTCCTTCAGTTGGTATAGCCTACATTATCATTCCATATAATTACATTGTTAGTTCCTTCAGTTGGTATAGCCTACATTATCATTCCATATAATTACATTGTTAGTTCCCTTCAGTTGGTATAGCCTACATTATCATCCCATATAATTACATTGTTAGTTCCCTTCAGTTGGTATAGTCTACATTATCATTCCATATAATTACATTGTTAGTTCCCTTCAGTTGGTATAGCCTACACTATCATTCCATATAATTACATTGTTAGTTCCCTTCAGTTGGTATAGCCTACATTATCATTCCATATAATTACATTGTTAGTTCCCTTCAGTTGGTATAGCCTACATTATCATTCCATATAATTACATTGTTAGTTCCTTCAGTTGGTATAGCCTACATTATCATTCCATATAATTACATTGTTAGTTCCCTTCAGTTGGTATAGCCTACATTATCATTCCATATAATTACATTGTTAGTTCCTTCAGTTGGTATAGCCTACATTATCATTCCATATAATTACATTGTTAGTTCCCTTCAGTTGGTATAGCCTACATTATCATTCCATATAATTACATTGTTAGTTCCTTCAGTTGGTATAGCCTACATTATCATTCCATATAATTACATTGTTAGTTCCTTCAGTTGGTATAGCCTACATTATCATTCCATATAATTACATTGTTAGTTCCCTTCAGTTGGTATAGCCTACATTATCATTCCATATAATTACATTGTTAGTTCCCTTCAGTTGGTATAGCCTACATTATCATTCCATATAATTACATTGTTAGTTCCCTTCAGTTGGTATAGCCTACACTATCATTCCATATAATTACATTGTTAGTTCCTTCAGTTGGTATAGCCTACATTATCATTCCATATAATTACATTGTTAGTTCCCTTCAGTTGGTATAGCCTACATTATCATTCCATATAATTACATTGTTAGTTCCCTTCAGTTGGTATAGCCTACATTATCATTCCATATAATTACATTGTTAGTTCCCTTCAGTTGGTATAGCCTACATTATCATTCCATATAATTACATTGTTAGTTCCTTCAGTTGGTATAGCCTACATTATCATTCCATATAATTACATTGTTAGTTCCCTTCAGTTGGTATAGCCTACATTATCATTCCATATAATTACATTGTTAGTTCCTTCAGTTGGTATAGCCTACATTATCATTCCATATAATTACATTGTTAGTTCCCTTCAGTTGGTATAGCCTACATTATCATTCCATATAATTACATTGTTAGTTCCCTTCAGTTGGTATAGCCTACATTATCATTCCATATAATTACATTGTTAGTTCCCTTCAGTTGGTATAGCCTACATTATCATTCCATATAATTACATTGTTAGTTCCTTCAGTTGGTATAGCCTACATTATCATTCCATATAATTACATTGTTAGTTCCCTTCAGTTGGTATAGCCTACATTATCATTCCATATAATTACATTGTTAGTTCCTTCAGTTGGTATAGCCTACATTATCATTCCATATAATTACATTGTTAGTTCCTTCAGTTGGTATAGCCTACATTATCATTCCATATAATTACATTGTTAGTTCCCTTCAGTTGGTATAGCCTACATTATCATTCCATATAATTACATTGTTAGTTCCCTTCAGTTGGTATAGCCTATAGCCATTATCATTCCATATAATTACATTGTTAGTTCCCTTCAGTTGGTATAGCCTACATTATCATTCCATATAATTACATTGTTAGTTCCCTTCAGTTGGTATAGCCTACATTATCATTCCATATAATTACATTGTTAGTTCCTTCAGTTGGTATAGCCTACATTATCATTCCATATAATTACATTGTTAGTTCCCTTCAGTTGGTATAGCCTACATTATCATCCATATAATTACATTGTTAGTTCCCTTCAGTTGGTATAGCCTACATTATCATTCCATATAATTACATTGTTAGTTCCCTTCAGTTGGTATAGCCTACACTATCATTCCATATAATTACATTGTTAGTTCCTTCAGTTGGTATAGCCTACATTATCATTCCATATAATTACATTGTTAGTTCCCTTCAGTTGGTATAGCCTACATTATCATTCCATATAATTACATTGTTAGTTCCCTTCAGTTGGTATAGCCTACATTATCATTCCATATAATTACATTGTTAGTTCCCTTCAGTTGGTATAGCCTACATTATCATTCCATATAATTACATTGTTAGTTCCCTTCAGTTGGTATAGCCTACATTATCATTCCATATAATTACATTGTTAGTTCCTTCAGTTGGTATAGCCTACACTATCATTCCATATAATTACATTGTTAGTTCCCTTCAGTTGGTATAGCCTACATTATCATTCCATATAATTACATTGTTAGTTCCCTTCAGTTGGTATAGCCTACATTATCATTCCATATAATTACATTGTTAGTTCCCTTCAGTTGGTATAGCCTACATTATCATTCCATATAATTACATTGTTAGTTCCTTCAGTTGGTATAGCCTACATTATCATTCCATATAATTACATTGTTAGTTCCTTCAGTTGGTATAGCCTACATTATCATTCCATATAATTACATTGTTAGTTCCCTTCAGTTGGTATAGCCTACATTATCATTCCATATAATTACATTGTTAGTTCCCTTCAGTTGGTATAGCCTACATTATCATTCCATATAATTACATTGTTAGTTCCCTTCAGTTGGTATAGCCTACATTATCATTCCATATAATTACATTGTTAGTTCCCTTCAGTTGGTATAGCCTACATTATCATTCCATATAATTACATTGTTAGTTCCCTTCAGTTGGTATAGCCTACATTATCATTCCATATAATTACATTGTTAGTTCCTTCAGTTGGTATAGCCTACATTATCATTCCATATAATTACATTGTTAGTTCCCTTCAGTTGGTATAGCCTACATTATCATTCCATATAATTACATTGTTAGTTCCCTTCAGTTGGTATAGCCTACATTATCATTCCATATAATTACATTGTTAGTTCCTTCAGTTGGTATAGCCTACATTATCATTCCATATAATTACATTGTTAGTTCCCTTCAGTTGGTATAGCCTACATTATCATTCCATATAATTACATTGTTAGTTCCCTTCAGTTGGTATAGCCTACATTATCATTCCATATAATTACATTGTTAGTTCCCTTCAGTTGGTATAGTCTACATTATCATTCCATATAATTACATTGTTAGTTCCTTCAGTTGGTATAGCCTACACTATCATTCCATATAATTACATTGTTAGTTCCCTTCAGTTGGTATAGCCTACATTATCATTCCATATAATTACATTGTTAGTTCCCTTCAGTTGGTATAGCCTACATTATCATTCCATATAATTACATTGTTAGTTCCCTTCAGTTGGTATAGCCTACATTATCATTCCATATAATTACATTGTTAGTTCCCTTCAGTTGGTATAGCCTACATTATCATTCCATATAATTACATTGTTAGTTCCTTCAGTTGGTATAGCCTACATTATCATTCCATATAATTACATTGTTAGTTCCTTCAGTTGGTATAGCCTACATTATCATTCCATATAATTACATTGTTAGTTCCCTTCAGTTGGTATAGCCTACATTATCATTCCATATAATTACATTGTTAGTTCCTTCAGTTGGTATAGCCTACATTATCATTCCATATAATTACATTGTTAGTTCCTTCAGTTGGTATAGCCTACATTATCATTCCATATAATTACATTGTTAGTTCCCTTCAGTTGGTATAGCCTACATTATCATTCCATATAATTACATTGTTAGTTCCCTTCAGTTGGTATAGCCTACATTATCATTCCATATAATTACATTGTTAGTTCCCTTCAGTTGGTATAGCCTACATTATCATTCCATATAATTACATTGTTAGTTCCTTCAGTTGGTATAGCCTACACTATCATTCCATATAATTACATTGTTAGTTCCCTTCAGTTGGTATAGCCTACATTATCATTCCATATAATTACATTGTTAGTTCCCTTCAGTTGGTATAGCCTACACTATCATTCCATATAATTACATTGTTAGTTCCCTTCAGTTGGTATAGCCTACATTATCATTCCATATAATTACATTGTTAGTTCCCTTCAGTTGGTATAGCCTACATTATCATTCCATATAATTACATTGTTAGTTCCCTTCAGTTGGTATAGCCTACATTATCATTCCATATAATTACATTGTTAGTTCCTTCAGTTGGTATAGCCTACATTATCATTCCATATAATTACATTGTTAGTTCCCTTCAGTTGGTATAGCCTACATTATCATTCCATATAATTACATTGTTAGTTCCCTTCAGTTGGTATAGCCTACATTATCATTCCATATAATTACATTGTTAGTTCCTTCAGTTGGTATAGCCTACATTATCATTCCATATAATTACATTGTTAGTTCCTTCAGTTGGTATAGTCTACATTATCATTCCATATAATTACATTGTTAGTTCCCTTCAGTTGGTATAGCCTACATTATCATCCCATATAATTACATTGTTAGTTCCCTTCAGTTGGTATAGTCTACATTATCATTCCATATAATTACATTGTTAGTTCCTTCAGTTGGTATAGCCTACACTATCATTCCATATAATTACATTGTTAGTTCCCTTCAGTTGGTATAGCCTACATTATCATTCCATATAATTACATTGTTAGTTCCTTCAGTTGGTATAGCCTACATTATCATTCCATATAATTACATTGTTAGTTCCCTTCAGTTGGTATAGCCTACATTATCATTCCATATAATTACATTGTTAGTTCCCTTCAGTTGGTATAGTCTACATTATCATTCCATATAATTACATTGTTAGTTCCTTCAGTTGGTATAGCCTACACTATCATTCCATATAATTACATTGTTAGTTCCTTCAGTTGGTATAGCCTACATTATCATTCCATATAATTACATTGTTAGTTCCCTTCAGTTGGTATAGCCTACATTATCATTCCATATAATTACATTGTTAGTTCCCTTCAGTTGGTATAGCCTACATTATCATTCCATATAATTACATTGTTAGTTCCCTTCAGTTGGTATAGCCTACATTATCATTCCATATAATTACATTGTTAGTTCCCTTCAGTTGGTATAGCCTACATTATCATTCCATATAATTACATTGTTAGTTCCCTTCAGTTGGTATAGCCTACATTATCATTCCATATAATTACATTGTTAGTTCCTTCAGTTGGTATAGCCTACATTATCATTCCATATAATTACATTGTTAGTTCCTTCAGTTGGTATAGCCTACATTATCATTCCATATAATTACATTGTTAGTTCCCTTCAGTTGGTATAGCCTACATTATCATCCCATATAATTACATTGTTAGTTCCCTTCAGTTGGTATAGCCTACATTATCATCCCATATAATTACATTGTTAGTTCCCTTCAGTTGGTATAGCCTACATTATCATTCCATATAATTACATTGTTAGTTCCCTTCAGTTGGTATAGCCTACATTATCATCCCATATAATTACATTGTTAGTTCCCTTCAGTTGGTATAGCCTACATTATCATTCCATATAATTACATTGTTAGTTCCTTCAGTTGGTATAGCCTACATTATCATTCCATATAATTACATTGTTAGTTCCCTTCAGTTGGTATAGCCTACATTATCATTCCATATAATTACATTGTTAGTTCCCTTCAGTTGGTATAGCCTACACTATCATTCCACATAATTACATTGTTAGTTCCCTTCAGTTGGTATAGCCTACATTATCATTCCATATAATTACATTGTTAGTTCCCTTCAGTTGGTATAGCCTACACTATCATTCCATATAATTACATTGTTTCATTTACCTTCATTTGCTTCCTCCGTAAACGCCGTCATGGCCGCGTGGTTGTTTCTGAGGATCATTAGTAGCAGTTGATAATATTTATATTCACTACCGTTCAAACGTTTGGATCACCATGAAATGTCCTTGTTTAAATTTTTTTTTTAAATTGTCCTTTAAAATAACATGAAATTGATCATAAATCCAGTGTAGACATTGTTTATATTGTAATTGACTATTGTTTCTCACAACGGCAGATTGTTAATGGAATATCTACATAGATGTACAGAGGCCCATTATCAGCAACCATCACTCCTGTGTTCCAATGGCACATTGTGTTAGCTAATCCAAGTTTATCATTTTAAAAGGCTAATTGATCATTAGAAAACCCTTTTGCAATTATGTAACACAGCTGAAAATTGTTGTTCTGATTAAAGATGCAAAAAAAGTGGCCTTCTTTAGACTAGTTGAGTATCTGGAGCATCAGCATTTGTGGGTTTGATTATAGGCTCAAAATGGTCAGAAACAATAACTGTCTTCTGAAACTCGACAGTCTATTCTTGTTCTGAGAAATGAAGGTTATAGAAAGAGGAGTGGGAGGCCCCGGTGCACAACTGAGCAAGAGGACAAGTACATTAGAGTGTCTAGTTGAGAAACAGACGTCTCACAAGTCCTCAACTGTCAGCATCATTAAATAGTCACCACAAAACATAACTCAACGTCAGGGGCGGCAGGGTATTCTAGTGGTTAGAGCATTGGACTAGTAACCGGATGGTTGCAAGTTCAAACCCCTCAACTGACAAGTTACAAATATGTCATTCTGCACCTGAACAGGCAGTTAACCCACTGATCCTAGGCCGTCATTGAAAATAAGAATTTGTTCTTAACTGACTTGCCTTGTCAAATAAAGAAAACAATAATAAAAAAAGTGAAGAGGCGACTCTGGGATGCTGGCCATCGAGGCAGAGTTCCTGTGTCTGTGTTATTTTATTTTTATTGGCCAGTCTGAGATATGGCTTTTTCTTTGCAACTCTGCCGAGAAGGCCAGCATCCCGGAGTTGCAGCTTCACTGTTGATGTTGACACTGGTGTTATGCGGGTACTGTTTAATGAAGCTGCCAGAGGACTTGTGAGGCGTCTGTTTCTCAAACAAGAAACTCTAATGTACATATCCTCTTGATCAGATGTGCACCAGGGCCTCCCAATCCATTGTCAACCCACCCTCCCTACCTCAGAGATTTGTCACACGCCGAGCCCAGAACAGTGTGTCTCACTTTGTCCCCGCCCCTCCATACCCCAGAGGAGTGTGTCTCCATCTGTCCCTCGCCCCTCCCTACACCAGAGCAGAGTTTTCCATCTGCCCCCCCCCCGCCCTGCCCCAGAACAGTGTGTCTCCCTCTGTCCCTCATCCCTCACTGCCCCAGAGCAATGTGTATCACACTGTCCCCCACCCCTCATTATCCCAAAGTAGTGTGTCTCCCTCTGTCCCTTGCCCATCCCTAACCCAGAGCAGTGTGTCTCCATCTGGACCCACCCCTCCCTACTCCAGAGCATTGTGTCTCCCTCTGTCTCTCGCCCCTCCTTACCTCAGAGTAGTGTGTCTCCCACTGTCCCTGCCCCTCACCGCCCCAGAGCAGTGTCTCCCACTGTCCCCCAACCCTCCCTATCCCAGTGCAGTGTGTATCCCATTGTCCCCCACACGTACCTTCCCCAGAACAATGTGTCTTACTCTGTCCCCGCCCCTCCATACCCCAGAGGAGTGTGTCTCCATCTGTCCCTCGCCCCTCCCTACACCAGAGCAGAGTTTTCCATCTGCCCCCCCCCCCCGCCCTGCCCCAGAACAGTGTGTCTCCCTCTGTCCCTCACCCCTCACTGCCCCAGAGCAATGTGTATCACACTGTCCCCCACCCCTCATTATCCCAGAGTAGTGTGTCTCCCTCTGTCCCTTGCCCATCCCTAACCCAGAGCAGTGTGTCTCCATCTGGACCCACCCCTCCCTACTCCAGAGCATTGTGTCTCCCTCTGTCTCTCGCCCCTCCTTACCTCAGAGTAGTGTGTCTCCCACTGTCCCTGCCCCTCACCGCCCCAGAGCAGTGTCTCCCACTGTCCCCCAACCCTCCCTATCCCAGTGCAGTGTGTATCCCATTGTCCCCCACACGTACCTTCCCCAGAACAATGTGTCTTACTCTGTCTCCACCCCTCCTTATCCCAGAGTAGTGTGTCTCCCTCTGTCCCCCACCCCTCCCTACCCCTGAGCAGTGTGTATCACACTGTCCCCCACCCCTCCCTACCCCTGAGCAGTGTGTATCACACTGTCCCCCACCCCTCCCTATCCCAGAGCATTGTGTCTCCCTCTGTCTCTCGCCCCTCCTTACCGCAGAGTAGTGTGTCTCCCACTGTCCCCGCCCCTCACCGCCCCAGTGCAGTGTCTTCCACTGTCCCCCAACCCTCCCTATCCCAGTGCAGTGTGTATCCCATTGTCCCCCACACGTACCTTCCCCAGAACAGTTTGTCTTCCTCTGTCTCCACCCCTCCTTATCCCTGAGTAGTGTGTCTCCCTCTGTCCCTTGCCCATCCCTAAACCAGAGCAGTGTCTCCCACTGTCCCCCAACCTTCCCTATCCCAGTGCAGTGTGTATCCCATTGTCCCCCACCCCTCCCTACCCCAGAGTAGTGTGTCTCCCTCTGTCCCTTGCCCATCCCTAAACCAGAGCAGTGTGTCTCCATCTGGACCCACCACTCCCTACCCCAGAGCATTGTGTCTCCCTCTGTCTCTCGCCCCTCCCTACCCCAGAGCAGTGTGTCTCCCTCTGTCCCTCGCCCCTGCCTACACCAGAGCAGTGTGTCTCCCATTGTCCCCCAAACGTACCTTCCTCAGAACAGTTTGTCTTCCTCTGTCTCCACCCCTCCTTATCCCAGAGTAGTGTGTCTCCCTCTGTCCCTTGCCCATCCCTAAACCAGAGCAGTGTGTCTCCCACTGTCCCCGCCCCTCACCGCCCCAGAGCAGTGTCTCCCACTGTCCCCCAACCCTCCCTATCCAAGTGCAGTGTGTCTCCCACTGTCCCCGCCCCTCATCGCCTAAGAGCAGTGTCTCCACCTGTCCCCCACCCCTCCCTACCCCTGAGCAGTGTGTATCACACTGTCCCCCACCCCTCCCTACCCCAGAGCAGTGTGTCTCCCTCTGTCCCCCACCCCTCCCTACCCCAGAGCAGTGTGTCTTCCTCTTTCTCCGCCCTTCCCTATCCCAGAGCTGTGTGTCTCCCACTGTCCCTAATAATATATCCCATTTAGCAGACGCTTTTGTCCAAAGCGACTTACAAGTCGGCTGGGGCCACTACTTTTACATATGGGTGGCCCCAGCGGGAATCGAACCCACGACGCTTGGCATTGCAAGCGCCATGCTCTACCGACTGAGCCACACAGGACCCACAAACCCAGAGCAGTGTGTCTCCATCTGTACCCGCCCCTCCCTACCCCAGAGCAGTGTGTCTCCCTCTGTACCTCGCCCCTCCCTACCCCAGGGCAGTGTGTCTCCCGCTGTCTCCATCCCTCCATACCCCAGAGCAGTGTGTCTCCCTCTGTCCCTCGCCCCTCCCTACCCCAGAGCAGTGTGTCTCCCGCTGTCCCCGTCCCTCCCTACCCCAGAGCAGTGTGTCTCCCACTGCCCCCAAACCTCCCTATCCCAGTGCAGTGTGTCTCCCACTGCCCCCAAACCTCCCTATCCCAGTGCAGTGTGTCTCCCTCTGTCCCCGCCCCTCACTGCCCTAAAGCAGTGTTTCTCCCATTGTCCCCCACCCTCCATACCCCAGAGATTTTTGTCACCCGCTGTCCCCCACCCATTCCTACCATAGAGAAGTGTCTCCATCTGTCCCCGCCCCTCCCTACCCCAGAGCAGTGTGTCTCCCTCTGTCCCTCGCCCCTCCCTAACCCAGGGCAGTGTGTCTCCATCTGGACCCACCCCTCCATACCCCAGAGCATTGTGTCTCCCTCTGTCCCTCGCCCCTCCCTACCCCAGAGCAGTGTGTCTCCCTCTGTCCTCCACCCCTCCCTATCCCAGAGCAGTGTGTCTCCTTCTGTCCTCGCCCCTCCCTATCCCAGTGCAGTGTGTCTCCCTTTGTCCCCCACCCTCCCTACCCTAGAGCAGTGACTCCATCTGTCCCCCAACCACCACTGCCCCAAAGCAGTGAGTCTCCAACTAACACCCACACCTCCCAACCCCAGAGCAGTGTGTCTCACACTGTCCCCCAACCATCACTGCCCCAAAGCAGTGTGTCTCCAACTGTCACCCACCCTCCCTACACCAGGGATTTTTGTCACACGCTGTCTCCCACCCCTTGCTACCCCAGAGCAGTGTGTCTCCGGCTGTACTACCACGCTCCATAACCTAGAGTTTTGTGTCTCCCTCTGTCCTCGCCCCTCCCTACCCCAGAGCAGTGTGTCTCCCACTGCCCCCAACCCTCCCTATCCCAGTGCAGTGTGTATCCCATTGTCCCCCACACGTACCTTCCCCAGAACAGTTTGTCTTCCTCTGTCTCCACCCCTCCTTATCCCAGAGTAGTGTATCTCCCTCTGTCCCTTGCCCCTCCCTAACCCAGAGCAGTGTGTCTTCCTCTTTCTCCGCCACTCCCTATCCCAGAGCAGTTTGTCTCCCTCTGTCCCTTGCGCCTCTCAAACCCAGAGTAGTGTGTCTCCATCTGTACCCGCCCCTCCCTACCCCAGAGCAGTGTGTCTCCCTCTGTCCCTCGCCCCTCCCTACCCCAGAGCAGTGTGTCTCCCGCTGTCCCTGTCCCTCCCTACCCCAGAGCAGTGTGTCTCACGCTGCCCCCAAACCTCCCTATCCCAGTGCAGTGTGTGTCCCTCTGTCCCCGTCCCTCACTGCCCTAAAGCAGTGTTTCTCCCATTGTCCCCCACCCTCCCTACCTCAGAGATTTTTGTCACCCACTGTCCCCCACCCATTCCTACCATAGAGCAGTGTCTCCTTCTGTCCCCCGCCCCTTCCTACCTTAGAGCAGTGTGTCTCACGCTGTCCCCGTCCCTCCCTACCCAAGAGCAGTGTGGCTCCCTCTGTCCCTCACCCCTCCCTAACCCAGAGCAGTGTGTCTACCACTGTCCCCGTCCCTCCCTACCCCAGAGCAGTGTGTCTCCCACTGCACCCAAACCTCCCTATCCCAGTGCAGTGAGTCTCCCTCTGTCCCCGTCCCTCACTGCCCTAAAGCAGTGTTTCTCCCATTGTCCCCCACCCTCCCTACCTCAGAGATTTTTGTCACCCACTGTCCCCCACCCATTCCTACCATAGAGCAGTGTCTCCTTCTGTCCCCCGCCCCTCCCTACCTTAGAGCAGTGTGTCTCACGCTGTCCCCGTCCCTCCCTACCCCAGAGCAGTGTGTCTCCCACTGTCCCTCGCCCCTGCCTACACCAGAGCAGTGTGTCTCCCACTGCCCCCAACCCTCCCTATCCCAGTGCAGTGTGTATCCCATTGTCCCCCACACGTACCTTCCCCAGAACAGTTTGTCTTCCTCTGTCTCCACCCCTCCTTATCCCAGAGTAGTGTGTCTCCCTCTGTCCCTTGCCCCTCACTAACCCAGAGCAGTGTGTCTCCATCTGGACCCACCCCTCCCTACCCCAGAGCATTGTGTCTCCCTCTGTCTCTCGCCCCTCCTTACCTCAGAGTAGTGTGTCTCCCACTGTCCCCGTCCCTCCCTACCCCAGAGCAGTGTGTCTCCCGCTGCCCCCAACCCTCCCTATCCCAGTGCAGTGTCTCCCTCTGTCTCTTGTCCCTAACTGCCTCAGAGCAGTGTGTCTCACTCTGTCCCCACCCCTCACTTATCCAAAGCAGTGTTTTTCCCTCTTTCACCCACACTACCTTACCCCAGAGCAATAAGTCTCCCTCTGTCTCTTGCCCGACACTGCCTCAGAGCAGTGTGTCTCCCTCTGACCCCACCCCTCACTTATCCAAAGCAGTGTTTTTCCCTCTTTCACCAACACTACCTTACCCCAGAGCAGTGTGTCTCCCACTGCCCCCAACCCTCCCTATCCCAGAGCAGTGTGTCTCCCTCTGTCCCTTGCCCCTCTCAAACCCAGAGCAGTGTGTCTCCATCTGTACCCGCCCCTCCCTACCCCAGAGCAGTGTGTCTCCCTCTGTCCCTCGCCCCTCCCTACCCCAGAGCAGTGTGTCGCCCGCTGTTCCCTTCCCTCCCTACCCCAGAGCAGTGTGTCTCCCACTGCCCCCAAACCTCCCTATCCCAGTGCAGTGTGTCTCCCTCATCCCCGCCCCTCACTGCTCTAAAGCAGTGCTTCTCCCATTGTCCCCCACCCTCCCTACCCCAGAGATTTTTGTCACCCACTGTCCCCCACCCATTCCTACCATAGAGCAGTGTCTCCATCTGTCCCCGCCCCTCCCCAGCCCAGAGCAGTGTCTCCTTCTGTCCCTCACCCCTCCCCAGCCCAGAGCAGTGTGTCTCCCACTGCCCCCAACATTCGCTATCGCAGTGCAGTGTGTTTCACTCTGTCTTCGCCCCTCACTGCCCCAGAGCAGTGTCTCCCGCTGTCCTCTACACTCCCCTACCCCAGACCAGTGTCTCCATTTGTCCCCGCTCCTACCTACCCCAGAGCAGTATGTCTCCCTCTGTCCCCCTACACTCCCTGCCCAAGAGCAGTGTGTGTCACACTGTCCTAACACCCTCCCTAACCTAGAGATTTGTGTCTCCCTCTGTCCCCACCCCTCACTTATTCAAAGCAGTGTTTTTCCTCTGTCACACACACTAACTTACCCCAGAGGAGTGTGTCTCCCACTGCCCCCAACCCTCCCTATCCCAGTTCAGTGTGTCTCCCTCTGTCCCTGCACCTCAATGCCCGAATGCAGTGTTTCTCCCATTGTCCCCCACACTCCCTACCCCAGAGATTTTTGTCACCTGCTGTCCCCCACCAGTTCCTACCCTAGAGCAGTGTCTCCCTCTGTCCCCAACCCTCCCTACCCCAGAGCAGTGTGTCTCCCGCTGTCCCCGTCCCTCACTACCCCAGAGCAGTGTGTCTCCTACTGCCCAAAACCTCCCTATCCCTGTGCAGTGTGTCTCCCTCTGTCCCCGCCCCTCACTGCCCTAAAGCAGTGTTTCTCCCATTGTCCCCCACCCTCCCTACCCCAGAGATTTTTGTCACCCACTGTCCCCCACCCATTCCTACCATAGAGCAGTGTCTCCCGCTGCCCCAACCCTCCCTATCCCAGTGCAGTGTGTCTCCCGCTGCCCCAACCCTCACTACCCCAGTGCAGTGTGTCTCCTACTGCCCCAACCCTCACTACCCCAGTGCAGTGTGTCTCCCGCTGTCCCCAACCCTCACTACCCCAGAGCAGTGTGTCTCCCACTGCCCCCAACCCTCACTACCCCAGTGCAGTGTGTCTCCCGCTGCCCCCAACCCTCCCTATCCCAGTGCAGTGTGTCTCCTACTGCCCCAACCCTCACTACCCCAGTGCAGTGTGTCTCCTACTGCCCCAACCCTCACTACCCCAGTGCAGTGTGTCTCCTACTGCCCCAACCCTCCCTATCCCAGTGCAGTGTGTCTCCCGCTGCCCCCAACCCTCACTACCCCAGAGCAGTGTGTCTCCCACTGCCCCCAACCCTCACTTTCCCAGAGCAGTGTGTCTCCCTCTGTCCCCGCCCCTCACTGCCCCAATGCAGTGTTTCTCCCATTGTCCCCCACACTCCCTACCCCAGAGATTTTTGTCACCTGCTGTCCCCCACCAGTTACTACCCTAGAGCAGTGTCTCCCTCTGTCCCCAACCCTCCCTACCCCAGAGCAGTGTGTCTCCCACTGTCCCCAACCCTCCCTACCCCAGCGCAGTGTGTCTCCCACTGTCCCCAACCCTCCATACCCCAGAGCAGAGTGTCTCCCGCTGCCCCCAACCCTCCGTACCCCAGTGCAGTGTGTCTCCCACTGCCCCCAATCCTCCCTATCCCAGAGCAGTGTGTCTCCCGCTGTCCCCGTCCCTCTATACCCTAGAGCAGTGTCTCCCTCTGTCCCCAACCCTCCCTACCCCAGAGCAGTGTGTCTCCTGCTGTCCCCGTCCCTCTATACCCCAGCGCAGTGTGTCTCCCACTGCCCCCAATCCTCCCTATCCCAGTGCAGTGTGTCTTCCTCTGTCTCTCGCCCCTCACTGACCCAATGCAGTGTTTCTCCCATTGTCCCCCACCCTCCCTACCCCAGAGATTTTTGTCACCCGCTGTCCCCCACCAGTTTCTACTCTAGAGCAGTGTCTCCCTCTGTCCCCAACCCTCCCTACCCCAGAGCAGTGTGTCTCCCTCTGTCCCACAACCCTCCCTACCCCAAAGCAGTGTGTCTCCCTCTGTCCCACACCCCTCCCTACCCCAAAGCAGTGTGTTTCCCACTGTCCCCAACCCTCCCTACCCCAGAGCAGTGTGTCTCCATCTGTCCCACACCCCTCCCTACCCCAAAGCAGTGTGTCTCCCTCTGTCCCACACCCCTCCCTACCCCAAAGCAGTGTGTTTCCCTCTGTCCCCCACCCCTTCCTACCCCAGAGCAGTGTGTTTCCCTCTGTCCCACAACCCTCCCTACCCCAGAGGAGTGTTTAACACCCTGTCCCCGTCCCTCCTTACCCAAGAGCAGTGTGTCTCCCACTGCCCCCAACCCTCGCTATCCCAGTGCCGTGTCTCTCCCACTGCCCCCAACCCTTACTATCCCAGAGCACTGTCTCCATCTGTACCTGCCCCTCCCTTCTCCAGAGCAGTGTCTCCCACTGTCCCCAACCCCTCCCTACCCCTGAGCAGTGTTTCTTCCTCTGTCTCTGCCCCTCTCAAACCCAGAGCAGTGTGTCTCCATCTGTACCCGCCCCTCCCTACACCAGAGCAGTGTGTCTCCCTCTGTCCCTCGCCCCTCCCTACCCCAGAGCAGTGTGTCTACCACAGTCCCCGTCCCTCCCTACCCCAGAGCAGTGTGTCTCCCACTGTCCCCGTCCCTCCCTATCCCAGAGCAGTGTGTCTCCCTCTGTCCCTTGCCCCTCTCAAACCCAGAGCAGTGTGTCTCCATCTGTACCCGCCCCTCCCTACACCAGAGCAGTGTGTCTCCCTCTGTCCCTCGCCCCTCCCTACCCCAGAGCAGTGTGTCTACCACTGTCCCCGTCCCTCCCTACCCCAGAGCAGTGTGTCTCCCACTGCCCCCAAACCTCCCTATCCCAGTGCAGTGTGTCTCCCTCTGTCCCCGCCCCTCACTGCCCTAAAGCAGTGTTTCTCCCATTGTCCCCCACCCTCCCTACCCCAGATATTTGTGTCACCCACTGTCCCCCACCCATTCCTACCATAGAGCAGTGTCTCCATCTGTCCCCGCCCCTCCCTACCCCAGAGCAGTGTGTCTACCTCTGTCCCCCGCCCCTCCCTAACCCAGAGCAGTGTGTCTCCATCTGTACCCACACCTCCCTTCCCTTGAGCAGTGTCTCCCGCTGTCCCCCAAACTTCCCTACCCCAGAGCAGTGTCTCTTTCTGTCCCCGGCCCCTCCCTACCTTAGAGCAGTGTGTCTCCCTCTGTCCCTGCCCCTCCCTACCCCAGAGCAGTGTGTCTCCCTCTGTCCCTCGCCCCTCCCTAACTCAGAGCAGTGTGTCTCCATCTGTACCCACACCTCCCTTCCCTTGAGCAGTGTCTCCCGCTGTCCCCCAAACTTCCCTACCCCAGAGCAGTGTCTCCTTCTGTCCCCCGCCCCTCCCTACCTTAGAGCAGTGTGTCTCCCGCTGTCCCCGCCCCTCCCTACCTTAGAGCAGTATGTCTCCCTCTGTCCCCTTCCCCTCGCTGCCCTAGAGCAGTGTGTGTCGCTCTGTCCTAACACCCTCCCTAACCTAGAGATTTGTTTCTCCCACTGCCCCCAACCCTCCCTATCCCAGTGCAGTGTGTCTCCCTCTGTCCCTCGCCCCTCCCTACCCCAGAGAAGTGTGTCTCCGCTCTGACCCTCGTCCCTCACCTGACATAGAGCAGTGTCTCCCACTGCCCCCAACCCTCGCTATCCCAGTGCAGTGTGTCTCCCACTGCCCCCAACCCACCCTACCCCAGAGCAGTGTCTCCTTCTGTCCCCCGCCCCTCCCTACCTTAGAGCAGTGTGTCTCCCGCTGTCCCCGTCCCTCCCTGCTCAAGAGCAGTGTGGCTCCCTCTGTCCCTCACCCCTCCCTATCCCAGTGCAGTGTGTTTCACTCTGTCTTCGCCCCTCACTGCCCCAGAGCAGTATGTCTCCCGCTGTCCCCCTTCCCTCCCTGCCCTAGAACAGTGTCTCCCGCTGTCCTCTATACTTCCCTACCCCAAAGCAGTGTCTCCATATGTCCCCGCTCCTACCTACCCCAGAGCAGCGTGTCTCCCTCTGTCCCTCGCCCCTCACTTATCCAAAGCAGTGTTTTTCCCTCTGTCATCCACACTACCTTACCCCAGAGCAGTGTCTCCCACTGCCCCAAACCTTGTTATCCCCGTGCAGTGTGTCTCCCACTGCCCCCAACCCACCCTACCCCAGAGCAGTGTGTTTCCCTCTGTCCCCCACCCATCCCTACCCCAGAGTAGTGTGTTTCCCTCTGTCCCCCTCCCCTCACTACCCCAGAGCAGTGTGTTTCCCTCTGTCCCCACCCCTCCCTAACCCAAAGCAGAGTGTCTCCCACTGTCCCCCACCCTCCCTACCCCAAAGCAGTGTGTTTCCCTCTGTCCCCCACCCCTCCTTCCCCCAGAGCAGTGTTTCTCCCTCTGTCCCACCACCCTCCCTACCCAAAAGCACTGTGTTTCCCTCTGTCCCCCACCCCGCCCTAACCCAAAGCAGTGTGTTTCCCTCTGTCCCCCACCTCTCCCTACCCCAGAGCAGTGTTTCTCCCGCTGTCCCCATCCCTCCTTACCCAAGAGCAGTGTGTCTCCCACTGCCCCAACCCTCACTATCCCAGTGCAGTGTGTCTCCCACTGCCCCAACCCTCACTATCCCAGAGCAGTGTCTCCATCTGTCCCTGCCCCTCCCTACCCCAGAGCAGTGTGTCTCCCTCTGTCCTTCGCCCCTCCCTACCCCAGAGCAGTGTCTCCCACTGTCCAACACCCTACCCCTAAGCAGTGTGTCTCACTCTGTCCCCCAACCCTCGCTATCCCAGTGCAGTGTGTGTCCAGCTGTCCCCCAACCCTACCTACCCCAGAACAGTGTGTCTCCCACTGCCCCCAACCCTCGCTATCCCCGTGCAGTGTGTGTCCAGCTGTCCCCCAACCCTACCTACCCCAGAACAGTGTGTCTCCCACTGCCCCCAACCCTCGCTATCCCAGTGCAGTGTGTGTCCAGCTGTCCCCCACACCTCCCTACCCCAGAGCAGTGTGTCTCCCACTGTCCCTCACCACTCCCTACCTCAGAGCAGTGTGTCTCCCTCTGTCCTTCGCCCTTCCCTGCCCCAGAGCAGTTTGTCTCCCTCTGTCCCTCGGCCCTCCTTGCCCCAGAGCAGTGTGTCTCCCTCTGTCCCCACCCCTCCCTGCCCCAGAACAGTGTGTGTGCCTGCTGACTACAGTGTGCCATAAAGCTGATGTATGGACAGACAGTAGAGTTTCACAGGTGCCCCCTTGACCTGACGGCCCATCTGTGCCAGGCTTTAAGAGCTGCTCCCTGCCCTCTCTTCTGACCCATGCCCCCTCTGGTCACTGCTGAGTGGAGGAACATGGGTAATGGAACCCCATGGGGGGGGGGGGGGGGGCGCAATACACATCATTTTGATGAGCTCATCTGTGTGTTGTGAATACTGTACTCACAATAGGAGGCCTCTGGACGACAATTCATGTTGTGTGTGTGTGTGTGTGTGTGTGTGTGTGTGTGTGTGTGTGTGTGTGTGTGTGTGTGTGTGTGTGTGTGTGTGTGTGTGTGTGTGTGTGTGTTGGCTAAGCGGACATATCACAATATCAAATTGTTTTAGATGGTCATGGATCATTTCAATATTTTTTTTCTATTTTTTTAATAAAAAAATGATTTGATAAAATAATGAATTTGGTATTGTTCTACTATTGCCCATTGAAAAGCATTGAATAACACATTCATAAAGAACATAAGGGACAGTCAAAATTTAATAAGACGAAACAAGCTGTTAAAGTGTCTGTCTTGAATCTATTAAAGTAACTCAGGAAATATATATATACATATACATATATATTTATATTTTACACATCAGTCCTGTGACACTTGTGGGGGTTGTTGAGCAGTATGTTTGTGAGTTTCCCCTTTCCACAGTTTGGTCACATTCGTTTGTACACCAAACGGTGGGGACACTACCGAACAAAAGTTGGCACATCAATGGTACCAACTTCAGTCTCCTGACACTTGTGGGGGCCAGAATTGTGTCCGTGTGAGTCTCATCTTTACATACAGTGATCATAATTCTGTGTAGGTCATGGAAAAGCCTGGCCAGGATATCACTGTACGGTACCTGCACACCTGCTCTGTTCTGTTAGGGCTCTGTTCTATTGGTGTTCTGTTAGTGGTCTGTTCTGTTAGGTCTCTGTCCTGTTAGGCATCTGTTCTGTTGGTGCTCTGTTCAGTTATGCTTTTGTTTCGTTATTGTTCTGTTCTGACAGAGCTTTCTTTTTTTGTGGTTCTGTTCTGTTACGTTTCTGTTGTATTATGGTTCTGTTCTGTTAGGTCTCTGTCCTATTAGGGCTCTGTTCTGTTAGGGTTCTGTTAGGGTTGTTCTGTTAGGGTTCTGTTCTGGTAGTGTTCTCTTAGGGCTCTGTTCTGTTAGTGTTCTGTTAGGGTTCTGTTCGGGCTCTATTCTGTTAGTGTTCTGTTAGGGCTCTGTTCTGTTAGTGTTCTGTTAGGATTCTGTTCTGAAAGGGTTCTTTTAAGGCTCTGTTCTGTTAGTGTTCTGTTTAGGCTCTGTTCCGTTAGTGTTCTGTTAGGGATCTGTTCCGTTAGTATTCTGTTAGTGTTCTGTTCTGTTAGTGTTCTGTTCTGTTAGTGTTCTGTTAGTGTTCTGTTAAGGCTCTGTTCTGTTAGTGTTCTGTTCTGTTAGTGTTCTGATTCACAAGAAGTTATTAAGCTTTCTGACAATATCAGGTATGTCTGTGTCCTGGGAAATGTTCTTGTTTCTTATAACCTCATGCTAATCACATTAGCCTACGTTAGCTTTACCGCCGCCGCAGGGGACCCACCAATCCTGAAGAGGTTTTAAACAGGTCAACATTGACAAGGAAGCAGGGCCAGACGGATTACCAGGACGGGGACTGCGAGCATGTGCTGACCAACTGGCAAGTGTCTTCACCCCCAAGCCATACGACTCCTGAACTCCTAATCAAATGTCTACCCAGACTATTCACATAGTGGTTAGAGCGTTGGACTAGAAACCAGAAGGTTGCAAGTTCAAACCCCTGAGCTGACAAGGTACAAATCTGTCATTCTGCCCCTGAACAGGCAGTTAACCCACTGTTCCTAGGCTGTCATTGAAAATAAGAATTTGTTCTTAACTGACTTGCCTCGTTAAAAAAAAAAAAATAAAATAATTAATTGCCCCCCATCCTCCTATTTACACCACTGCGACTCTCTGTTGTCATTTACGCATAGTCACTTTAATAACTCTACCTACATGTACATACTACATAAACTAACCTTTGCCACCGCATGCTGACTGTACCGGTACCCCTCTGTATTTAGTCTCACTATTGTTATTTCACTGCAACTCTTTAATGTCTTGTTACTTTTATTTCTTATCTGTATTTTTCTGAACTAAATTGTTGGTTAGGGGCTCGTAAGTAAGCATTTCACTGAAAGGTTTTATTTGGTGCATGTGACTAATACAATTTGATGTGATTTGATTTGTTTGTGTTCTTTTAGGGCTACTACTACTAGCGCTCTGTTCTGTTAGTGTTCTGTTCGTGTTCTGTTAGTTTTCTGTTAGGGTTCTGTTCGTGTTCTGTTAGGGCTCTGTGCTGTTAGTGTTCTGTTAGGGTTCTGTTCTGTTAGTGTTCTGTTAGTGTTCTGTTCTGTTAGTGTTCGGTTAGGGCTCTGTTAGTGTTCTGTTAGGGCTCTGTCCTGTTAGTGTTCTGTTAGTGTTCTGTTAGGGCTCTGTTAGTGCTCTGTTAGGGTTCTGTTCTGTTAGTGTTCTGTCCTGTTAGTGCTCTGTTCTGTTAGTGCACTGTTCTGTTAGGGTTCTGTTAGGGTTCTGTTCTGTTAGTGTTCTGTCAGGGTTCTGTTCTGTTAGTGCACTGTTCTGTTAGGGTTCTGTTAGGGTTCTGTTCTGTTAGTGTTCTGTCAGGGTTCTGTTCTGTTAGTGTTCTGTTAGGGTTCTGTTCTGTTAGTGTTCTGTCAGGGTTCTGTTCTGTTAGTGCACTGTTCTGTTAGGGTTCTGTTAGGGTTCTGTTCTGTTAGTGTTCTGTCAGGGTTCTGTTCTGTTAGTGTTCTGTTTGGGCTCTGTTCTGTTAGGGCTCTGTCCTGTTAGTGCTCTGTCCTGTTAGTGCTCTGTCCTGTTAGTGCTCTGTCCTGTTAGTGCTCTGTCCTGTTAGTGCTCTGTTCTGTTAGGGCTCTGTTATGTTAGTGCTCTGTCCTGTTAGTGTTCTCTTAGGGAACTGTTCTGTTAGCGTTATGTCCTGTTAGTGTTCTGTCCTGTTTGTGCTCTGTTCTGTTAGTGCTCTGTCCTGTTAGTGCTCTGTTCTGTTAGTGTTCTGTTAGTGCTCTGTCCTATTAGTGATCTGTCCTGTTAGTGCTCTGTCCTGTTAGTGCACTGTCCTGTTAGTGCTCTGTTCTGTTAGTGCTCTGTTCTGTTAGTGCTCTGTTCTGCTAGTGCTCTGTCCTGTTAGTGCTCTGTCCTGTTAGTGCTCTGTCCTGTTAGTGCTCTGTCCTGTTAGTGCTCTGTCCTGTTGGTGCTCTGTCCTGTTAGTGCTCTGTCCTGTTAGTTCTCTGTTCTGTTAGGGCTCTGTTCTGTTAGTGCTCTGTCCTGTTAGTTTTCTGTTAGGGATCTGTTCTGTCAGGGCTCTGTTCTGTTAGCGCTCTGTCCTGTTAGCGTTCTGTCCTGTTTGTGCTCTGTTCTGTTAGTGCTCTGTCCTGTTAGTGCTCTGTTCTGTTAGTATTCTGTTAGTGCTCTGTACTGTTAGCGTTCTGTCCTGTTAGTGTTCTGTCCTGTTTGTGCTCTGTTCTGTTAGTGCTCTGTCCTGTTAGCGTTCTGTCCTGTTAGTGTTCTGTCCTGTTTGTGCTCTGTTCTGTTATTGTTCTGTTAGTGCTCTGTTCTGTTAGTGCTCTGTCCTGTTAGTGCTCTGTCCTGTTAGTGCTCTGTTCTGTTAGGGCTCTGTTTGTGCTCTGTCCTGTTAGTGTTCTCTTAGGGAACTGTTCTGTTAGTGCTCTGTTCTGTTAGGGCTCTGTTCTGTTAGTGCTCTGTCCTGTTAGTGCTCTGTTCTGTTAGGGCTCTGTTATGTTAGTGCTCTGTCCTGTTAGTGTTCTCTTAGGGTACTGTTCTGTTAGTTCTCTGTTCTGTTAGGGCTCTGTTCTGTTAGTGCTCTGTCCTGTTAGTTTTCTGTTAGGGATCTGTTCTGTCAGGGCTCTGTTCTGTTAGCGCTCTGTCCTGTTAGCGTTCTGTCCTGTTTGTGCTCTGTTCTGTTAGTGCTCTGTCCTGTTAGTGTTCTGTCCTGTTTGTGCTCTGTTCTGTTAGTGCTCTGTCCTGTTAGCGTTCTGTCCTGTTAGTGTTCTGTCCTGTTTGTGCTCTGTTCTGTTAGTGCTCTGTCCTGTTAGCGTTCTGTCCTGTTAGTGTTCTGTCCTGTTTGTGCTCTGTTCTGTTATTGTTCTGTTAGTGCTCTGTTCTGTTAGTGCTCTGTCCTGTTAGTGCTCTGTCCTGTTAGTGCTCTGTTCTGTTAGGGCTCTGTTATGTTAGTGCTCTGTCCTGTTAGTGTTCTCTTAGGGAACTGTTCTGTTAGTGCTCTGTTCTGTTAGCGTTCTGTCCTGTTAGTGTTCTGTCCTGTTAGTGCTCTATTCTGTTAGTGCTCTGTTCAGCTAGTGCTCTGTCCTGTTAGCGCTCTGTCCTGTTAGTGCTCTGTCCTGTTAGCGTTCTGTCCTGTTAGTGTTCTGTCCTGTTTGTGCTCTGTTCTGTTAGTGTTCTGTTAGTGCTCTGTCCTGTTAGTGCTCTGTTCTGTTAGTGCTCTGTTCAGCTAGTGCTCTGTCCTGTTAGTGCTCTGTCCTGTTAGTGCTCTGTCCTGTTAGTGATCTGTCCTGTTAGTGTTCTGTTTTGTCAGTGCTCTGTTCTGTTAGTGCTCTGTCCTGTTAGTGATCTGTCCTGTTAGTGCTCTGTTTTGTCAGTGCTCTGTTCTGTCAGTGCTCTGTCCTGTTAGTGCTCTGTTCTGTTAGTGCTCTGTCCTGTTAGTGCTCTGTTCTGTTAGTGCTCTGTTCTGTTAGTGCTCTGTCCTGTTAGTGCTCTGTTCTGCTAGTGCTCTGTCCTGTTAGTGCTCTGTCATGTTAGTGCTCTGTTGTTAGTGCTCTGTTCTGTTAGTGTTAGTGCTCTGTCCTGTTAGTGTTCTGTTCTGTTAGTGCTCTGTTCTGTTAGTGCTCTGTCCTGTTAGTTTGTCTGTTGGGGCTCTGTCCTGTTAGTGCTCTGTCCTGTTAGTGCTCTGTTCTGTTAGTGCTCTGTTCTGTTAGTGCTCTGTCCTGTTAGTGCTCTGTCCTGTTAGTGCTCTGTCCTGTTAGTGCTCTGTTAGTGCTCTGTCTGTTAGTGCTCTGTTCTGTCAGTGCTCTGTTCTGTTAGTGCTCTGTCCTGTTAGTGCTCTGTTCTGTTAGTGCTCTGTTCTGTTAGTGCTCTGTCCTGTTAGTGCTCTGTCCTGTTAGTGCTCTGTCCTGTTAGTGCTCTGTTCTGTTAGTGCTCTGTTCTGTTAGTGCTCTGTTCTGTTAGTGCTCTGTCCTGTTAGTGCTCTGTTCTGTTAGTGCTCTGTCCTGTTTGTGCTCTGTTCTGTTAGTGCTCTGTTCTGTTCTGTTAGTGCTCTGTTCTGTTAGTGCTCTGTCCTGTTAGTGCTCTGTTCTGTTAGTGCTCTGTTCTGTTAGTGCTCTGTTCTGTTTGTGCTCTGTCTGTTAGTGCTCTGTCCTGTTAGTGCTCTGTTCTGTTAGTGCTCTGTCCTGTTAGTGCTCTGTTCTGTTAGTGCTCTGTTCTGTTAGTGCTCTGTCTCTGTTCTGCAAATTACTCTGTTGTTCGTGATCTGTCCTGTTAGTGCTCTGTCCTGTTAGTGCTCTGTATGTTAGTGCTCTGTCCTGTTAGTGTTCTGTCTTTAGGGAACTGTTCTGTTAGTGCTCTGTTCTGTTAGCGTTATGTCCTGTTAGTGTTCTGTCCTGTTAGTGCTTCTGTCCTGTTAGTGTTCTGTCCTGTTAGTGCTCTGTCCTGTTAGCGCTCTGTCCTGTTAGTGCTCTGTCCTGTTAGTGCTCTGTCCTGTTAGCGCTCTGTCCTGTTAGTGCTCTGTCCTGTTAGTGCTCTGTCCTGTTAGTGTTCCTGTTAGTGTTCTGTTCTGTTAGTGTCCTGTTAGTGCTCTGTCCTGTTAGTGCTCTGTTCTGTTAGTGCTCTGTCCTGTTAGTGCTCTGTTCTGTTTGTGCTCTGTTCTGTTAGTGCTCTGTCCTGTTAGTGCTTCTGTGCTCTGTTAGTGCTCTGTTCTGTTAGTGCTTAGTGCTGTCCTGTTAGTGCTCTGTCTCTGTTCTGTGCTCTGTCCTGTTAGTGCTCTGTTCTGTTTAGTCCTGTTAGTGCTCTGTCCTGTTAGTGCTCTGTCCTGTTAGTGCTCTGTTCTGTTAGTGCTCTGTCCTGTTAGTGCTCTGTTCTGATAGGGCTGTTAGTTTGTGCTCTGTTCTGTTTGGGCTCTGTTCTGTTAGTGCTCTGTTCTGTTAGTGCTCTGTCCTGTTAGTGCTCTGTTCTGTCCTGTTAGTGCTCTGTTCTGTTAGTGCTCTGTCCTGTTAGTGCTCTGTCCTGTTAGTGCTCTGTCCTGTTAGTCTCTGTCCTGTTAGTGCTCTGTCCTGTTAGTGCTCTGTCCTGTTAGTGCTCTGTTCTGTTAGTGCTCTGTCCTGTTAGTGTTCTCTGTTAGTGCTCTGTTAGTGCTCTGTCCTGTTAGTGTTCTGTCTGTTAGTGCTCTGTTCTGTTAGTGTTCTAGTGCTCTGTCCTGTTAGTGCTCTGTCCTGTTAGTGCTCTGTCCTGTTAGTGCTCTGTTCTGTTAGTGCTCTGTTCTGTTAGTGCTCTGTCCTGTTAGTGCTCTGTTCTGTTAGTGCTCTGTCCTGTTAGTGCTCTGTTCTGTTAGCTGTCTGTGCTCTGTTCTGTTAGTGCTCTGTCCTGTTAGTGTTGTCCTGTTAGTGCTCTGTCCTGTTAGTGCTCTGTTCTGTTAGTGCTCTGTCCTGTTAGTGCTCTGTTCTGTTAGTGCTCTGTTCTGTTAGTGCTCTGTCCTGTTAGTGCTCTGTCCTGTTAGTGCTCTGTTCTGTTAGTGCTCTGTCCTGTTAGTGCTCTGTTCTGTCAGTGCTCTGTTCTGTTAGTGCTCTGTCCTGTTAGTGCTCTGTTCTGCTAGTGCTCTGTCCTGTTAGTGCTCTGTTCTGCAAGTGCTCTGTCCTGTTAGTGTTCTGTTAGGGTTCTGTTCTGTTAGTGTTCTGTCTCTGTTCTGTTAGTGCTCTGTCCTGTTAGTGCTCTGTTCTGTTAGTGCTCTGTCCTGTTAGTGCTCTGTCCTGTTAGTGCTCTGTCCTGTTCGTGCTCTGTTAGTGCTCTGTCCTGTTAGTGCTCTGTTCTGTTAGTGCTCTGTCCTGTTAGTGCTCTGTCCTGTTAGTGTTCTGTCTGTTAGTGCTCTGTCCTGTTAGTGCTCTGTTCTGTTAGCTGTTAGTGTTCTGTCCTGTTAGTGCTCTGTTCTGTTAGTGCTCTGTCCTGTTAGTGCTCTGTTCTGTTAGGGCTCTGTTATGTTAGTGCTCTGTCCTGTTAGTGTTCTGTCCTGTTAGTGCTCTGTCCTGTTAGTGCTCTGTTCTGTTAGTGCTCTGTCCTGTTAGTGCTCTGTCCTGTTAGTGCTCTGTCCTGTTAGTGCTCTGTCCTGTTAGTGCTCTGTTCTGTTAGTGCTCTGTCCTGTTAGTGCTCTGTCCTGTTAGTGCTCTGTCCTGTTAGTGCTCTGTCCTGTTAGTGCTCTGTCCTGTTAGTGCTCTGTTCTGTTAGTGCTCTGTTCTGTTAGGGCTCTGTTCTGTTAGTGCTTCCTCTGTTAGGGATCTGTTCTGTTAGGCTCTGTTCTGTTCTGTCCTGTTAGTGTCCTGTTAGTGTTCTCTTAGTTCTGTTAGTGCTCTGTCCTGTTAGTGCTCTGTTCTGTTAGTGCTCTGTTCTGTTAGTGCTCTGTTCTGTTAGTGCTCTGTCCTGTTAGTGCTCTGTTAGTGCTCTGTTCTGTTAGGGTCTGTTGTTTGTGCTCTGTTCTGTTTGTGCTCTGTTCTGTTAGTGCTCTGTCCTGTTAGTGCTCTGTTCTGTTAGTGCTCTGTTCTGTTAGTGCTCTGTCCTGTTAGTGCTCTGTCCTGTTAGTGCTCTGTTCTGTTAGGTCTCTGTTATGTTAGTGCTCTGTCCTGTTAGTGTTCTCTTAGGGAACTGTTCTGTTAGTGCTCTGTTCTGTTAGCGTTATGTCCTGTTAGTGCTATGTCATGTTAGCGCTCTGTCCTGTTAGTGCTCTGTCCTGTTAGTGCTCTGTCCTGTTAGTGTTCTGTCCTGTTAGTGCTCTGTCTGTCCTGTTAGTGCTCTGTCCTGTTAGCGCTCTGTCCTGTTAGTGCTCTGTCCTGTTAGTGCTCTGTCCTGTTAGTGCTCTGTTCTGTTAGTGCTCTGTCTGTTAGTGCTCTGTACTGTTAGTGCTCTGTTCTGTTAGTGCTCTGTCCTGTTAGTGCTCTGTTCTGCTGTTCTGTCCTGTTTGTGCTCTGTTCTGTTAGTGCTCTGTCCTGTTAGTGCTCTGTCTGTTAGTGCTCTGTCCTGTTAGTGCTCTGTCCTGTTAGTGTTCTGTTCTGTTAGTGCTCTGTCTGTTAGTGCTCTGTCTGTTAGTGCTCTGTTCTGTTAGGGCTCTGTTATGTTAGTGCTCTGTCCTGTTAGTGTTCTCTTAGGGAACTGTTCTGTTAGTGCTCTGTTCTGTTAGCGTGCTCTGTCCTGTTAGTGTTCTGTCCTGTTTGTGCTCTGTTCTGTTAGTGCTCTGTTCTGTGCTAGGGCTCTGTCCTGTTAGTGCTCTGTCCTGTTAGTGTCTTTTGTCCTGTTCTGTTAGTGCTCTGTTCTGTTAGTGCTCTGTCCTGTTAGTGCTCTGTTCTGCTAGTGCTCTGTTCTGTTAGTGCTCTGTCCTGTTAGTGCTCTGTTCTGCTAGTGCTCTGTCCTGTTAGTGCTCTGTCATGTTAGTGCTCAGTCCTGTTAGTGCTCTGTTCTGTTAGTGCTCTGTCCTGTTAGTGATCTGTCCTGTTAGTTCTCTGTTCTGTTAGGGCTCTGTTCTGTTAGCGCTCTGTCTTGTTAGTTTTCTGTTAGGGCTCTGTCCTGTTAGCGTTCTGTCCTGTTAGTGTTCGGTCCTGTTTGTGCTCTGTTCTGTTAGTGCTCTGTCCTGTTAGCGTTCTGTCCTGTTAGTGTTCTGTCCTGTTTGTGCTCTGTTCTGTTATTGTTCTGTTAGTGTTCTGTTCTGTTAGTGCTCTGTCCTGTTAGTGCTCTGTCCTGTTAGTGCTCTGTTCTGTTAGGGCTCTGTTCTGTTAGTGCTCTGTTCTGTTTGGGCTCTGTTCTGTTAGTGCTCTGTCCTGTTAGTGTTCTGTTCTGTTAGTGCTCTGTCCTGTTAGTGCTCTGTACTGTTAGTGCTCTGTTCTGGTAGTGCTCTGTCCTGTTAGTGCTCTGTTCTGCAAATTACTCTGTCCTGTTTGTGCTCTGTCCTGTTAGTGCTCTGTGCTGTTAGTGCTCTGTTCTGTTAGTGCTCTGTTATGTTAGTGCTCTGTCCTGTTAGTGTTCTCTTAGGGAACTGTTCTGTTAGTGCTCTGTTCTGTTAGCGTTATGTCCTGTTACTGTTCTGTCCTGTTAGTGCTCTGTTCAGCTAGTGCTCTGTCCTATTAGTGATCTGTCCTGTTAGTGCTCTGTCCAGTAGCTCTGTCCTGTTAGTGCTCTGTCTGTTAGCGCTCTGTCCTGTTAGTGCTCTGTCCTGTTAGTGCTCTGTCCTGTTAGCGCTCTGTCCTGTTAGTGCTCTGTCCTGTTAGTGCTCTGTCCTGTTAGTGCTCTGTTCTGTTAGTGCTCTGTTCTGTTAGTGCTCTGTTCTGTTTGGTGCTCTGTTCTGTTAGTGCTCTGTCCTGTTAGTGCTCTGTTAGTGCTCTGTCTCTGTTAGTGCTCTGTCCTGTTAGTGCTCTGTCCTGTTAGTGTCTCTGTCCTGTTAGTGCTCTGTCCTGTTAGTGCTCTGTCCTGTTAGTGCTCTGTCCTGTTAGTGCTCTGTCCTGTTAGTGCTCTGTTAGTGCTCTGTTTAGTGCTCTGTTCTGTTAGTGCTCTGTTCTGTTAGTGCTCTGTCCTCTGTTAGTGGGCTCTGTTCTGTTAGTGCTCTGTCCTGTTAGTGCTCTGTTCTGTTAGTGCTCTGTCCTGTTAGTGCTCTGTCCTGTTAGTGCTCTGTTCTGCTCTGTTCTGTTAGTGCTCTGTTCTGTTAGTGCTCTGTTCTGTTAGTGCTCTGTCCTGTTAGTGCTCTGTCCTGTTAGTGCTCTGTTCTGTTAGTGCTCTCTGTTCTGTTAGTGCTCTGTTCTGTTAGTGCTCTGTTCTGTTAGTGCTCTGTCCTGTTAGTGCTCTGTTCTGTTAGTGCTCTGTCTGTTAGTGCTCTGTCCTGTTAGTGCTCTGTCCTGTTAGTGCTCTGTTCTGTTAGGTCTCTGTTATGTTAGTGCTCTGTCCTGTTAGTGTTCTCTTAGGGAACTGTTCTGTTAGTGCTCTGTTCTGTTAGCGTTATGTCCTGTTAGTGTTCTGTCCTGTTTGTGCTCTGTTCATTGCTCTGTTAGTGCTCTGTCCTGTTAGTGCTCTGTCCAGCTGTGCTCTGTCCTGTTAGTGCTCTGTCCTGTTAGTGCTCTGTCCTGTTAGCGCTCTGTCCTGTTAGTGCTCTGTCCTGTTAGTGCTCTGTCCTGTTGTTAGTGCTCTGTCTGTTAGTGCTGTTAGTGCTCTGTCCTGTTAGTGCTCTGTCCTGTTAGTGCTCTGTTCTGTTAGGGCTCTGTTCTGTTAGTGCTCTGTTCTGTTTGGGCTCTGTTCTGTTAGTGCTCTGTCCTGTTAGTGCTCTGTCTCTGTTCTGTTAGTGCTCTGTCCTGTTAGCGCTCTGTCCTGTTAGTGCTCTGTCCTGTTAGTGCTCTGTCCTGTTAGTGCTCTGTCCTGTTAGTGCTCTGTTCTGTTAGTGCTCTGTCCTGTTAGTGCTCTGTTCTGTTAGTGCTCTGTCCTGTTAGTGCTCTGTCCTGTTAGTGCTCTGTTCTGATAGGGCTCTGTTCTGTTTGTGCTCTGTTCTGTTTGGGCTCTGTTCTGTTAGTGCTCTGTCCTGTTAGTGCTCTGTTCTGTTAGTGCTCTGTTCTGCCCTGTTAGTGCTCTGTCCTGTTAGTGCTCTGTCCTGTTAGCTCTCTGTCCTGTTAGTGCTCTGTCCTGTTAGTCCTGTTAGTGCGTCTGTCCTGTTAGTGCTCTGTCCTGTTAGTGCTCTGTCCTGTTAGTGCTCTGTCCTGTTAGTGCTCTGTTCTGTCCTGTAGTGGCTCTGTTCTGCTCTGTGTGCTCTGTCCTGTTAGTGCTCTGTCCTGTTAGTGCTCTGTCCTGTTAGTGCTCTGTTCTGTTAGTGCTCTGTTCTGTTAGTGCTCTGTCCTGTTAGTGCTCTGTCCTGTTAGTGCTCTGTTCTGTTAGTGCTCTGTTCTGTTAGTGCTCTGTCCTGTTAGTGCTCTGTCCTGTTAGTGCTCTGTCCTGTTAGTGCTCTGTTCTGTTAGTGCTCTGTTCTGTTTGTGCTCTGTTCTGTTTGTGCTCTGTTCTGTTAGTGCTCTGTCCTGTTAGTGCTCTGTTCTGTTAGTGCTCTGTCCTGTTAGTGCTCTGTCCTGTTAGTGCTCTGTCCTGTTAGTGCTCTGTTCTGTTAGGCTCTGTTCTGTTATTTTAGTGCTCTGTCCTGTTAGTGTTCTCTTAGGGAACTGTTCTGTTAGTGCTCTGTTCTGTTAGCGTTATGTCCTGTTAGTGTTCTGTCCTGTTTGTGCTCTATTCTGTTAGTGCTCTGTCCTGTTAGTGCTCTGTTCAGCTAGTGCTCTGTCCTATTAGTGGTCTGTCCTGTTAGTGCTCTGTCCTGTTAGCGCTCTGTCCTGTTAGTGCTCTGTCCTGTTAGTGCTCTGTCCTGTTAGTGCTCTGTTCTGTTAGTGCTCTGTTCTGTTAGTGCTCTGTCTGTTAGTGCTCTGTCCTGTTAGTGATCTGTCCTGTTAGTGCTCTGTTCTGTTAGGGACTCTGTCCTGTTAGTGCTCTGTCCTGTTAGTGCTCTGTTCTGTTAGTGCTCTGTCCTGTTAGTGCTCTGTTAGTGCTCTGTCCTGTTAGTGTTCTGTTTCTTAGTGCTCTGTCCTGTTAGTGCTCTGTTCTGTTAGTGCTCTGTTCTGTTAGTGCTCTGTCCTGTTAGTGCTCTGTCCTGTTAGTGCTCTGTTCTGTCTGTTCTGTTAGTGCTCTGTTCTCTGTTAGTGCTCTGTCCTGTTAGTGCTCTGTTCTGTTAGTGCTCTGTTCTGTCTCTGTTAGTGCTCTGTCCTGTTAGTGCTCTGTTCTGTTAGTGCTCTGTGCTGTTAGTGCTCTGTTGTTAGTGCTCTGTTTCTGTTAGTGCTCTGTCCTGTTAGTTAGTCCTGTTAGTGTTCTGTCCTGTTTGTGCTCTGTTCTGTTAGTGCTCTGTCCTGTTAGTGCTCTGTCCTGTTAGTGCTCTGTCTGTTAGTGCTCTGTCCTGTTAGTGCTCTGTTCTGTTAGTGCTCTGTCCTGTTAGTGCTCTGTCCTGTTAGTGTTCTGTTCTGTTAGTGCTCTGTCCTGTTAGTGCTCTGTACTGTTAGTGCTCTGTTCTGTTAGTGCTCTATCCTGTTAGTGCTCTGTTCTGCAAATTAGTGCTCTGTCCTGTTAGTGCTCTGTCCTGTTAGTGCTCTGTCCTGTTAGTGCTCTGTTCTGTTAGGGCTCTGTTATGTTAGTGCTCTGTCCTGTTAGTGTACTCTTAGGGAACTGTTCTGTTAGTGCTCTGTTCTGTTAGCGTTATGTCCTGTTAGTGTTCTGTCCTGTTTGTGCTCTATTCTGTTAGTGCTCTGTCCTGTTAGTGCTCTGTTCAGCTAGTGCTCTGTCCTATTAGTGGTCTGTCCTGTTAGTGCTCTGTCCTGTTAGTGCTCTGTCCTGTTAGTGTTCTGTTCTGTTAGTGCTCTGTTCTGTTAGTGCTCTATCATGTTAGTGCTCTGTTCTGCAAATGACTGTCCTGTTCGTGCTCTGTCCTGTTAGTGATCTGTCCTGTTAGTTCTCTGTTCTGTTAGGGCTCTGTTCTGTTAGCTCTCTGTCCTGTTAGTTTTCTGTTAGGGCTCTGTCCTGTTAGCGTTCTGTCCTGTTAGTGTTCCGTCCTGTTTGTGCTCTGTTCTGTTAGTGCTCTGTCCTGTTAGCGTTCTGTCCTGTTAGTGTTCTGTCCTGTTTGTGCTCTGTTCTGTTATTGTTCTGTTAGTTTTCTGTTCTGTTAGTGCTCTGTCCTGTTAGTGCTCTGTCCTGTTAGTGCTCTGTTCTGTTAGGGCTCTGTTCTGTTAGTGCTCTGTCCTGTTTGTGCTCTGTTCTGTTAGTGCTCTGTCCTGTTAGTGTTCTGTTCTGTTAGTGCTCTGTCCTAGTGCTCTGTCCTGTTAGTGCTCTGTTCTGTTAGTGCTCTATCCTGTTAGTGCTCTGTTCTGCAAATTACTCTGTCCTGTTTGTGCTCTGTCCTGTTAGTGCTCTGTCCTGTTAGTGCTCTGTCCTGTTAGTGCTCTGTTCTGTTAGTGCTCTGTCTGTTAGTGTTCTGTCTTAGGGAACTGTTCTGTTAGTGCTCTGTTCTGTTAGTGCGTTATGTCCTGTTAGTGTTCTGTCCTGTTAGTGCTCTGTTCTGTTAGTGCTCTGTCCTGTTAGTGATCTGTCCTGTTAGTGCTCTGTCCAGGTGCTCTGTCCTGTTAGTGCTCTGTTCTGTTAGTGCTCTGTCCTGTTAGTGCTCTGTCCTGTTAGTGCTCTGTCCTGTTAGTGCTCTGTCCTGTTAGTGCTCTGTCCTGTTAGTGCTCTGTCCTGTTAGTGCTCTGTTCTGATAGTCTCTGTTCTGTTGGTGCTCTGTTCTGTTAGTGGGTTAGTGCTCTGTTCTGTTAGTGCTCTGTCCTGTTAGTGCTCTGTTCTGTTAGTGCTCTGTCCTGTTAGCGTTCTCTGTTCTGTTAGTGCTCTGTCCTGTTAGTGCTCTGTCCTGTTAGTGCTCTGTCCTGTTAGTGCTCTGTCCTGTTAGTGCTCTGTCCTGTTAGTGCTCTGTCCTGTTAGTGCTGTCCTGTTAGTGCTCTGTTCTGATAGGGCTCTGTTCTGTTTGTGCTCTGTTCTGTTTGGGCTCTGTTCTGTTAGTGCTCTGTCCTGTTAGTGCTCTGTTCTGTTAGTGCTCTGTTCTGTTAGTGCTCTGTCCTGTTAGTTCTCTGTTCTGTTAGGGCTCTGTTCTGTTAGTGCTCTGTTAGGGTTCTGTTCTGTTAGTGTTCTCTGTCCTGTTAGTGCTCTGTTCTGTTAGTGCTCTGTCCTGTTAGGGCTCTGTTCTGTTTGTGCTCTGTTCTGTTTGTGCTCTGTTCTGTTAGTGCTCTGTCCTGTTAGTGCTCTGTTCTGTTAGTGCTATGTTCTGATAGTGCTCTGTCCTGTTAGTGCTCTGTTCTGTTAGTGCTCTGTTCTGTTAGTGCTCTGTTATTTAGTGCTCTGTCCTGTTAGTGTTCTGTTCTGTTAGTGCTCTGTTCTGTTAGTGCTCTGTTCTGTTAGTTCTGTCCTGTTAGTGTTCTGTCCTGTTTGTGCTGTTAGTGCTCTGTCCTGTTAGTGTCCTGTTAGTGGTCTGTCCTGTTAGTGCTTGTCTGTTAGGGCTCTGTCCTGTTAGTGCTCTGTCCTGTTAGTGCTTGTCCTGTTAGTGTTCTGTTCTGTTAGTGCTCTGTTCTGTTAGTGCTCTGTACTGTTAGTGCTCTGTTCTGTTAGTGCTCTGTCCTGTTAGTGCTCTGTTCTGCAAGTGACTCTGTCCTGTTAGTGCTCTGTTCTGTTAGTGCTCTGTTCTGTCCTGTTAGTGCTCTGTCCTGTTAGTGCTCTGTTCTGTTAGTGCTCTGTCCTGTTAGTTCTGTTAGGGCTCTGTTCTGTTAGTGCTCTTTTAGTGCTCTGTTCTGTTAGTGCTCTGTTCTGTTAGTGCGTTATGTCCTAGTGCTCTGTCCTGTTAGTGCTCTGTTCTGTTAGTGCTCTGTCCTGTTAGTGCTCTGTTCAGCTGTTAGCTCTGTCCTGTTAGTGGTCTGTCCTGTTAGTGCTCTGTCCTGTTAGCGCTCTGTCCTGTTAGTGCTCTGTCCTGTTAGTGCTCTGTCCTGTTAGTGTTGTTCTGTCTCTGTTAGTGCTTAGTTAGTGCTCTGTTCTGTTAGTGCTCTGTTCTGTTAGTGCTCTGTCCTGTTAGTGCTCTGTCCTGTTAGTGCTCTGTCCTGTTAGTGATCTGTTCTGTTAGTGCTCTGTCTGTTAGTGCTCTGTCCTGTTAGTGTTGTCCTTGCTCTGTCCTGTTAGTGCTCTGTCCTGTTAGTGTTCTGTCCTGTTTGTGCTCTGTTCTGTTATTGTTCTGTTAGTGCTCTGTCCTGTTAGTGCTCTGTTCTGTTAGGGCTCTGTTCTGTTAGTGCTCTGTTCTGTTTGGGCTCTGTTCTGTTAGTGCTCTGTCCTGTTAGTGTTCTGTTCTGTTAGTGCTCTGTCCTGTTAGTGCTCTGTACTGTTAGTGCTCTGTTCTGTAGTGCTCTGTCCTGTTAGTGCTCTGTTCTGCAAATTACTCTGTCCTGTTCGTGCTCTGTCCTGTTAGTGCTCTGTGCTGTTAGTGCTCTGTTCTGTTAGGGCTCTGTTATGTTAGTGCTCTGTCCTGTTAGTGTTCTCTTAGGGAACTGTTCTGTTAGTGCTCTGTTCTGTTAGCGTTATGTCCTGTTAGTGTTCTGTCCTGTTAGTGCTCTGTTCAGCTAGTGCTCTGTCCTATTAGTGATCTGTCCTGTTAGTGCTCTGTCCTGTTAGCGCTCTGTCCTGTTAGTGCTCTGTCCTGTTAGTGCTCTGTCCTGTTAGTGCTCTGTCCTGTTAGCGCTCTGTCCTGTTAGTGCTCTGTCCTGTTAGTGCTCTGTCCTGTTAGCGCTCTGTCCTGTTAGTGCTCTGTCCTGTTAGTGCTCTGTCCTGTTAGTGCTCTGTTCTGATAGGGCTCTGTTCTGTTTGTGCTCTGTTCTGTTTGGGCTCTGTTCTGTTAGTGCTCTGTCCTGTTAGTGCTCTGTTCTGTTAGTGCTCTGTCCTGTTAGCGCTCTGTCCTGTTAGTGCTCTGTCCTGTTAGCGCTCTGTCCTGTTTGTGCTCTGTCCTGTTAGTGCTCTGTCCTGTTAGCGCTCTGTCCTGTTAGTGCTCTGTCCTGTTAGTGCTCTGTCCTGTTAGTGCTCTGTTCTGATAGGGCTCTGTTCTGTTTGTGCTCTGTTCTGTTTGGGCTCTGTTCTGTTAGTGCTCTGTCCTGTTAGTGCTCTGTTCAGCTATTGCTCTGTCCTATTAGTGGTCTGTCCTGTTAGTCCTCTGTCCTGTTAGTGCTCTGTCCTGTTAGTGCTCTGTCCTGTTAGTGCTCTGTCCTGTTAGTGCTCTGTTTTGTTAGTGTTTTGTCCTGTTAGTGCTCTGTCCTGTTAGTGATCTGTTCTGCTAGTGCTCTGTCCTGTTAGTGCTCTGTCCTGTTAGTGCTCTGTCCTGTTAGTGCTCTGTTTTGTTAGTGTTTTGTCCTGTTAGTGCTCTGTTCTGTTAGTGATCTGTTCTGCTAGTGCTCTGTCCTGTTAGTGCTCTGTCCTGTTAGTGCTCTGTCCTGTTAGTGCTCTGTTTTGTTAGTGTTTTGTCCTGTTAGTGCTCTGTCCTGTTAGTGCTCTGTTTTGTTAGTGTTTTGTCCTGTTAGTGCTCTGTTCTGTTAGTGATCTGTTCTGCTAGTGCTCTGTCCTGTTAGTGCTCTGTCCTGTTAGTGCTCTGTCCTGTTAGTGCTCTGTTTTGTTAGTGTTTTGTCCTGTTAGTGCTCTGTCCTGTTAGTGCTCTGTCCTCTTAGTGCTCTGTTCTGTTAGTGCTCTGTTCTGTTAGGGCTCTGTTCTGTTAGGCTCTGTCCTGTTAGTTGTCTGTTAGGGATCTGTTCTGTTAGCGCTCTGTTCTGTTAGCGCTCTGTTCTGTTAGTGCTCTGTCCTGTTAGTGTTCTCTTAGGGAACTGTTCTGCTAGTGCTCTGTCCTGTTAGTGCTCTGTTCTGTTAGTGCTCTGTTCTGTTAGTGCTCTGTTCTGTTAGTGCTCTGTCCTGTTAGTGCTCTGTCCTGTTAGTGCTCTGTTCTGATAGGGCTCTGTTCTGTTTGTGCTCTGTCCTGTTAGTGCTCTGTCCTGTTAGTGCTCTGTTCTGCTAGTGCTCTGTTCTGTTAGTGCTCTGTTCTGCTAGTGCTCTCCTGTTAGTGCTCTGTCCTGTTAGTGCTCTGTCCTGTTAGTGCTCTGTTCTGTTAGTGCTCTGTCCTGTTAGTGCTCTGTCCTGTTAGTTCTCTGTTCTGTTAGGGCTCTGTTCTGTTAGTGCTCTGTCCTGTTAGTTTTCTGTTAGGGATCTGTTCTGTTAGTGCTCTGTCCTGTTAGTGTTCTGTCCTGTTAGTGTTCTGTCCTGTTTGTGCTCTGTTCTGATAGTGCTCTGTTCTGTTAGTGCTCTGTCCTGTTAGTGTTCTGTCCTGTTTGTGCTCTGTTCTGTTAGCGTTCTGTCCTGTTAGTGCTCTGTCCTGTTAGTGCTCTGTCCTGTTAGTGCTCTGTTCTGTTAGTGCTCTGTCCTGTTAGTGCTCTGTTCTGTTAGGGATCTGTTCTGTTAGCTCTGTCCTGTTAGTGCTCTGTCCTGTTAGTGCTCTGTTCTCTGTTCTAGTGCTCTGTTCTGTTAGTGCTCTGTTCTGTTAGTGCTCTGTCCTGTTAGTGCTCTGTTCTGTTAGTGCTCTGTCCTGTTAGTGCTCTGTCCTGTTAGTGATCTGTTCTGTTAGTGCTCTGTTCTGTGTGCTCTGTCCTGTTAGTGCTCTGTTCTGTTAGTGCTCTGTCCTGTTAGTGCTCTGTCCTGTTAGTGCTCTGTCCTGTTAGTGCTCTGTTCTGTTAGTGCTCTGTTCTGTTAGTGCTCTGTTCTGTTTGTGCTCTGTTCTGTTAGTGCTCTGTCCTGTTAGTGCTCTGTTCTGTTAGTGCTCTGTTCTGATAGTGCTCTGTCCTGTTCTGTTAGTGCTCTGTCCTGTTAGTGCTCTGTTCTGTTAGTGCTCTGTCTGTTAGTGCTCTGTCCTGTTAGTGCTCTGTCCTGTTAGTGCTCTGTTCTGTTAGTGCTCTGTTCTGTTAGTGCTTATGTCCTGTTAGTGTTCTGTTCTGTTTGTGCTCTGTTCTGTTAGTGCTCTGTTCTGTTAGTTCTTCTGTTAGTGATCTGTTCTGTTAGTGCTCTGTCCTGTTAGTGCTCTGTCCTGTTAGTGCTCTGTCATGTTAGTGCTCTGTCCTGTTAGTGCTCTGTCCTGTTAGTGCTCTGTCCTGTTAGTGTTCTGTTCTGTTAGTGCTCTGTTCTGTAAGTGCTCTGTACTGTTAGTGCTCTGTTCTGTTAGTGCTCTATCCTGTTAGTGCTCTGTTCTGCAAATGACTCTGTCCTGTTCGTGCTCTGTCCTGTTAGTGCTCTGTCCTGTTAGTGCTCTGTCCTGTTAGTGCTCTGTCCTGTTAGTGCTCTGTTCTGTTAGGGCTCTGTTATGTTAGTGCTCTGTCCTGTTAGTGTTCTCTTAGGGAACTGTTCTGTTAGTGCTCTGTTCTGTTAGGTCTCTGTTATGTTAGTGCTCTGTCCTGTTAGTGTTCTGTTAGTGTTCTGTCCTGTTTGTGCTCTGTTCTGTTAGTGCTCTGTCCTGTTAGTGCTCTGTTCAGCTAGTGCTCTGTCCTATTAGTGGTCTGTCCTGTTAGTGCTCTGTTCTGTTAGTGCTCTGTCCTGTTAGTGCTCTGTCCTGTTAGTGCTCTGTCCTGTTAGTGCTCTGTCCTGTTAGTGCTCTGTCCTGTTAGTGCTCTGTCCTGTTAGTGCTCTGTTTTGTTAGTGCTCTGTCCTGTTAGTGCTCTGTTTTGTTAGTGCTCTGTTTTGTTAGTGCTTTGTCCTGTTAGTGCTCTGTCCTGTTAGTGCTCTGTCCTGTTAGTGCTCTGTTCTGTTAGTGCTCTGTTCTGTTAGGGCTCTGTTCTGTTAGTGCTTGTCTGTTAGTTGTCTGTTAGGGATCTGTTCTGTTAGCGCTCTGTTCTGTTAGCGCTCTGTTCTGTTAGTGCTGTTCTCTGTTATTTTAGGGAACTGTTCTGCTAGTGCTCTGTCTGTTAGTGCTCTGTTCTGTTAGCTTCTGTTATAGCTCTGTTATTTTAGGGTTCTGTTAGTGCTCTGTCTGTTAGTGCTCTGTTAGTGCTCTGTTCTGTTAGTGCTCTGTCCTGTTAGCTGTTCTGTCCTGTTAGTGCTCTGTTCTGTTAGTGCTCTGTTCTGTTAGTGCTCTGTCCTGTTAGTGCTCTGTTCTGTTAGTGCTCTGTTCTGTTTTATTCTGTGCTCTGTTAGTGCTCTGTCCTGTTATTGTTGTTAGGGCTGTTAGTGCTCTGTTCTGTTAGTGCTCTGTTCTGTTAGTGCTCTGTCCTGTTCTGTTCTGCTATGCTCTGTTCTGTTAGTGCTCTGTCATGTTAGTGCTCTGTCCTGTTAGTGCTCTGTCCTGTTAGTGATCTGTCCTGTTAGTTCTCTGTTCTGTTAGGGCTCTGTTCTGTTAGTGCTCTGTCCTGTTAGTTTTTATTCTGCTCTGTTCTGTTAGGGCTCTGTTATGTTAGTGGCTCTGTCCTGTTAGTGTTCTCTGTTAGGGCTCTGTTCTGTTAGTGCTCTGTTCTGTTAGGGCTCTGTTCTGTTAGTGCTCTGTCCTGTTAGTGCTCTGTTCTGTTAGGGCTCTGTTCTTTTAGGGTTTTATTCTGTGCTCTGTCCTGTTAGTGTATTCTGTCCTGTTAGTGCTCTGTTCTGTTAGTGTTAGTGCTCTGTCATGTTAGTGCTCCAGTCTCTATGTTAGTGCTCTGTCCTGTTAGTGATCTGTCACTGTTAGTTCTCTGTTCTGTTAGGGCTCTGTTCTGTTAGTGCTCTGTCCTGTTAGTTTTCTGTTAGGGATCTGTTCTGTTAGGGCTCTGTCCTGTTAGCGTTCTGTCCTGTTAGTGTTCTGTCCTGTTTGTGCTCTGTTCTGTTAGTGCTCTGTTCTGTTAGTGCTCTGTCCTGTTGGTAGTGTTCTGTTGTTTGCTCTGTCCTGTTAGTGTTCTGTCCTGTTAGTGCTCTGTTCTGTTAGTGCTTTATCTGTTAGTGCTCTGTTATTTTAGGGCTCTGTCCTGTTAGTGCTCTGTCCTGTTAGTGCTCTGTTCTGTTATTTTAGCTCTGTTCTGTTAGTGCTCTGTTATTTTAGTTAGTGCTCTGTCCTGTTTGTGCTCTGTCCTGTTAGTGCTCTGTCCTGTTAGGTTAGCTCTGTTATGTTAGTGCTCTGTTATGTTAGTGTTCTCTGTTAGGGCTCTGTTATTTTAGGATTCTTCCTGTTATTGCTCTGTTCTGTTAGCTCTGTTGTTAGTGCTCTGTTATGTTTTAGTGCTCTGTCCTGTTAGTGCTCTGTCCTGTTAGTGATCTCTGTTATTTTAGGGTCTGTTCTGTTAGGGCTCTGTATCTGTTAGCGCTCTGTGTCCTGTTAGTTTTCTGTTAGGGATCTGTTCTGTTAGGGCTCTGTTAGTTTTATTCTGTCCTGTTAGTGCTCTGTCCTGTTTGTGCTCTGTTCTGATAGTGCTCTGTTCTGTTAGTGCTCTGTCCTGTTAGTGCTCTGTTTGTGCTCTGTTAGTTAGCTCTGTCCTGTTAGTGCTCTGTCCTGTTAGTGCTCTGTCTAGTGCTCTGTTCTGTTATTGCTCTGTCCTGTTAGTGCTCTGTTCTGCTAGTGCTCTGTCCTGTTAGTGCTCTGTCCTGTTGTTAGCTCTGTTCTTTTAAGCTTTAGTGCTCTGTTCTGTTTAGTGCTCTGTTCTGTTAGTGCTCTGTCCTGTTATTTTAGTGCTCTGTTCTGTTATTTTAGTTCTGTCCTGTTAGGGCTCTGTTCTGTTAGGGCTCTGTTCTGTTAGTTCTCTGTTCTGTTAGTGCTCTGTTATGTTAGGGCTCTGTCCTGTTAGTGCTCTGTTCTGTCTCTGTTGTTAGTGCTCTGTTCTGGTCTATTCTGTTGTTAGTGCTCTATCATGTTAGGGGGCTGTTGTTAGTGCTCTGTCCTGTTAGTGATCTGTCCTGTTATTTCTCTGTTCTGTTAGGGCTCTGTTCTGTTAGCGCTCTGTTCTGTTAGTTTTTATTCTGTTAGGGATCTGTTCTGTTAGGGCTCTGTCTGTTTGTGCTCTGTTCTGATAGTGCTCTGTTCTGTTAGTGCCTGTTGTTATTGTTCTGTCCTGTTAGTGTTCTGTCCTGTTAGTGCTCTGTTCTGTTATTGTTCTGTTAGTGCTCTGTTCTGTTAGTGCTCTGTTCTGTCCTGTTAGTGTTCTGTCCTGTTTGTGCTCTGTTCTGTTATTGTTCTGTTAGTGTTCTGTTCTGTTAGTGCTCTGTCCTGTTAGTGCTCTGTCCTGTTAGTGCTCTGTTCTGTTAGGGCTCTGTCCTGTTAGGGCTCTGTTCTGTTAGTTCTCTGTTCTGTTAGGGCTCTGTCCTGTTAGGGTTCTGTTCTATTAGTGTTCTGTTAGGGTTCTGTTCTGTTAGTGTTCTGTTAGGGTTCTGTTAGGGCTGTTAATTTAGTTCTGTTAGGGCTCTGTTATTTTAGTTTTCTGTTAGGGTTTATTTCTGTTCTATTAGTGTTCGGTTAGGGTTCTGTTAGTGTTCTGTTAGGGCTCTGTCCTGTTAGTGTTGTGTTAGTGTTCTTTTAGTTTCTGTTAGTGTTCTGTTCTTTTAGTGTTATGTTAGTGTTATTTTAGGGTTAAGTTTGGTTCTGTGATCAGCTTTTTTAGTTCTCCGTTCTGGTTTTGTTCTAGTCTGTTAGGGCACTGTTCTTTTATTTATATCTCTGTTATTTTTAGGGTTCTGTTCTGTTATGGCTCTGTTCTGTTATATCTCTGTTATTTTAGGGTTCTGTTCTGTTAGGGCTCTGTTCTTTTGTTATAGCTCTGTTATTTTAGGGTTCTGGTCTGTTTGGGCACTGTTCTATTTTGCTCTGTTATTTTAGGGTTCAGTTCTGTTAGGGCTCTGTTATTTTAGGGTTCTAGTCTGTTAGGGCTCTGTTATTTTAGGGTTTTATTCTGTTAGGGCTCTGTTATTTTAGGGTTCTAGTCTGTTAGGGCTCTGTTATTTTAGGGTTCTATTCTGTTAGGGCTCTGTTATTTTAGGGTTCTATTCTGTTAGGGCTCTGTTATTTTAGGGTTTTATTCTGTTAGGGCGCTCTATTGGAGTCTCTGATGTGTCAATAAACAAGGTCAAGGTGACAGCGAGGAGCAGTACTCCAAGACAAGAGCCATCCTCCAGATTTACAGCGGTGTAATTGGTTGCAAAATCACTCGTCTCAACCTTCACGCCACAGAACATCAAACCGCACGGGTCGCCAACGGCAACAGTTTGTACATGTCACATCTGTCTCTCTGTGGCATCAGAGACAAGAATGTATTCTGTTTTCTTTTGTTGGTGTGTGTGTGCGTGTGCTTGTGTGCGTGCGTGCGTGTGTGATCCTGTGTGTCTGTTAGAAAGGCTGGGGTTGAGAAGTAGCGAGAGTAAAGAGAGAGGACAACTGGATTTAGTCAACAGAATTGTTCGATCTAAATGTTGACCTTCGTTGTACATTTCCTGTGGTCACAACTGTGTCTAAATCCTCCTTCTCCAGCCTCCACCTCACCCTTCTCCTCCTCCACCTCCTATCCCTTCTCCTCACCCTTCTCCACCTCCTCCCTTCTCCTCCTCCACCTCCTATCCCTTCTCCTCACCCTTCTCCTCCTCTGCCTACCCTTCTCCTCCTCCACCTCTCACCCTTCTCCTCCTCCACTCACCCTTCTCCTCACCCTTCTCCTCACCCTTCTCCTCCATATTCTATCCCTTCTCCTCACCCTTCTCGTCCCTCCAACTCATATCCCTTCCCTCACGTTCTCCTCCTCCACCCCCCCCCTTTGGCTCAGTATTGATCTGTTAATGGAGTCAATAGTAGCTGCTAATGTTTAAACACAAAGAGACACTTGTCTTTGACTGGCCTGTTAATGGATCATTAGTCTCTGTCTGCTTGAAGAGAACAACCCTTCATTTTATGACATCATGTACTATAAAGCTCTTCCATTCATACTGCATGTTTTCATGTAAAGCTCTTCATTCATACTGCATGTTGTAATGTCAAGCTCTTCATTCATACTGCATGTTTTAATGTAAAGCTCTTCATACATACTGCATGTTTTACTACATTATGGATATAGAGGGGTAGACACAGGGTAGTGTTGTAGACATTATGGATATAGAGGGTAGTGTTGTAGACATTATGGATATAGAGGGTAGACACAGGTAGTGTTGTAGACATTATGGATATAGAGGGGTAGACACAGGGTAGTGTTGTAGACATTATGGATGTAGAGGAGTAGATACAGGGTAGTGTTGTAGACATTATGGATATAGAGGGGTAGTTTTGTAGACATTATGGATAAAGATGGATAGATACAGGGGTAGTGTTTTAGACATTATGGATATAGGGGTAGTATTGTAGACATTATGGATATAGAGGGTAGTATTGTAGACATTATGGATATAGAGGGGTAGATACAGGGGTAGAGTTGTAGACATCAGGACAAGAGAATATGATATAGAGGGGTAGTATTGTAGAAATTATGGATATAGAGAGGTAGATACAGGGGTAGTGTTGTAGACATTGTGGATATAGAGGGTAGTACTGTAGACATTATGGATATAGAGGTAGATACAGGGTAGTATTGAAGACATAGAGGGGGATATAGAGGGGTAGATACAGGGGTAGTGTTTTAGACATGGATATAGGGGGTAGTATTGTAGACATTATGGATATAGAGGGGTAGATCCAGGGTAGTATTGTAGACATTACGGATATAGAGGGGTAGATACAAGGGTAGTTTTGTAGACATTACGGATATAGCGGGATGGATACAGGGGTAGTGTTTGTAGACATTGTGAATATAGAGTGGTAGTATTGTAGACATTATCAATATAGAGAGGTAGATACAGGGGAAGTATTGTAGACATTATGGATATAGAGGAGTAGTGTTGTAGACATTGAGGATATAGAGGGGTAGTATTGTAGACATTGTGGATATAGAGGGGTAGATACAGGGGTAGAGATGTAGATATTATGGATATAGAGGGGTAGATACAGGGTAGTATTGTAGACATTATGATATAGAGGGGTAGAATTGTAGAAATTATGGATATAGAGGGGTAGATACAGGGGTAGAGTTGTAGACATTATGGATATAGAGGGGTAGATACAGGGGTAGTGTTGTAGACATTATGGATATAGAGGTGTAGTATTGTAGACATTGTGGATATAGAGGGGTAGATACAGGGGTAGTGTTGTAGACATTATGGATATAGAGAGGCAGATACAGAGGTATTATTGTAGACATTATGGATATAGAGGGGTAGATACAGGGTAGTGTTGTAGACATTATGGATATAGAGGGGTAGATACAGGGGTAGTGTTGTAGACATTATGGATATAGAGGGGCAGATACAGAGGTATTATTGTAGACATTATGGATATAGAGGGGTAGATACAGGGGTGGTGTTGTAGACATTATGGATATAGAGGGGTAGTTTTGTAGAGATTATGGATATAGAGGGGTAGATACAGGGTAGTATTGTAGACATTATGGATATAGAGGGGTAGTGTTGTAGACATTATGGATATAGAGGGTTAGTGTTGTAGAGATTATGGATATAGAGGGGTAGTGTTGTAGAGATTATGGATATAGAGGAGTAGATACAGGGTAGTGTTGTAGACATTATGGATATAGATGGGTAGTATTGTAGACATTATGGATATAGAGGGGTAGACACAGGGTAGTGTTGTAGACATTATGGAAATAGAGGGGTAGATACAGGGTAGTATTGTAGACATTATGGATATAGAGGGGTAGATACAGGGGGAGTGTTGTAGACATTATGGATATAGAGGGGTAGTATTGTAGACATTATGGATATAGAGGGGTAGATACAGGGGGAGTGTTGTAGACATTCTGGATATAGAGGGGTAGATAGAGGGGTAGTATTGAAGACATTATGGATATAGAGGGGTAGATACAGGGGGAGTGTTGTAGACATTCTGGATATAGAGGGGTAGATACAGGGTAGTGTTGTAGACATTATGGATATAGAGGGGTAGATACAGGTGGTATGTTGTAGACATTATGGATATAGAGGGGCATTGTTGTAGACATTATGGATATAGCGGGTAGATACAGGGTTAGTGTTGTAGACATTGCGGATATAGAGGTAGTATAGTAGTCATTATGGATAGAGGGGAGATAGAGGGGAAGTATTGTTGACATTATGGATATAGAGGGTAGATACAGGGGTAGTGTTGTAGACATTATGTGACATAGAGGGGTAGTATAGGCCACAGGATATAGAGGGGTATTGTTGTAGACATTATGGATATAGCGGGGTAGATACAGGGGTAGTGTTGTAGACATTATGATATAGAGGGGTAGAGATACAGGGGGGTAGTGTTGTAGACATTATGATATAGAGGGGTATTGTTGTAGACATTATGGATATAGCGGGGTAGATACAGGGGTAGTGTTGTGACATTATGGATATAGAGGGGTAGTGTTGTAGACATTATGGATATAGAATGGTAAATACAGGGGTAGTGTTGTAGACATTATGGATATAGCGGTAGATACAGGGGTAGTGTTGTAGACATTATGGATATAGAGGGGTATTGTTGTAGACATTATGGATATAGCGGGGTAGATACAGGGGTAGTGTTGTAGACATTATGGATATAGAGGGGTAGTGTTGTAGACATTATGGATATAGAATGGTAGATACAGGGTAGAATTTTTGACATTATGGATAGAGGGGTAGATACAGGTAGTGTTGTAGACATTATGTATATAGAGGGGTAGATACAGGGGTAGTGCTGTAGACATTATGGATATAGAGGGGTAGATACAGGGATAGTATTGTAGACATTATGGATATAGAGGGGTACTATTGTAGACATTATGGATATAGAGGGGTAGATAACAGGGGTAGTGTTGTAGACATTATGGATATAGATGGTATTGTAGACATTATGGATATAGAGGGGTAGATACAGGGGTAGTGTTGTAGACATTCTGGATATAGATGGGTGGATACAGGGGTGGTATTGTAGACATTATGGATATAGAGGGGTAGATACAGGGTAGTGTTGTAGACATTATGGATATAGAGGGGTAGATACAGGGTAGTATTGTAGACATTATGGATATAGAGGGGTAGATACAGGTGGTATTGTAGACATTATTGATATAGAGGTAGATACAGGGGTAGTGTTGCAGACATTAATGATATAGAGGGGTAGTATTGTAGACATTATGGATATAGAGGGGTAGATACAGGGTAGTGTTGTAGACATTATGATATAGGGGGGATACAGGGGTATCGTTGTAGACATTATGGATATAGAGGGGTAGATACAGGGGTATTGTTGTAGACATTATGGATATAGAGGGTAGATACAGGGGTATCGTTGTAGACATTATGGATATACAGGGGTAGTGTTGCAGACATTAATGATATAGAGGGATAGTGTTGTAGAGATTATGGATATAGAGGGGTAGATACAGGGTAGTATTGTAGACATTATGGATATAGAGGGGTAGTATTGTAGACATTATGGATATAGAGGCGTAGATACAGGGGTAGTGTTGTAGACATGATGGATATAGAGGGGTAGTATTGTAGACATTATGGATATAGAGGGGTAGATACAGGGGTGGTGTTGTAGACATTATGGATATAGAGGGGGAGATAGAGGGGAAGTATTTTTGACATTATGGTTATAGAGGGGTAGATACAGGGGTAGTATTTTAGACATTATGGATATTTTTTCATATTTTTTTATTTTACCTTTATTTAACCTTTATTTAACCTTTATTTAACCAGGCAAGTCTGTTAAGAACACATTCTTATTTTCAATGATGGCCTGGGAACAGTGGGTTAACTGCCTGTTCAGGGGCAGAGGGGTAGATACAGGGGTAGTGTTGTAGACATTATGGATATAAATGGGTGGATACAGGGGTGGTATTGTAGACATTATGGATATAGATGGGTAGTATTGTAGACATTATGGATATAGAGGGGTAGTATTGTAGACATTATGGATATAGAGGGGTAGATACAGGGTAGTATTGTAGACGTTATGGATATAGAGGGGTAGATACAGGGGGAGTGTTGTAGACATTATGGATATAGAGGGGTAGTATTGTAGACATTATGGATATAGAGGGGTGGATACAGGGGTGGTATTGTAGACATTATGGATATAGATGGGTAGTATTGTAGACATTATGGATATAGAGGGGTAGATACAGGGGTAGTGTTGTAGACATTATGGAAATAGAGGGGTAGATACAGGGGGGAGTGTTGTAGACATTATGGATATAGAGGGGTAGATACAGGGGGAGTGTTGTAGACATTATGGATATAGAGGGGTAGTATTGTAGACATTATGGATATAGAGGGGTAGTATTGTAGACATTATGGATATAGAGGGGTGGTATTGTAGACATTATGGATATAGAGGGGTAGATTGTAGACATTATGGATATAGAGGGGTAGTATTGTAGACATTATGGATATAGAGGGGGTAGATACAGGGTAGTATTGTAGACATTATGGATATAGAGGGTAGTATTGTAGACATTATGGATATAGAGGGGTGGATACAGAGGGTGGTAGTGTAGTGTACATTATGGATATAGATGGGTAGTATTGTAGACATTATGGATATAGAGGGGGTAGATACAGGGGAGTGTTGTAGACATTATGGATATAGAGGGGTAGTTTTGTAGACATTATGATATAGAGGGGTAGATACAGGGGGAGTGTTGTAGACATTCTGGATATAGAGGTAGATACAGGGTAGTATTGAAGACATTATGGATATAGAGGGGTAGATACAGGGGGAGTGTTGTAGACATTCTGATGTAGAGGGGTAGTGTTGTAGACATTATGGATATAGGAGGGGTAGATACAGGTGTATTGTTGTAGACATTATGATATAGAGGGGTAGATACAGGGTAGTGTTGTAGACTTTATGGATATAGAGGGGTAGTGTTGTAGACATTATGGATATAGAGGGGTAGATACAGGGGGAGTGTTGTAGACATTATGGATATTTTTTACTTTTACCTTTATTTAACTAGGCAAGTCAGTTTAGAACAAATTCTTATTTTCAATGACGGCCTGGGAACAGTGGGTTAACTGCCTGTTCAGGGGTAGAGGGGTAGATACAGGGGTGGTATTGTAGACATTATGGATATAGAGGGGTAGATACAGGGTTAGTGTTGTAGACATTATGGATATAAATAGGTGGATACAGGGGTGGTATTGTAGACATTATGGTTATAGAGGGGTAGTGTTGTAGACATTTTGGTTATAGAGGGGTAGTGTTGTAGACATTATGGTTATAGAGGGGGTAGTGTTGTAGACATTATGGATATAGAGGGGTAGATACAGGGTAGTGTTGTAGACATTTTCGATATAGAGGGGTAGTGTTGTAGAGATTATGGATATAGAGGGGTCGTGTTTTAGAGATTATGGATATAGAGGGGTAGTGTTGTAGACATTATGGTTATAGAGGGGTAGTGTTGTAGACATTATGGATATAGAGGGGTAGATACAGGGGTAGTGTTGTAGACATTTTCGATATAGAGTGGTAGTTTTGTAGAGATTATGGATATAGAGGGTTAGTGTTGTAGAGATGATGGATATAGAGGGGTCGTGTGGTTGTAGAGATGATGGATATAGAGGGGTAGATACAGGGGTAGTGTTGTAGACATTATGGATATAGAGGGGTAGTTGTAGACATTATGGATATAGAGGGGTAGATACAGGGTTAGTGTTGTAGACATTTTCGATATAGAGTGGTAGTTTTGTAGAGATGATGGATATAGAAGGGTAGTGTTGTGGACATTATGGATATAGAGGGCCGTGTTGTGGACATTATGGATATATGTGTTGTGGATTATTGATATAGAGGGGTAGTGTTGTAGACATTATGGATATAGAGGGTTAGTGTTGTAGAGATTATGGGTATAGAGTGGTCGTGTTGTGACATTATGGATATATAGAGGGGTAGTGTTGTAGAGATGATGGATATAGAGGGTAGTGTTGTGGACATTATTATAGAGGGGTATAGAGGGGTAGTGTTGTAGACATTATTGATATAGAGGGGTAGTGTTGTAGACATTATGGATATAGAGGGTTAGTCAGAGATGATGGATATAGAGGGGTAGTGTTGTAGAGATTATGGATATAGAGGGGTCGTGTTGTGGACATTATGGATATAGAGGGGTAGTGTTGTGGACATTATGGATATAGAGGGGTAGTGTTGTGGACATTATTGATATAGAGGGGTAGTGTTGTAGACATTATGGATATAGAGGGTTAGTGTTGTAGAGATGATGGATATAGAGGGGTAGTGTTGTAGAGATTATGGATATAGAGGGGTCGTGTTGTGGACATTATGGATATAGAGGGGTAGTGTTGTGGACATTATGGATATAGAGGGGTAGTGTTGTGGACATTATTGATATAGAGGGGTAGTGTTGTATAGACATTATGGATATAGAGGGTTAGTGTTGTAGAGATGATGGATATAGAGGGGGTAGTGTTGTAGAGATTATGGATATAGAGGGGTCGTGTTGTGGACATTATGGATATAGACCACATCAGAACAACATATAGCTCTGTCACCAGGAAGGCTGTGGTTGTAAGCCAAGCAGCAGGGTACCAGTAGGAAGAGATATGTCTGTGTGTCCATGCAGGGCAGGCTGGCTGGTGACAACAACAGAGTGATGTCTCTGAGTGTGGTCTCAGTGTGTTTCAGTGTTCAGCTCTGCTGGCCACTCCGGCCTGGGGCTACAGGGATGTGTTCAGTACAATCACAACTACTGACACGACGGAGTCATCACAGCTTGATGATAACCTGGCCTGGTGCCTCCAGGCGATCACACAATGCCCGGCTACGGCAACGGCTACGGCAACAGCTACGGCAATGGCTACGGCAACGGACAGAAAGGAAACTTTACTCTGGAGGTGAATGCATGCTGTATGTCTGTGTGTCTGTCCACCAGATATACTTCAACCTAACTCCAACTCTAGCCTTAACCCTAACCCTGTTAGGCCTAGTTGATGGTCAGGGGACACAATAGGGTGTAACACAGGCCAAGGGGACACAAAAGGACGTAACACAGGCCAGGGGACACAATAGGGTGTAACACAGGCCAGGGGACACAATAGGGTGTAACACAGGCCAGGGGACAAAATAGGTGTAACACAGGCCAGGGGACACAATAGGACGTAACACAGGCCAGGTGACACAAAAGGATGTGAAACTAGCCAGGGGACACAATAGGGTGTAACACTAGCCATGGGACACAATAGGGTGTAACACTAGCCAGAGGACACAATAGGGTGTAACACTAGCCAGGGGACACAACAGGGTGAAACACAGGCCAAGGGACACAATAGGGTGTAACACAGGCCAGGGACACAATAGGACGTAACACTAGCCAGGGGACACAGTAGGGTGTAACACTAGCCAGGGGACACAATAGGACATAACACAGGCCAGGGGACACAGTAGGGTGTAACACAGGCCAGGGGACACAATAGGACTCAACACAGGCCAGGGGACACAGTAGGACTCAACACAGGTAGGGGACACAGGCCAGGGGACACAATAGGGTGTAACACAGGCCAGGGACACAATAGGGTGTAACACTAGCCAGGGGACACAATAGGACGTAACACAGGCCAGGTGACACAATAGTACGTAACACTAGCCAGGGGACACAGTAGGGTGTAACACAGGCCAGGGGACACAATAGGGTGTAACACTAGCCAGGGGACACAATAGGACGTAACACAGGCCAGGTGACACAATAGTACGTAACACTAGCCAGGGGACACAGTAGGGTGTAACACAGGCCAGGGAACACAATAGGACGTAACACAGGCCAGGGGACACAATAGGGTGTAACACAGGCCAGGGGACACAATAGGGTATATCACTAGCCAGGGGACACAACAGGGTATATCACTAGCCAGGGGACACAATAGGTGTAATACTAGCCAGGGAACACAATAAGACGTAACACAGGCCAGGGGACACAGTAGGGTGTAACACAGGCCAGGGGACACAGTAGAGTGTAGCATTAGCCAGAGGACACAGTAGGGTGTAACACAGGCCAGGGAACACAATAGGACGTAACACAGGCCAGGGGACACAGTAGGGTGTAACACAGGCCAGGGGACACAGTAGGGTGTAACACAGGCCAGGGGACACAATAGGACGTAACACAAAACCAGGGGATACAATAGGACGATAACATTAGCCAGGGGACACAGCAGGATTTGACCAGAGACTTGCCATGATCTAAATTCTATGATATGTATTATTTTAGAACACAAATTCCCTTTGTAGTGTAGCCTAAATCTCCTACATTTAAAGCAGAAATGACATGGGGAACAGACACGTTTCATATGAGTTACCTACTGAAGACTGATGTCTTTATAAACAGTTTGTTTCCAGACAGTTTGTTTTCTGTACTGGTGGATCAGGAGGGGTTGTGGGTGAAGGTTGGGTCGGGGGGGTAGGGGGGGCTAGTGCTTAGAGCTACAATAGTACATGTATAATGTCTTGGAATGGTCTGGCCATCTCTCCCCTTGAGCAAAGTCCCCCACCTCAGTCCCTCCCACCATCCCTCCCTCCCTCCATCCCTCTCTCCTAACCAGAACTGGTGGTCTGTGAAATATGAAAGAGACATGTTGTCGTTCAATTTGTCCAATATACCTCACAGGTCTACTCCAGGTATGCGGCCCCTCAGCCGCTGAAAAATGAGCAGCATCTTGAGGGTGACTTTGATGAACCTGGCCTCTCTCTCCCAATCATTCTTTTCCGTCTGGCTTCCCCGGACTACGTGGATACTCTGCTGGAAATTTGTCTTATTGAAGGAAGCTGTGCTCCGATAGCTACAGAGGTACACACACACACACACACACACACACAGACACACACACACCCACACACACACACACACACACACACACACACACACACACACACACACACACACACACACACACACACACACACACACACACACACACACACACACACACACACACAGACACACACACACACACACACACACACACACACACACACACACACACACACACACACACACAGCTCCAGTCGGATAGCCACAGAGGTACACACAGACACACACACACACACACACACACACACACACACACACACACACACACACACACACACACACACACACACACACACACACACACACACACACACACACACACACACACACACAGCTCCAGTCCGATAGCTACAGAGGTACACACACACACACACACACACACACAGCTCCAGTCCGATAGCTACAGAGGTACACAGACACACACACACACACACACACACACAGCTCCAGTCCGATAGCTACAGAGGTACACAGACACACACCACACACAGCTCCAGTCCGATAGCTACAGAGGTACACACACACACACACACACACAGCTCCAGTCCGATAGCTACAGAGGTACACACACACACACACACACACACACAGCTCCAGTCCGATAGCTACAGAGGTACACACACACACACACACACAGCTCCAGTCCGATAGCTACAGAGGTACACAACACACACACACACAGCTCCAGTCCGATAGCTACAGAGGTACACACACACACACACACACATCTCCAGTCCGATAGCCACAGAGGTACACACAGACACACACACACACCCACCCACACACACACACACACACACACACACACACACACACACACACACACCACACACACACACACACACACACACACATCTCCAGTCCGATAGCTACAGAGGTACACACACACACACACACACACATCTCCAGTCCGATAGCTACAGAGGTACACACACACACACCACACACAGCTCCAGTCCGATAGCTACAGAGGTACACACACACACACACACACACACAGCTCCAGTCCGATAGCTACAGAGGTACACACACACACAGCTCCAGTCTGATACGTATAGAGGCAGGCGTGGTAATGAAGAGGGCCCTCAGTGTGTTTAGAGTACACCCCCCATCTCATCATGACCCTCCTTCGTCCCTTCCTTCGTCCAGAACACACTGGGTGTAGTGTTGTAGACATGAACCCCTCCTTCGTCCCAGAACACACTGGGTGTAGTGTTGTAGACATGAACCCCTCCTTCGTCCCAGAACACACTGGGTGTAGTTTTGTAGACATGAACCCCTCCTTCGTCAAGAACACACTGGGTGTAGTGTTGTAGACATGAACCCCTCCTTCGTCCCAGAACACACTGGGTGTAGTGTTGTAGACATGAACCCCTCCTTCGTCCCAGAACACACTGGGTGTAGTGTTGTTGACATGAACCCCTCCTTTGTCCCAGAACACACTGGGTGTAGTTTTGTAGACATGAACCCCTCCTTCGTCAAGAACACACTGGGTGTAGTGTTGCAGACATGAACCCCTCCTTCGTCAAGAACACACTGGGTGTAGTGTTGCAGACATGAACCCCTCCTTTGTCCCAGAACACACTGGGTGTAGTTTTGTAGACATGAACCCCTCCTTCGTCAAGAACACACTGGGTGTAGTGTTGTTGACATGAACCCCTCCTTTGTCCCAGAACACACTGGGTGTAGTTTTGTAGACATGAACCCCTCCTTCGTCAAGAACACACTGGGTGTAGTGTTGTAGACATGAACCCCTCCTTCGTCAAGAACACACTGGGTGTAGTGTTGTAGACATGAACCCCTCCTTTGTCCCAGAACACACTGGGTGTAGTTTTGTAGACATGAACCCCTCCTTCGTCAAGAACACACTGGGTGTAGTGTTGTTGACATGAACCCTCCTTTGTCCCAGAACACACTGGGTGTAGTTTTGTAGACATGAACCCCTCCTTCGTCAAGAACACACTGGGTGTAGTGTTGTAGACATGAACCCCTCCTTCGTCCCAGAACACACTGGGTGTAGTGTTGTTGACATGAACCCCCTCCTTTGTCCCAGAACACACTGGGTGTAGTTTTGTAGACATGAACCCCTCCTTCGTCAAGAACACACTGGGTGTAGTGTTGCAGACATGAACCCCTCCTTCTGTCAAGAACACACTGGGTGTAGTGTTGCAGACATGAAACACTCCTTCATCCCAGAACACACTGGGAGTAGTGTTGTAGACATGAAACACCCTGCAAAATGGTCATCAGTCCGGTGAGGGGAGATATGCACCAGTGAGTTAGTTAGTTCAGAATTCCATGATGATGATGACGATGATCAATAGTTAGCCCAGACAGCCCTGATGATGATGATGATCAATAGTTAGCCAGACAGCCCTATTTATCCGTTATTTTACCAGCTATGTTGACTGAGAACACATTCTCATTTACAGCAACAACCTGGGAATAGTTACAAGGGAGAGAGGGGATGAATGAGCCAATTGTAAACTGGGGATTATTTCAGACCGTGATGGTTTGACGCCAGATTGGGAATTTAACCAGGACACCCAGGTTAACACCCCTACTCTTACGAAAAGTGCCATGGGATCTTTAATGTCCTCATAGAGTCAGGACACCCATTTAATGTTCCATCCGAACGACAGCACCCTGCAAAGGGCAGTGTCCCCAATCATTGCCCTGGGGCATTAGGATATTTTTTAGACCAGAGGAAAGAGTGCCTCCTACTGTCATCCAACACCACTTCCAGCAACATCTGATCTCCCATCCAGGACCAACTCTGCTTAGCTTCAGAAGCAAGCCAGCAGTGGTACGCAGGGTGGTATGCCCTGATGATAACAATGATCAATAGTTAGCCCAGATAAACCCTGATGATGATTGTGATCAATAGTTAGCCCAGATAAACCCTGATGATGATTATGATCAATAATTATCCCAGACAGCCCTGATGATGATTATGATCAATAATTAGCCCAGACAGCCCTGATGAAAATGATGATCAATAGTTAGCCCAGATAAACCCTGATGATGATTATGATCAATAGTTAGCCCAGATAAACCCTGATGATGATTATGATCAATAGTTAGCCCAGACAGCCCTGATGATGATGATGATCAATAAGTTGGCCAGATCAAACCTGATGATGATGATGATCAATAGTTAGCCCAGATAAACCCTGATGATGATTATGATCAATAGTTAGCCCAGATAAACCCTGATGATGATTATGATCAATAGTTAGCCCAGACAGCCCTGATGATGATTATGATCAATAATTAGCCCAGACAGTCCTGATGATAATGATGATCAATAATTATCCCAGACAGCCCTGATGATGATGATCAATAGTTAGCCCAGATAAACCCTGATGATGATTATGCTCAATAGGTTGCCCAGACAGCCCTGCTGATGATGATCAATAGCTATTCCTATAATGTGTGTTACAATGTGTCAGACTAGAAAAGTACAGGTAAGTCAGGTGTTCAGTACAGGTAAGTCAGGTGTTCAGTACAGGTAAGTCAGGTGTTCAGTACAGGGAAGTCCAGGTGTTCAGTACAGGAAGTCAGGTGTTCAGTACAGATCGTCAGGTGTTCAGTACAGATACGTCAGGTGTTCAGTACAGGTAAGTCAGGTGTTCAGTACAGGTAAGTCAGGTGTTCAGTACAGGGAAGTCAGGTGTTCAGTACAGGAAGTCAGGTGTTCAGTACAGGGAAGTCAGGTGTTCAGTACAGATAATGTCAGGTGTTCAGTACAGGTAAGTCAGGTGTTCAGTACAGGTAGGTCAGGTGTTCAGTACAGGTAAGTCAGGTGTTCAGTACAGGTAAGTCAGGTGTTCAGTACAGGTAAGTCAGGTGTTCAGTACAGGAAGTCAGGTGTTCAGTACAGGGAAGTCAGGCGTTCAGTACAGGGTGTCAGGTGTTCAGTACAGGGAAGTCAGGTGTTCAGTACAGGGAAGTCAGGTGTTCAGTACAGGGAAGTCAGGTGTTCAGTACAGGGAAGTCAGGTGTTCAGTACAGATACGTCAGGTGTTCAGTACAGGTAGGTCAGGTGTTCAGTACAGGTAAGTCAGGTGTTCAGTACAGGTAAGTCAGGTGTTCAGTACAGGGAAGTCAGGTGTTCAGTACAGGGTGTCAGGTGTTCAGTACAGGGAAGTCAGGTGTTCAGTACAGGGTTCGAGTGTTCAGTACAGGGAAGTCAGGTGTTCAGTACAGATACGTCGGGTGTTCAGTACAGGTAAGTCAGGTGTTCAGTACAGGTAAGTCGGAGTGTCTAAGACAATTGTATCTAAGACAATTGTGTAGTCTGAAGCGATTTTCTAGGTTAGCTAGCCAGCTGATTGTCGTTCTTTTAACGTAACGTAACGCAATCAACACTGTTAGCTAGCCAGCTAGCCCCGAATAGCAGCACTGTAGAAACTATTACACTCGACGGAACGACTCTGATTAGGCGTAGTGTCAACATCGCAGCCACTACCAGCTAGCCTACAAAGTCAACAACGCAGCCACTGCCAGCTAGCCTACTCCAGCAGTACTGTATCATTTCAATCATTTTAGTCAATAAGATTCTTGCTATGTAAGCTTAACTTTCTGAACATTCGAGACGTGTAGTCCACTTGTCATTCCAATCTCCTTTGCATTAGCGTAGCCTCTTCTGTAGCCTGTCAACTATGTGTCTATCTATCCCTGTTCTCTCCTCTCTGCACAGACCATACAAACGCTCCACACCGCGTGGCCGCGGCCACCCTAATCTGGTGGTCCCAGCGCGCACGACCCACGTGGAGTTCCAGGTCTCCGGTAGCCTCTGGAACTGCCGATCTGCGGCCAACAAGGCAGAGTTCATCTCAGCCTATGCCTCTGCCCACGTGTTCTCGCACACCCCGAGAGCTTCTGGTCAGCGGGGTGGTGGCACCGGGATCCTCATCTCTCCCAAGTGGTCATTCTCTCTCTCCCTTACCCATCTGTCTATCGCCTCCTTTGAATTCCATGCTGTCACAGTTACCAGCCCTTTCAAGCTTAACATCCTTATCATTTATCGCCCTCCAGGTTCCCTCGGAGAGTTCATCAATGAGCTTGATGCCTTGATAAGCTCCTTTCCTGAGGACGGCTCACCTCTCACAGTCCTGGGCGACTTTAACCTCCCCACGTCTACCTTTGACTCATTCCTCTCTGCCTCCTTCTTTCCACTCCTCTCCTCTTTTGACCTCACCCTCTCACCTTCCCCCTACTCACAAGGCAGGCAATACGCTCGACCTCATCTTTACTAGATGCTGTTCTTCCACTAACCTCATTGCAACTCCCTCCAAGTCTCCGACCACTACCTTGTATCCTTTTCCCTCTCGCTCTCATCCAACACTTCCCACACTGCCCCTACTCGGATGGTATCGCGCCGTCCCAACCTTCGCTCTCTCTCCCCCGCTACTCTCTCCTCTTCCATCCTATCATCTCTTCCCTCTGCTCATACCTTCTCCAACCTATCTCCTGATTCTGCCTCCTCAACCCTCCTCTCTTCCCTTTCTGCATCCTTTGACTCTCTATGTCCCCTATCCTCCAGGCCGGCTCGGTCCTCCCCTCCCGCTCCGTGGCTCGACGACTCATTGCGAGCTCACAGAACAGAGCTCCGGGCAGCCGAGCGGAAATGGAGGAAAACTCGCCTCCCTGCGGACCTGGCATCCTTTCACTCCCTCCTCTCTACATTTTCCTCCTCTGTCTCTGCTGCTAAAGCCACTTTCTACCACTCTAAATTCCAAGCATCTGCCTCTAACCCTAGGAAGCTCTTTGCCACCTTCTCCTCCCTCCTGAATCCTCCTCCCCTCCCCCTCCTCCCTCTCTGCAGATGACTTCGTCAACCATTTTGAAAAGAAGGTCGACGACATCCGATCCTCGTTTGCTAAGTCAAACGACACCGCTGGTTCTGCTCACACTGCCCTACCCTGTGCTCTGACCTCTTTCTCCCTCTCTCTCCAGATGAAATCTCGCTTCTTGTGACGGCCGGCCGCCCAACAACCTGCCCGCTTGACCCTATCCCCTCCTCTCTTCTCCAGACCATTTCCGGAGACCTTCTCCCTTACCTCACCTCGCTCATCAACTCATCCCTGACCGCTGGCTACGTCCCTTCCGTCTTCAAGAGAGCGAGAGTTGCACCCCTTCTGAAAAAACCTACACTCGATCCCTCCGATGTCAACAACTACAGACCAGTATCCCTTCTTTCTTTTCTCTCCAAAACTCTTGAACGTGCCGTCCTTGGCCAGCTCTCCCGCTATCTCTCTCAGAATGACCTTCTTGATCCAAATCAGTCAGGTTTCAAGACTAGTCATTCAACTGAGACTGCTCTTCTCTGTATCACGGAGGCGCTCCGCACTGCTAAAGCTAACTCTCTCTCCTCTGCTCTCATCCTTCTAGACCTATCGGCTGCCTTCGATACTGTGAACCATCAGATCCTCCTCTCCACCCTCTCCGAGTTGGGCATCTCCGGCGCGGCCCACGCTTGGATTGCGTCCTACCTGACAGGTCGCTCCTACCAGGTGGCGTGGCGAGAATCTGTCTCCTCGCCACGCGCTCTCACCACTGGTGTCCCCCAGGGCTCTGTTCTAGGCCCTCTCCTATTCTCGCTATACACCAAGTCACTTGGCTCTGTCATAACCTCACATGGTCTCTCCTATCATTGCTATGCAGACGACACACAATTAATCTTCTCCTTTCCCCTTCTGATGACCAGGTGGCGAATCGCATCTCTGCATGTCTGGCAGACATATCAGTGTGGATGACGGATCACCACCTCAAGCTGAACCTCGGCAAGACGGAGCTGCTCTTCCTCCCGGGGAAGGACTGCCCGTTCCATGATCTCGCCATCACGGCTGACAACTCCATTGTGTCCTCCTCCCAGAGCGCTAAGAACCTTGGCGTGATCCTGGACAACACCCTGTCGTTCTCAACCAACATCATGGCGGTGGCCCGTTCCTGTAGGTTCATGCTCTACAACATCCGCAGAGTACGACCCTGCCTCACACAGGAAGCGGCGCAGGTCCTAATCCAGGCACTTGTCATCTCCCGTCTGGATTACTGCAACTCGCTGTTGGCTGGGCTCCCTGCCTGTGCCATTAAACCCCTACAACTCATCCAGAACGCCGCAGCCCGTCTGGTGTTCAACCTTCCCAAGTTCTCTCACGTCACCCCGCTCCTCCGCTCTCTCCACTGGCTTCCAGTTGAAGCTCGCATCCGCTACAAGACCATGGTGCTTGCCTACGGAGCTGTGAGGGGAACGGCACCGCAGTACCTCCAGGCTCTGATCAGGCCCTACACCCAAACAAGGGCACTGCGTTCATCCACCTCTGGCCTGCTCGCCTCCCTACCACTGAGGAAGTACAGTTCCCGCTCAGCCCAGTCAAAACTGTTCGCTGCTCTGGCCCCCCAATGGTGGAACAAACTCCCTCACGACGCCAGGACAGCGGAGTCAATCACCACCTTCCGGAGACACCTGAAACCCCACCTCTTCAAGGAATACCTAGGATAGGATAAGTAATCCTTCTCACCCCCCCCTTAATGATTTAGATGCACTATTGTAAAGTGGCTGTTCCACTGGATGTCAGAAGGTGAATTCACTAATTTGTAAGTCGCTTCTGGATAAGAGCGTCTGCTAAATGACTTAAATGTAAATGTAATGTAATGTAATGTGTTCAGTACAGGGAAGTCAGGTGTTCAGTACAGGGAAGTCAGGTGTTCAGTACAGGGAAGCCAGGTGTTCAGTACAGGTAAGCCAGGTGTTCAGTACAGGTAAGCCAGGTGTTCAGTACAGGTAAGCCAGGTGTTCAGTACAGGTAAGTCAGGTGTTCAGTACAGTTAAGTCAGGTGTTCAGTACAGGGAAGTCAGGTGTTCAGTACAGGGAAGTCAGGTGTTCAGTACAGGTAAGTCAGGTGTTCAGTACAGGGAAGTCAGGTGTTCAGTACAGGTAAGTCAGGTGCTCAGTACAGGTAAATCAGGTGCTCAGTACAGGTAAATCAGGTGCTCAGTACAGATAAATAAGGTATTCAGTACAGGCAAGTCAGCCTATATATCCTCAAGGACGCTCAGAGCTGTTATCAACAGCTGTTCTTAAAACTCAGATTCAGGTGTTAAGTATGCTGTTGAACTAATTAATTAATCTAATTAAACTATAAACAGTTCCAATGTGGCTATCAGAAGTTAATAGTTGTATCCCTTTGGAGAAAATCACTTACTGCTTGAAGAATAAGTAAGACATTTTACAGAATTTGGCAACCTTTCATTGACTATATGGAGAATGTCCCCCCACATCTCATTGATTGAATCTATATATAATCCTCACATAATGTTTCACACATAATGTATAACATGGAGCCTACGGCAGGTGATCCAATGTCTCGTTATAATTTTTCTTATTGTATGTTTGTATATATAATTATTATTATTATTTTGTCACGCCTCGTCTGTTACTGTCACTTTGTCCTCGTTGTCTAATATCTTTGTCCCATCGTTGTCTA
>NC_088220.1:4151949-4226949 GCF_036934945.1 Oncorhynchus masou masou
AGGACAAAGATATTAGACAACGATAGGACGATGGGACAAAGATATTAGACAACGAGGACAAAGTGACAGTAACAGACGAGCGTGACAAAATAATAATAATAATTATATATACAAACATACAATAAGAAAAATTATAACGAGACATTGGATCACCTGCCGTAGGCTCCATGTTATACATTATGTGTGAAACATTATGTGAGGATTATATATAGATTCAATCAATGAGATGTGGGGGACATTCTCCATATAGTCAATGAAAGGTTGCCAAATTCTGTAAAATGTCTTACTTATTCTTCCAAGCAGTAAGTGATTTTCTCCAAAAAGGGATACAACTATTAACTTCTGATAGCCACATTGGAACTGTTTATAGTTTAATTAGATTAATTAATTAGTTCAACAGCATACTTAACACCTGAATCTGAGTTTTAAGAACAGCTGTTGATAACAATCTGAGCGTCCTTGAGGATATATAGGCTGACTTGCCTGTACTGAATACCTTATTTATCTGTACTGAGCACCTGATTTACCTGTACTGAGCACCTGATTTACCTGTACTGAGCACCTGACTTACCTGTACTGAACACCTGACTTCCTGTACTGAACACCTGACTTACCTGTACTGAACACCTGACTTCCCTGTACTGAACACCTGACTTCCCTGTACTGAACACCTGACTTAACTGTACTGAACACCTGACTTACCTGTACTGAACACCTGGCTTACCTGTACTGAACACCTGGCTTACCTGTACTGAACACCTGGCTACCTGTACTGAACACCTGGCTTCCCTGTACTGAACACCTGACTTCCCTGTACTGAACACCTGACTTCCCTGTACTGAACACATTACATTACATTACATTTACATTTAAGTCATTTAGCAGACGCTCTTATCCCAGAGCGACTTACAAATTGGTGAATACACCTTCTGACATCCAGTGGAACAGCCACTTTACAATAGTGCATCTAAATCATTAAGGGGGAGAAGGATTACTTATCCTATCCTAGGTATTCCTTGAAGAGGTGGGGTTTCAGGTGTCTCCGGAAGGTGGTGATTGTCTCCGCTGTCCTGGCGTCGTGAGGAGTTTGTTCCACCATTGGGGGGCCAGAGCAGCGAACAGTTTTGACTGGGCTGAGCGGGAACTGTACTTCCTCAGTGGTAGGGGCGAGCAGGCCAGAAGGTGGATGAACGCAGTGCCCTTGTTTGGGTGTAGGGCCTGATCAGAGCCTGGAGGTACTGCGGTGCCGTTCCCCTCACAGCTCCGTAGGCAAGCACCATGGTCTTGTAGCGGATGCGAGCTTCAACTGGAAGCCAGTGGAGAGAGCGGAGGAGCGGGGGTGACGTGAGAGAACTTGGGAAGGTTGAACACCAGATGGGCTGCGGCGTTCTGGATGAGTTGTAGGGTTTAATGGCACAGGCAGGGGAGCCCAGCCAACAGCGAGTTGCAGTAATCCCAGACGGGAGATGACAAGTGCCTGGATTAGGACCTGCGCCGCTTCCTGTGTGAGGCAGGGTCGTACTCTGCGGATGTTCTAGAGCATGAACCTACAGGAACGGGCCACCGCCATGATGTTGGTTGAGAACGACATGGTGTTGTCCAGGATCACGCCAAGGTTCTTAGCGCTCTGGGGAGGAGGACACAATGGAGTTGTCAACCGTGATGGCGAGATCATGGAACGGGCAGTCCTTCCCCGGGAGGAAGAGCAGCTCCGTCTTGCCGAGGTTCAGCTTGAGGTGGTGATCCGTCATCCACACTGATATGTCTGCCAGACATGCAGAGATGCGATTCGCCACCTGGTCATCAGAAGGGGAAAGGAGAAGATTAATTGTGTGTCGTCTGCATAGCAATGATAGGAGAGACCATGTGAGGTTATGACAGAGCCAAGTGACTTGGTGTATAGCGAGAATAGGAGAGGGCCTAGAACAGAGCCCTAGGGGACACCAGTGGTGAGAGCGCGTGGCGAGGAGACAGATTCTCGCCACGCCACCTGGTAGGAGCGACCTGTCAGGTAGGACGCAATCCAAGCGTGGGCCGCGCCGAGATGCCCAACTCGGAGAGGGTGGAGAGGAGGATCTGATGGTTCACAGTATCGAAGGCAGCCGATAGGTCTAGAAGGATGAGAGCAGAGGAGAGAGAGTTAGCTTTAACAGTGCAGAGCGCCTCCGTGATACAGAGAAGAGCAGTCTCAGTTGAATGACTAGTCTTGAAACCTGACTGATTTGGATCAAGAAGGTCATTCTGAGAGAGATAGCGGGAGAGCTGGCCAGGGACGGCACGTTCAAGAGTTTTGGAGAGAAAAGAAAGATGGGATACTGGTCTGTAGTTGTTGACATCGGAGGGATCGAGTGTAGGTTTTTTCAGAAGGGGTGCAACTCTCGCTCTCTTGAAGACGGAAGGGACGTAGCCAGCGGTCAGGGATGAGTTGATGAGCGAGGTGAGGTAAGGGAGAAGGTCTCCGAAATGGTCTGGAGAAGAGGGAGGGGATAGGGTCAAGCGGGCAGGTTGTTGGGCGGCCGGCCGTCACAAGAAGCGAGATTTCATCTGGAGAGAGGGGGAGAAAGAGGTCAGAGCACAGGGTAGGGCAGTGTGAGCAGAACCAGCGGTGTCGTTTGACTTAGCAAACGAGGGATCGGATGTCGTCGACCTTCTTTTCAAAATGGTTGACGAAGTCATCTGCAGAGGGGAGGAGGGGGGGGAGGATTCAGGAGGGAGGAGAAGGTGGCAAAGAGCTTCCTAGGGTTAGAGGCAGATGCTTGGAATTTAGAGTGGTAGAAAGTGGCTTTAGCAGCAGAGACAGAGGAGGAAAATGTAGAGAGGAGGGAGTGAAAGGATGCCAGGTCCGCAGGGAGGCGAGTTTTCCTCCATTTCTGCTCGGCTGCCCGGAGCTCTGTTCTGTGAGCCGCAATGAGTCGTCGAGCCACGGAGCGGGAGGGGACCGAGCCGGCCTGGAGGATAGGGGACATAGAGAGTCAAAGGATGCAGAAAGGAAAGAGAGGAGGGTTGAGGAGGCAGAATCAGGAGATAGGTCGGAGAAGGTATGAGCAGAGGAAGAGATGATAGGATGGAAGAGGAGAGAGTAGCGGTGGAGAGAGAGCGAAGGTTGGGACGGCGCGATACCATCCGAGTAGGGGCAGTGTGGGAAGTGTTGGATGAGAGCGAGAGGGAAAAGGATACAAGGTAGTGGTCGGAGACTTGGAGGGGAGTTGCAATGAGGTTAGTGGAAGAACAGCATCTAGTAAAGATGAGGTCGAGGTATTGCCTGCCTTGTGAGTAGGGGGGAAGGTGAGAGGGTGAGGTCAAAAGAGGAGAGGAGTGGAAAGAAGGAGGCAGAGAGGAATGAGTCAAAGGTAGACGTGGGGAGGTTAAAGTCGCCCAGGACTGTGAGAGGTGAGCCGTCCTCAGGAAAGGAGCTTATCAAGGCATCAAGCTCATTGATGAACTCTCCGAGGGAGCCTGGAGGGCGATAAATGATAAGGATGTTAAGCTTGAAAGGGCTGGTAACTGTGACAGCATGGAATTCAAAGGAGGCGATAGACAGATGGGTAAGGGGAGAGAATGACCACTTGGGAGAGATGAGGATCCCGGTGCCACCACCCCGCTGACCAGAAGCTCTCGGGGTGTGCGAGAACACGTGGGCAGAGGCATAGGCTGAGATGAACTCTGCCTTGTTGGCCGCAGATCGGCAGTTCCAGAGGCTACCGGAGACCTGGAACTCCACGTGGGTCGTGCGCTGGGACCACCAGATTAGGGTGGCCGCTGCCACGCGGTGTGGAGCGTTTGTATGGTCTGTGCAGAGAGGAGAGAACAGGGATAGATAGACACATAGTTGACAGGCTACAGAAGAGGCTACGCTAATGCAAAGGAGATTGGAATGACAAGTGGACTACACGTCTCGAATGTTCAGAAAGTTAAGCTTACATAGCAAGAATCTTATTGACTAAAATGATTGAAATGATACAGTACTGCTGGAGTAGGCTAGCTGGCAGTGGCTGCGTTGTTGACTTTGTAGGCTAGCTGGTAGTGGCTGCGATGTTGACACTACACTAATCAAGTCGTTCCGTCGAGTGTAATAGTTTCTACAGTGCTGCTATTCGGGGGCTAGCTGGCTAGCTAACAGTGTTGATTGCGTTACGTTACGTTAAAAGAACGACAATAGCTGGCTAGCTAACCTAGAAAATCGCTCTAGACTACACAATTGTCTTAGATACAATTGTCTTAGACACCTGACTTACCTGTACTGAACACCTGACTTACCTGTACTGAACACCTGACGTATCTGTACTGAACACCTGACTTCCCTGTACTGAACACCTGACTTCCCTGTACTGAACACCTGACTTCCCTGTACTGAACACCTGACTTCCCTGTACTGAACACCTGACTTCCCTGTACTGAACACCTGACTTACCTGTACTGAACACCTGACTTACCTGTACTGAACACCTGACCTACCTGTACTGAACACCTGACGTATCTGTACTGAACACCTGACTTCCCTGTACTGAACACCTGACTTCCCTGTACTGAACACCTGACTTCCCTGTACTGAACACCTGACTTCCCTGTACTGAACACCTGACTTCCCTGTACTGAACGCCTGACTTCCCTGTACTGAACACCTGACTTCCCTGTACTGAACACCTGACTTACCTGTACTGAACACCTGACTTACCTGTACTGAACACCTGACTTACCTGTACTGAACACCTGACCTACCTGTACTGAACACCTGACTTACCTGTACTGAACACCTGACGTATCTGTACTGAACACCTGACTTCCCTGTACTGAACACCTGACTTCCCTGTACTGAACACCTGACTTCCTGTACTGAACACCTGACTTACCTGTACTGAACACCTGACTTACCTGTACTGAACACCTGACGTATCTGTACTGAACACCTGACGTATCTGTACTGAACACCTGACTTCCCTGTACTGAACACCTGACTTCCCTGTACTGAACACCTGACTTACCTGTACTGAACACCTGACTTACCTGTACTGAACACCTGACTTACCTGTACTTTTCTAGTCTGACACATTGTAACACACATTATAGGAATAGCTATTGATCATCATCAGCAGGGCTGTCTGGGCAACCTATTGAGCATAATCATCATCAGGGTTTATCTGGGCTAACTATTGATCATCATCATCATCAGGGCTGTCTGGGATAATTATTGATCATCATTATCATCAGGACTGTCTGGGCTAATTATTGATCATAATCATCATCAGGGCTGTCTGGGCTAACTATTGATCATAATCATCATCAGGGTTTATCTGGGCTAACTATTGATCATAATCATCATCAGGGTTTATCTGGGCTAACTATTGATCATCATCATCATCAGGTTTGATCTGGGCTAACTATTGATCATCATCATCATCAGGGCTGTCTGGGCTAACTATTGATCATAATCATCATCAGGGTTTATCTGGGCTAACTATTGATCATAATCATCATCAGGGTTTATCTGGGCTAACTATTGATCATCATTTTCATCAGGGCTGTCTGGGCTAATTATTGATCATAATCATCATCAGGGCTGTCTGGGATAATTATTGATCATAATCATCATCAGGGTTTATCTGGGCTAACTATTGATCACAATCATCATCAGGGTTTATCTGGGCTAACTATTGATCATTGTTATCATCAGGGCATACCACCCTGCGTACCACTGCTGGCTTGCTTCTGAAGCTAAGCAGAGTTGGTCCTGGATGGGAGATCAGATGTTGCTGGAAGTGGTGTTGGATGGCCAGTAGGAGGCACTCTTTCCTCTGGTCTAAAAAATATCCCAATGCCCCAGGGCAATGATTGGGGACACTGCCCTTTGCAGGGTGCTGTCGTTCGGATGGAACATTAAATGGGTGTCCTGACTCTATGAGGACATTAAAGATCCCATGGCACTTTTCGTAAGAGTAGGGGTGTTAACCTGGGTGTCCTGGTTAAATTCCCAATCTGGCCGTCAAACCATCACGGTCACCAAATAATCCCCAGTTTACAATTGGCTCATTCATCCCCCTCCTCTCCCTTGTAACTATTCCCCAGGTTGTTGCTGTAAATGAGAATGTGTTCTCAGTCAACATAGCTGGTAAAATAACGGATAAATAGGGCTGTCTGGGCTAACTATTGATCATCATCATCATCAGGGCTGTCTGGGCTAACTATTGATCATCGTCATCATCATCATGGAATTCTGAACTAACTAACTCACTGGTGCATATCTCCCCTCACGGACTGATGACAGAACACACAGGAGTGTTTCATGTCTACAACACTACTCCCAGTGTGTTCTGGGATGAAGGAGTGTTTCATGTCTGCAACACTACACCCAGTGTGTTCTTGACGAAGGAGGGGTTCATGTCTGCAACACTACACCCAGTGTGTTCTTGACGAAGGAGGGGTTCATGTCTACAAAACTACACCCAGTGTGTTCTGGGACAAAGGAGGGGTTCATGTCAACAACACTACACCCAGTGTGTTCTGGGACGAAGGAGGGGTTCATGTCTACAACACTACACCCAGTGTGTTCTTGACGAAGGAGGGTTCATGTCTACAAAACTACACCCAGTGTGTTCTGGGACAAAGGAGGGGTTCATGTCAACAACACTACACCCAGTGTGTTCTTGACGAAGGAGGGGTTCATGTCTACAAAACTACACCCAGTGTGTTCTGGGACAAAGGAGGGTTCATGTCTACAACACTACACCCAGTGTGTTCTTGACGAAGGAGGGGTTCATGTCTACAACACTACACCCAGTGTGTTCTTGACGAAGGAGGGTTCATGTCTACAAAACTACACCCAGTGTGTTCTGGGACAAAGGAGGGGTTCATGTCAACAACACTACACCCAGTGTGTTCTTGACGAAGGAGGGGTTCATGTCTACAAAACTACACCCAGTGTGTTCTGGGACAAAGGAGGGTTCATGTCTGCAACACTACACCCAGTGTGTTCTTGACGAAGGAGGGGGTTCATGTCTGCAACACTACACCCAGTGTGTTCTTGACGAAGGAGGGGTTCATGTCTACAAAACTACACCCAGTGTGTTCTGGGACAAAGGAGGGTTCATGTCAACAACACTACACCCAGTGTGTTCTGGGACGAAGGAGGGGTTCATGTCTACAACACTACACCCAGTGTGTTCTGGGACGAAGGAGGGTTCATGTCTACAACACTACACCCAGTGTGTTCTTGACGAAGGAGGGTTCATGTCTACAAAACTACACCCAGTGTGTTCTGGGACGAAGGAGGGGTTCATGTCTACAACACTACACCCAGTGTGTTCTGGGACGAAGGAGGGGTTCATGTCTACAACACTACACCCAGTGTGTTCTGGGACGAAGGAGGGGTTCATGTCTACAACACTACACCCAGTGTGTTCTGGACGAAGGAAGGGACGAAGGAGGGTCATGATGAGATGGGGGGTGTACTCTAAACACACTGAGGGCCCTCTTCATTACCACGCCTCTATACGTATCAGACTGGAGATGTGTGTGGGTGTGTGTGTGTACCTCTGTAGCTATCGGACTGGAGATGTGTGTGTGTGTGTACCTCTGTAGCTATCGGACTGGAGATGTGTGTGGTGTGTGTGTGTGTACCTCTGTAGCTATCGGACTGGAGATGTGTGTGTGTGTGTACCTCTGTAGCTATCGGACTGGAGCTGTGTGTGTGTGTGTGTGTGTGTGTACCTCTGTAGCTATCGGACTGGAGCTGTGTGTGGTGTGTGTGTGTGTACCTCTGTAGCTATCGGACTGGAGATGTGTGTGTGTGTGTGTGTGTGTACCTCTGTAGCTATCGGACTGGAGATGTGTGTGTGTGTGTGTGTGTGTGTGTGTGTGTGTGTGTGTGTGTGTGTGTGTGTGTGTGTGTGTGTGTGTGTGTGTGTGTGTCTGTGTGTACCTCTGTGGCTATCGGACTGGAGATGTGTGTGTGTGTGTGTGTGTACCTCTGTAGCTATCGGACTGGAGCTGTGTGTGTGTGTGTGTGTGTACCTCTGTAGCTATCGGACTGGAGCTGTGTGTGTGTGTGTGTGTGTGTACCTCTGTAGCTATCGGACTGGAGCTGTGTGTGTGTGTGTGTGTGTGTGTGTACCTCTGTAGCTATCGGTCTGGAGCTGTGTGTGTGTGTGTGTGTGTGTACCTCTGTAGCTATCGGACTGGAGCTGTGTGTGGTGTGTGTCTGTGTACCTCTGTAGCTATCGGACTGGAGCTGTGTGTGTGTGTGTGTGTGTGTGTGTGTCTGTGTACCTCTGTAGCTATCGGACTGGAGCTGTGTGTGTGTGTGTGTGTGTGTGTGTGTGTACCTCTGTAGCTATCGGACTGGAGCTGTGTGTGTGTGTGTGTGTGTGTGTGTGTGTGTGTGTGTGTGTGTGTGTGTGTGTGTGTGTGTGTGTGTGTGTGTGTGTGTGTGTGTGTGTGTGTGTGTGTGTGTGTGTGTCTGTGTGTACCTCTGTGGCTATCCGACTGGAGCTGTGTGTGTGTGTGTGTGTGTGTGTGTGTGTGTGTGTGTGTGTGTGTGTGTGTGTGTGTGTCTGTGTGTGTGTGTGTGTGTGTGTGTGTGTGTGTGTATGTGTGTGTGTGTGTGTGTGTGTGTGTGTGTGTGTGTGTGTGTGTGTGTGTGTGTGTGTGTGTGTGTGGGTGTGTGTGTGTCTGTGTGTGTGTGTGTGTGTGTGTGTACCTCTGTAGCTATCGGAGCACAGCTTCCTTCAATAAGACAAATTTCCAGCAGAGTATCCCGTAGTCCGGGGAAGCCAGACGGAAAAGAATGATTGGGAGAGAGAGGCCAGGTTCATCAAAGTCACCCTCAAGATGCTGCTCATTTTCAGCGGCTGAGGGGCCGCATACCTGGAGTAGACCTGTGAGGTATATTGGACAAATTGAGCGACAACATGTCTCTTTCATATTTCACAGACCACCAGTTCTGGTTAGGAGAGAGGGATGGAGGAGGGGAGGGATGGTGGGAGGGACTGAGGTGGGGGACTTTTGCTCAAGGGGAGAGATGGCCAGACCATTCCAAGACATTATACATGTACTATTGTAGCTCTAAGCACTAGCCCCCCTACCCCCCGACCCAACCTTCACCCACAACCCCTCCTGATCCACCAGTACAGAAAACAAACTGTCTGGAAACAAACTGTTTATAAAGACATCAGTCTTCAGTAGGTAACTCATATGAAACGTGTCTGTTCCCCATGTCATTTCTATAGCACTAGAAATGTAGGAGATTGAAGCTGCACACTACAAAGGGAATTTGTGTTCTAAAATAATACATATCATAGAATTTAGATCATAGCAAGTCTCTGGTCAAATCCTGCTGTGTCCCCTGGCTAATGTTACGTCCTATTGTATCCCCTGGTTTGTGTTACGTCCTATTGTGTCCCCTGGCCTGTGTTACACCCTACTGTGTCCCTGGCCTGTGTTACACCCTACTGTGTCCCCTGGCCTGTGTTACGTCCTATTGTGTTCCCTGGCCTGTGTTACACCCTACTGTGTCCTCTGGCTAATGCTACACTCTACTGTGTCCCCTGGCCTGTGTTACACCCTACTGTGTCCCCTGGCCTGTGTTACGTCTTATTGTGTTCCCTGGCTAGTATTACACCCTATTGTGTCCCCTGGCTAGTGATATACCCTGTTGTGTCCCCTGGCTAGTGATATACCCTATTGTGTCCCCTGGCCTGTGTTACACCCTATTGTGTCCCCTGGCCTGTGTTACGTCCTATTGTGTTCCCTGGCCTGTGTTACACCCTACTGTGTCCCCTGGCTAGTGTTACGTACTATTGTGTCACCTGGCCTGTGTTACGTCCTATTGTGTCCCCTGGCTAGTGTTACACCCTATTGTGTCCCCTGGCCTGTGTTACACCCTACTGTGTCCCCTGGCTAGTGTTACGTACTATTGTGTCACCTGGCCTGTGTTACGTCCTATTGTGTCCCCTGGCTAGTGTTACACCCTATTGTGTCCCCTGGCCTGTGTTACACCCTATTGTGTCCCCTGGCCTGTGTTACACCCTACTGTGTCCCCTGGCCTGTGTTGAGTCCTATTGTGTCCCCTGGCCTGTGTTACACCCTACTGTGTCCCCTGGCCTGTGTTATGTCCTATTGTGTCCCCTGGCTAGTGTTACACCCTACTGTGTCCCCTGGCTAGTGTTACGTCCTATTGTGTCCCCTGGCCTGTGTTACACCCTATTGTGTCCCTTGGCCTGTGTTTCACCCTGTTGTGTCCCCTGGCTAGTGTTACACCCTATTGTGTCCTCTGGCTAGTGTTACACCCTATTGTGTCCCATGGCTAGTGTTACACCCTATTGTGTCCCCTGGCTAGTTTCACATCCTTTTGTGTCACCTGGCCTGTGTTACGTCCTATTGTGTCCCCTGGCCTGTGTTACACCCTATTTTGTCCCCTGGCCTGTGTTACACCCTATTGTGTCCCCTGGCCTGTGTTACACCCTATTGTGTCCCCTGGCCTGTGTTACGTCCTTTTGTGTCCCCTTGGCCTGTGTTACACCCTATTGTGTCCCCTGACCATCAACTAGGCCTAACAGGGTTAGGGTTAAGGCTAGAGTTGGAGTTAGGTTGAAGTATATCTGGTGGACAGACACACAGACATACAGCATGCATTCACCTCCAGAGTAAAGTTTCCTTTCTGTCCGTTGCCGTAGCCATTGCCGTAGCTGTTGCCGTAGCCGTTGCCGTAGCCGGGCATTGTGTGATCGCCTGGAGGCACCAGGCCAGGTTATCATCAAGCTGTGATGACTCCGTCGTGTCAGTAGTTGTGATTGTACTGAACACATCCCTGTAGCCCCAGGCCGGAGTGGCCAGCAGAGCTGAACACTGAAACCACACTGAGACCACACTCAGAGACATCACTCTGTTGTTGTCACCAGCCAGCCTGCCCTGCATGGACACACAGACATATCTCTTCCTACTGGTACCCTGCTGCTTGGCTTACAACCCACACAGCCTTCCTGGTGACAGAGCTATATGTTGTTCTGATGTGGTCTATATCCATAATGTCCACAACACGACCCCTCTATATCCATAATCTCTACAACACTACCCCTCTATATCCATCATCTCTACAACACTAACCCTCTATATCCATAATGTCTACAACACTACCCCTCTATATCAATAATGTCCACAACACTACCCCTCTATATCCATAATGTCCACAACACTACCCCTCTATATCCATAATGTCCACAACACGACCCCTCTATATCCATAATCTCTACAACACTACCCCTCTATATCCATCATCTCTACAACACTAACCCTCTATATCCATAATGTCTACAACAATACCCCTCTATATCAATAATGTCCACAACACTACCCCTCTATATCCATAATGTCCACAACACTACCCCTCTATATCCATAATGTCCACAACACGACCCCTCTATATCCATAATCTCTACAACACTACCCCTCTATATCCATAATGTCTACAACACTACCCCTCTATATCAATAATGTCCACAACACTACCCCTCTATATCCATAATGTCCACAACACGACCCCTCTATATCCATAATGTCCACAACACTACCCTTCTATATCCATCATCTCTACAAAACTACCACTCTATATCGAAAATGTCTACAACACTAACCCTGTATCTACCCCTCTATATCCATAATGTCTACAACACTACCCCTCTATATCCATAATGTCTACAACACTACCCCTGTATCTACCCCTCTATATCCATCATCTCTACAACACGACCCCTCTATATCCATCATCTCTACAACACTAACCCTCTATATCCATAATCTCTACAAAACTACCACTCTATATCGAAAATGTCTACAACACTACCCCTGTATCTACCCCTCTATATCCATAATGTCTACAACACTACCCCTCTATAACCATAATGTCTACAACACTACCCCTCTATATCCATAATCTCTAAAACACGACCCCTCTATATCGAAAATGTCTACAACACTACCCTGTATCTACCCCTCTATATCCATAATGTCTACAACACTACCCCTCTATAACCATAATGTCTACAACACTACCCCTCTATAACCAAAATGTCTACAACACTACCCCTCTATAACCATAATGTCTACAATACCACCCCTGTATCCACCTATTTATATCCATAATGTCTACAACACTAACCCTGTATCTACCCCTCTATATCCATAATGTCTACAATACCACCCCTGTATCTACCCCTCTACCCCTGAACAGGCAGTTAACCCACTGTTCCCAGGCCGTCATTGAAAATAAGAATTTGTTCTAAACTGACTTGCCTAGTTAAATAAAGGTAAAATTAAAAAATATCCATAATGTCTACAACACTCCCCCTGTATCTACCCCTCTATATCCATAATGTCTACAACACTACCCCTCTATATCCATAAAGTCTACAACACTACCCTGTATCTACCCCTCTATATCCATAATGTCTACAACAATACACCTGTATCTACCCCTCTATATCCATAATGTCTACAACACTACCCCTCTACATCCAGAATGTCTACAACACTCCCCCTGTATCTACCCCTCTATATCCATAATGTCTTCAATACTACCCTGTATCTACCCCTCTATATCCAGAATGTCTACAACACTCCCCCTGTATCTACCCCTCTATATCCATAATGTCTACAAAACTACCCCTCTATATCCATAATGTCTACAACACTCCCCCTGTATCTACCCCTCTATATCCATAATGTCTACAATACTACCCATCTATATCCATAATGTCTACACTACCACCCCTGTATCCACCCCTCTATATCCATAATGTCTACAATACTACCCCTCTATATCCATAATGTCTACAACACTCCCCCTGTATCTACCCCTCTATATCCATAATGTCTACAATACTACCCTGTATCTACCCCTCTATATCCATAATGTCTACAATACTACCCCTCTATATCCATAATGTCTACAATACTACCCCTCTATATCCATAATGTCTACAATACCACCCCTCTATATCCATAATGTCTACAATACTACCCCTCTATATCCATAATGTCTACAATACTACCCCTCTATATCCATAATGTCTACAACACTCCCCCTGTATCTACCCCTCTATATCCATAATGTCTACAACACTCCCCCTGTATCTACCCCTCTATTTCCATAATGTCTACAACACTACCCCTGTATCTACCCCTCTATATCCATAATGTCTACAATACTACCCATCTATATCCATAATGTCTACAATACCACCCCTGTATCCACCCCTCTATATCCATAATGTCTACAATACTACCCCTCTATATCCATAATGTCTACAACACTCCCCCTGTATCTACCCCTCTATATCCATAACGTCTACAATACTACCCTGTATCTACCCCTCTATATCCATAATGTCTACAATACTACCCCTCTATATCCATAATGTCTACAATACTACCCATCTATATCCATAATGTCTACAATACCACCCCTGTATCCACCCATTTATATCCATAATGTCTACAACACTACCCCTGTATCTACCCCTCTGCCCCTGAACAGGCAGTTAACCCACTGTTCCCAGGCCATCATTGAAAATAAGAATGTGTTCTTAACAGACTTGCCTGGTTAAATAAAGGTAAAATAAAAAAATATGAAAAAATATCCATAATGTCTAAAATACTACCCCTGTATCTACCCCTCTATAACCATAATGTCAAAAATACTTCCCCTCTATCTCCCCCTCTATATCCATAATGTCTACAACACCACCCCTGTATCTACCCCTCTATATCCATAATGTCTACAATACTACCCCTCTATATCCATCATGTCTACAACACTACCCCTGTATCTACGCCTCTATATCCATAATGTCTACAATACTACCCCTCTATATCCATAATGTCTACAATACTACCCTGTATCTACCCCTCTATATCCATAATCTCTACAACACTATCCCTCTATATCATTAATGTCTGCAACACTACCCCTGTATATCCATAATGTCTACAACGATACCCCTGTATCTACCCCTCTATATCCATAATGTCTACAACAATACCCCTGTATCTACCCCTCTATATCCATAATGTCTACAACGATACCCCTGTATCTACCCCGCTATATCCATAATGTCTACAACACTACCCCTGTATCTACCCCTCTATATCCATAATGTCTACAATACTACCCCTCTATATCATTAATGTCTGCAACACTACCCCTGTATCTACCCCTCTATATCAATAATGTCTACAATACCACCCCTGTATCTACCCCTCTATATCCATAATGTCTACAATACTACCCTGTATCTACCCCTCTATATCCATAATGTCTACAACACTACCCTGTATCTACCCCTCTATATCCATAATGTCTACAATACCACCCCTGTATCCACCCATCTATATCCAGAATGTCTACAACACTACCCCTGTATCTACCCCTCTATATCCATAATGTCTACAATACCATCTATATCCATAATGTCTACAACACTACCCCTGTATCTACCCCTCTATATCCATAATGTCTACAATAGTACCCCTCTATATCCATAATGTCTACAATACTATCCCTGTATCTACCCCTCTATATCCATAATGTCTACAGCACTACCCCTGTATCTACCCCTCTATATACATAATGTCTACAACACTACCCTGTATCTACCCCTCTATATCCATAATGTCAAAAATTCTACCCTGTATCTACCATTCTATATCCATAATGTCTACAACACTACCCCTCTATATCCATAATGTCTACAACACTACCCCTGTATCTACCCCGCTATATCCATAATGTCTACAACAATACCCCTCTATATCCATAATGTCTACAACACTACCCCTGTATCTACCCCGCTATATCCATAATGTCTACAACACTACCCTGTATTTACCATTCTATATCCATAATGTCTACAACACTACCCCTCTATATCCATAATGTCTACAACACTACCCCTGTATCTACCCCGCTATATCCATAATGTCTACAACAATACCCCTCTATATCCATAATGTCTACAACACTACCCCTGTATCTACCCCTCTATATCCATAATGTCTACAACACTACCCCTGTATCTACCCCGCTATATCCATAATGTCTACAACAATACCCCTCTATATCCATAATGACTACTATACTACCCCTCTATATCCATAATGTCTACAACACTACCCCTGTATCTACCCCTCTATATCCATAATGTCAACAATACTTCCCCTCTATCTCCCCCTCTATATCCATAATGACTACTATACTACCCCTCTATATCCATAATGTCTACAACACTAACCCTGTATCTACCCCGCTATATCCATAATGTCTACAACAATACCCCTCTATATCCATAATGTCTACAACAATACACCTGTATCTACCCCTCTATATCCATAATGTCTACAACACTACCCTGTATCTACCCCTCTATATCCAGAATGTCTACAACACTCCCCCTGTATCTACCCCTCTATATCCATAATGTCTTCAATACTACCCCTCTATCTACCCCTCTATATCCAGAATGTCTACAACACTCCCCCTGTATCTACCCCTCTATATCCATAATGTCTACAATACTACCCCTCTATATCCATAATGTCTACAACACTCCCCCTGTATCTACCCCTCTATATCCATAATGTCTACAATACTACCCTGTATCTACCCCTCTATTTCCATAATGTCTACAACACTACCCTGTGTCTACCCCTCTATATCCATAATGTCTACAATACTACCCATCTATATCCATAATGTCTACAATACCACCCCTGTATCCACCCATCTATATCCATAATGTCTACAACACTACACCTGTATCTACCCCTCTATATCCATAATGTCTACAACACTACCCTGTATCTACTCCTCTATATCCATAATGTCTACAACACTACCCTGTATCTACTCCTCTATATCCATAATCTCTACAACACTACCCCTCTATATCCATAATCTCTACAACACTAACCCTCTATATCCATAATGTCTACAATACTACCCTGTATCTACCCCTCTATATCCATAATCTCTACAAAACTACCCTGTATCTACTCCTCTATATCCATAATGTCTACAACACTACCCTGTATCTACTCCTCTATATCCATAATGTCTACAATACTACCCTGTATCTGCCCCTCTATATCCATAATGTCTACAACACCACCCCTGTATCTACCCCTCTATATCCATAATGTCTACAATAATACCTCTGTATCTGCCCCTCTATATCCATAATGTCTACAACACTACCCCTGTATCTACCCCTCTATATCCATAATGTCTACAACACTACCCTGTATCTACCCCCCTATATCCATAATGTCTACAATAATACCTCTGTATCTGCCTCTCTATATCCATAATGTCTACAACACTACCCCTGTATCTACCCCTCTATATCCACAATGTCTACAATACTACACCTCTATATCCATAATGTCTACAACACTACCCCTGTATCTACCCCTCTATATCCATAATGTCTACAACTCTACCCCTGTATCTACCCCTCTATATCCATAATTTCTACAATTCTACCCCTCTATATCATAATGTCTACAATACTACCCTGTATCTACCCCTCTATATCCATAATATCTACATCTCTACCCCTGTATCTACCCCTCTATATCCACAATGTCTACAATACTACCCCTCTATATCCTCAATGTCTACAACACTACTCCTCTATATCCATAATGTCTACAATACTTCCCCTGTATCTACCTCTCTATATTGATAATGTCTACAATACTACCACTCTATATTCACAATGTCTACAACACTACCCCTGTATCCATCCCGCTATATCCGTAATGTCTACAAAACTACCCTTGTATCTACCCCTCTATATCCGTAATGTCTACAATACTACCCTGGATCTACCCCTCTATATCCATAATGTCTACAATACTACCCCCCTATATCCATGTCTAAAACACTACCCCTGTATCTACCCCTCTATATCCCCCTCTATGTCTACAATACTACCCTGTATCTACCCCTCTATATCCATAATGTCTACAGTACTACCCCTCTATATCCACAATGTCTACAACACTACCCCTGTATCTACCTCTCTATATCCATAATTTCTACAATACTACCCCTCTATATCATAATGTCTACAACTCTACCCCTGTATCTACCCCTCTATATCCATAATGTCTACAATACTACCCCTCTATATCCATAATGTCTACAATACTACCCCCCTATATCCATAATGTCTAAAACACTACCCCTGTATCTATCCATCTTTATCCATAATGTCTACAAAACTACCCCTCTATATCCATAATGTCTACAACACTACCCTGTATCTACTCCTCTACATCCATAATGTCTACAACACTACCCTGTGTCTACCCCTCTATATCCATAATGTCTACAACACTACCCTGTGTCTACCCCTCTATATCCATAATGTCTACAACACTACCCCTCTATATCCATAATGTCTACAACACTACCCTGTGTCTACCCCTCTATATCCATAATGTAGTAAAACATGCAGTATGTATGAAGAGCTTTACATTAAAACATGCAGTATGAATGAAGAGCTTGACATTACAACATGCAGTATGAATGAAGAGCTTTACATGAAAACATGCAGTATGAATGAAGAGCTTTATAGTACATGATGTCATAAAATGAAGGGTTGTTCTCTTCAAGCAGACAGAGACTAATGATCCATTAACAGGCCAGTCAAAGACAAGTGTCTCTTTGTGTTTAAACATTAGCAGCTACTATTGACTCCATTAACAGATCAATACTGAGCCAAAGGGGGGGGTGGAGGAGGAGAACGGTGAGGAGAAGGGATATGAGTTGGAGGACGAGAAGGGTGAGGAGAAGGGATAGGATATGGAGGAGAAGGGTGAGGAGAAGGGTGAGGAGAAGGGTGAGGTGGAGGAGGAGAAGGGTGAGGAGGTGGAGGAGGAGAAGGGGTAGGCAGAGGAGGAGAAGGGTGAGGAGAAGGGATAGGAGGTGGAGGAGGAGAAAGGTGAGGAGGTGGAGAAGGGTGAGGAGAAGGGATAGGAGGTGGAGGAGGAGAAGGGTGAGGTGGAGGCTGGAGAAGGAGGATTTAGACACAGTTGTGACCACAGGAAATGTACAACGTAAGGTCAACATTTAGATCGAACAATTCTGTTGACTAAATCCAGTTGTCCTCTCTCTTTACTCTCGCTACTTCTCAACCCCAGCCTTTCTAACAGACACACAGGATCACACACGCACGCACGCACACAAGCACACGCACACACACACCAACAAAAGAAAACAGAATACATTCTTGTCTCTGATGCCACAGAGAGACAGATGTGACATGTACAAACTGTTGCCGTTGGCGACCGTGCGGTTTGATGTTCTGTGGCGTGAAGGTTGAGACGAGTGATTTTGCAACCAATTACACCGCTGTAAATCTGGAGGATGGCTCTTGTCTTGGAGTACTGCTCCTCGCTGTCACCTTGACCTTGTTTATTGACACATCAGAGACTCCAATAGAGCGCCCTAACAGAATAAAACCCTAAAATAACAGAGCCCTAACAGACTAGAACCCTAAAATAACAGAGCCCTAACAGACTAGAACCCTAAAATAACAGAGCCCTAACAGAATAGAACCCTAAGATAACAGAGCCCTAACAGAATAAAACCCTAAAATAACAGAGCCCTAACAGACTAGAACCCTAAAATAACAGAGCCCTAACAGACTAGAACCCTAAAATAACAGAGCCCTAACAGAATAGAACCCTAAGATAACAGAGCCCTAACAGAATAAAACCCTAAAATAACAGAGCCCTAACAGAATAGAACCCTAAGATAACAGAGCCCTAACAGAACTGAACCCTAAAATAACAGAGCCCTAACAGAATAGAACCCTAAAATAACAGAGCCCTAACAGAATAAAACCCTAAAATAACAGAGCCCTAACAGAATAGAACCCTAAGATAACAGAGCCCTAACAGAATAAAACCCTAAAATAACAGAGCCCTAACAGAATAGAACCCTAAAATAACAGAGCCCTAACAGAATAAAACCCTAAAATAACAGAGCCCTAACAGAATAGAACCCTAAAATAACAGAGCCCTAACAGAATAGAACCCTAAAATAACAGAGCCCTAACAGAATAAAACCCTAAAATAACAGAGCCCTAACAGAATAGAACCCTAAGATAACAGAGCCCTAACAGAACTGAACCCTAAAATAACAGAGCCCTAACAGAATAGAACCCTAAGATAACAGAGCTATAACAGAACAGAGCCCTAACAGAACAGAACCCTAAAATAACAGAGATATAACAGAACAGAGCCATAACAGAACAAAACCAGAACGGAGAACTAGCTGATCACGAACCAAACTTTAACAGAACAGAACACTAACATAACACTAATAGAACAGAACACTAACAGAACAGAACACTAACACAACACTAACAGGACAGAGCCCTAACAGAACACTAACAGAACCCTAACCGAACACTAATAGAACAGAACCCTAACAGAAAACTAACAGAGCCCTAACAGAACATTAACAGAACAGAACCCTAACAGAACACTAACAGAACAGAACCCTAACAGAACACTAATAGAACAGAACCCTAACAGGACAGAGCCCTAACAGAACAGAGAACTAACAGAACAGAACCCTAACAGGACAGAGCCCTAACAGAACAGAGCACTAACAGGACAGAGCACTAACAGGACAGAGCACTAACAGAACAGAGCACTAACAGAACAATAACAGAACAGAACCCTAACAGAACACTAATAGAACAGAACCCTAACAGGACAGAGCCCTAACAGAACAGAGAACTAACAGAACAGAACCCTTACAGGACAGAGCCCTAACAGGACAGAGCCCTAACAGAACAGAGAACTAACAGAACAGAGCACTAACAGGACAGAACACTAACAGGACAGAACGCTAACAGGACAGAGCACTAACAGAACAGAGCACAAACAGGACAGAACACTAACAGGACAGAACGCTAACAGGACAGAGCCCTAACAGAACAGATCCCTAACAGAAAACTAACAGTACAGAGCGCTAACAGAACAGAGCCCTAACAGAACAGAGAAATAACAGGACAGATCACTAACAGGACAGAGCACTAACAGGACTGAGCACTAACATGATAGAGCACTAACAGGACAGAGCACTAGCAGAACAGAGCACTAACAGGACAGAGCACTAGCAGAACAGAGCACTAACAGGACAGAGCACTAACAAAACAGAGCACTAACAGAACAGAGCACTAGCAGAACAGAGCACTAGCAGAACAGAGCACTAACAGGACAGAGCACTAGCAGAACAGAGCACTAACAGGACAGAGCACTAACAGAACAGAGCACTAACAGAACATAGCACTAGCAGAACAGAGCACTAACAGGACAGAGCACTAACAGGACAGAGCACTAGCAGAACAGAGCACTAACAGGACAGAGCACTAACAGAACAGAGCACTAACAGGACAGAGCACTAACAGGACAGAGCACTAACAGGACAGAACGCTAACAGAACAGAGCACAAACAGGACAGAACACTAACAGGACAGAGCACTAACAGAACAGAGCACTATCAGAACAGAGCACAAACAGGACAGAACACTAACAGGACAGAACGCTAACAGGACAGAGCCCTAACAGAACAGATCCCTAACAGAAAACTAACAGGACAGAGCACTAACAGAACAGAGCCCTAACAGAACAGAGAACTAACAGGACAGATCACTAACAGGACAGAGCACTAACAGGACTGAGCACTAACATGACAGAGCACTAACAGGACAGAGCACTAGCAGAACAGAGCACTAACAGGACAGAGCACTAACAGAACAGAGCACTAACAGGACAGAGCACTAACAGGACAGAGCACAAACAGAACAGAGCCCTATCAGAACAGAGCACTAACAGGACAGAGCACTAACAGGACAGAGCACTAACAGAACAGAGCACTAACAGAACAGAGCACTAACAGAACAGAGCACTAACAGGACAGAGCACTAGCAGAACAGTTCCCTAAGAGAACACTAACAGGACAGAGCACTAACAGAACAGAGCGCTAACAGAACAGAGCGCTAACAGAACAGATCCCTAACAGACAACTAACAGGACAGAGCCCTAACAGAACAGAGCCCTAACAGAACAGAGCACTAACAGAACAGAGCACTAAGAGGACAGAGCACTAACAGGACAGAGCACTAACAGGACAAAACACTAACAAAACAGAGCGCTAACAGGACAGAGCACTAACAGGACAGAGCACTAACAGGACAGAGCACTAGCAGAACAGATCACTAACAGAACAGAGCACTAACAGGACAAAACACTAACAAAACAGAGCACTAACAGGACAGAGCACTAACAGGACAGAGCACTAACAGGACAGAGCACTAGCAGAACAGATCACTAACAGGACAGAGCACTAACAGGACAAAACACTAACAAAACAGAGCACTAACAGGACAGAGCACTAACAGGACAGAGCACTAACAGGACAGAGCACTAACAGGACAGAGGACTAACAGGACAGACCACTAATAGGACAGAGCAATAGCTGAACAGAGCACTAACAGGACAGAGCACTAACAGAACAGAGCCCAAACAGAACAGAGCACAAACAGAACAGAGCCCTATCAGAACAGAGCACTAACAGGACAGAGCACTAACAGGACAGAGCACTAACAGGACAGAGCGCTAACAGGACAGAGCACTAACAGGACAGAGCACAAACAGGACAGAGCGCTAACAGGACAGAGCACTAACAGGACAGAGCGCTAACAGGACAGAGCACTAACAGAACAGAGCACTAACAGGACAGAGCACTAACAGAACAGAGCCCAAACAGAACAGAGCACAAACAGAACAGAGCCCTATCAGAACAGAGCACTAACAGGACAGAGCACTAACAGGACAGAGCACTAACAGGACAGAGCGCTAACAGGACAGAGCACTAACAGGACAGAGCACTAACAGGACAGAGCGCTAACAGGACAGAGCACTAACAGGACAGAGCACTAACAGGACAGAGCGCTAACAGGACAGAGCACTAACAGGACAGATCACTAATAGGACAGAGCACTAGCTGAACAGAGCACTAACAGGACAGAACACTAACAGGACAGAGCCCTAACAGAACAGAGCACTAACAGAACAGTTCCCTAAGAGAACACTAACAGGACAGAGCACTAACATAACAGAGCCCTAACAGAACAGAGCACTAACAGCACAGAGCACTAACAGGACAGAGCACGAACAGGACAGAGTAATTTGCAGAACAGAGCACTAACAGGATAGAGCACTACCAGAACAGAGCACTAACAGTACAGAGCACTAACAGGACAGAGCACTAACAGAACAGAACACTAACAGGACAGAGCACTAGCAGAACAGAGCACTAACAGGATAGAACCCTAAAATAACAGAGCCCTAACAGAACTGAACCCTAAAATAACAGAGCAAAAATAGAACAGAGCCCAAACAGACCAGAACCCTAAAATAACAGAGCTATAACAGAACAGAGCCCTAATAGAACAGAACCCTAAAATAACAGAGCTATAACAGAACAGAGCCCTAACAGAACAGAACCCTAAAATAACAGAGCTATAACAGAACAGAGCGCTATCAGAACAGAACCATAAAATAACAGAGATATAACAGAACAGAGCCATAACAGAACAAAACCAGAACGGAGAACTAGCTGATCACGAACCAAACTTTAACAGAACAGAACACTAACATAACACTAATAGAACAGAACACTAACAGAACAGAACACTAACACAACACTAACAGGACAGAGCCCTAACAGAACACTAATAGAACAGAACCCTAACAGAAAACTAACAGAGCCCTAACAGAACATTAACAGAACAGAACCCTAACAGAACACTAACAGAACAGAACCCTAACAGAACACTAATAGAACAGAACCCTAACAGGACAGAGCCCTAACAGAACAGAGAACTAACAGAACAGAGCCCTAACAGGACAGAGCCCTAACAGAACAGAGCACTAACAGGACAGAGCACTAACAGGACAGAGCACTAACAGAACAGAGCACTAACAGAACAATAACAGAACAGAGCACAAACAGGACAGAACACTAACAGGACAGAACGCTAACAGGACAGAGCACTAACAGAACAGAGCACAAACAGGACAGAACACTAACAGGACAGAACGCTAACAGGACAGAGCCCTAACAGAACAGATCCCTAACAGAAAACTAACAGTACAGAGCGCTAACAGAACAGAGCCCTAACAGAACAGAGAAATAACAGGACAGATCACTAACAGGACAGAGCACTAACAGGACTGAGCACTAACATGATAGAGCACTAACAGGACAGAGCACTAGCAGAACAGAGCACTAACAGGACAGAGCACTAGCAGAACAGAGCACTAACAGGACAGAGCACTAACAGAACAGAGCACTAACAGAACAGAGCACTAGCAGAACAGAGCACTAGCAGAACAGAGCACTAACAGGACAGAGCACTAGCAGAACAGAGCACTAACAGGACAGAGCACTAACAGAACAGAGCACTAACAGAACAGAGCACTAGCAGAACAGAGCACTAACAGGACAGAGCACTAACAGGACAGAGCACTAGCAGAACAGAGCACTAACAGGACAGAGCACTAACAGAACAGAGCACTAACAGGACAGAGCACTAAAAGGACAGAGCACTAACAGGACAGAACGCTAACAGAACAGAGCACAAACAGGACAGAACACTAACAGGACAGAGCACTAACAGAACAGAGCACTATCAGAACAGAGCACAAACAGGACAGAACACTAACAGGACAGAACGCTAACAGGACAGAGCCCTAACAGAACAGATCCCTAACAGAAAACTAACAGGACAGAGCACTAACAGAACAGGGCCCTAACAGAACAGAGAACTAACAGGACAGATCACTAACAGGACAGAGCACTAACAGGACTGAGCACTAACATGACAGAGCACTAACAGAACAGAGCACTAGCAGAACAGAGCACTAACAGAACAGAGCACTAGCAGAACAGAGCACTAACAGGACAGAGCACTAACAGGACAGAGCACAAACAGAACAGAGCCCTATCAGAACAGAGCACTAACAGGACAGAGCACTAACAGGACAGAGCACTAACAGAACAGAGCACTAACAGAACAGAGCACTAACAGAACAGAGCACTAACAGGACAGAGCACTAGCAGAACAGTTCCCTAAGAGAACACTAACAGGACAGAGCACTAACAGAACAGAGCGCTAACAGAACAGAGCGCTAACAGAACAGATCCCTAACAGACAACTAACAGGACAGAGCCCTAACAGAACAGAGCCCTAACAGAACAGAGCACTAACAGAACAGAGCACTAAGAGGACAGAGCACTAACAGGACAGAGCACTAACAGGACAAAACACTAACAAAACAGAGCACTAACAGGACAGAGCACTAACAGGACAGAGCACTAACAGGACAGAGCACTAGCAGAACAGATCACTAACAGAACAGAGCACTAACAGGACAAAACACTAACAAAACAGAGCACTAACAGGACAGAGCACTAACAGGACAAAACACTAACAAAACAGAGCACTAACAGGACAGAGCACTAACAGGACAGAGCACTAACAGGACAGAGCACTAGCAGAACAGATCACTAACAGAACAGAGCACTAACAGGACAAAACACTAACAAAACAGAGCACTAACAGGACAGAGCACTAACATGACAGAGCACTAACAGGACAGAGCACTAGCAGAACAGATCACTAACAGGACAGAGCACTAACAGGACAAAACACTAACAAAACAGAGCACTAACAGGACAGAGCACTAACAGGACAGAGCACTAACAGGACAGAGCACTAACAGGACAGAGGACTAACAGGACAGACCACTAATAGGACAGAGCAATAGCTGAACAGAGCACTAACAGGACAGAGCACTAACAGAACAGAGCCCAAACAGAACAGAGCACAAACAGAACAGAGCCCTATCAGAACAGAGCACTAACAGGACAGAGCACTAACAGGACAGAGCACTAACAGGACAGAGCGCTAACAGGACAGAGCACTAACAGGACAGAGCACAAACAGGACAGAGCGCTAACAGGACAGAGCACTAACAGGACAGAGCGCTAACAGGACAGAGCACTAACAGAACAGAGCACTAACAGGACAGAGCACTAACAGAACAGAGCCCAAACAGAACAGAGCACAAACAGAACAGAGCCCTATCAGAACAGAGCACTAACAGGACAGAGCACTAACAGGACAGAGCACTAACAGGACAGAGCGCTAACAGGACAGAGCACTAACAGGACAGAGCACTAACAGGACAGAGCGCTAACAGGACAGAGCACTAACAGGACAGAGCACTAACAGGACAGAGCACTAACAGGACATAGCGCTAACAGGACAGAGCACTAACAGGACAGATCACTAATAGGACAGAGCACTAGCTGAACAGAGCACTAACAGGACAGAACACTAACAGGACATAACGCTAACAGAACAGAGCACTAACAGAACAGTTCCCTAAGAGAACACTAACAGGACAGAGCACTAACATAACAGAGCCCTAACAGAACAGAGCACTAACAGCACAGAGCACTAACAGGACAGAGCACGAACAGGACAGAGTAATTTGCAGAACAGAGCACTAACAGGATAGAGCACTACCAGAACAGAGCACTAACAGTACAGAGCACTAACAGGACAGAGCACTAACAGAACAGAACACTAACAGGACAGAGCACTAACAGAACAGAGCCCAAACAGAACAGAGCACTAACAGAACAGAGCCCTAACAGAACAGAGCACTAACAGGACAGAGCACTAACAGGACAGAGCACTAACAGAACAGAACACTAACAGAACAATAACAGAACAGAGCACAAACAGGACAGAACACTAACAGGACAGAACGCTAACAGGACAGAGCACTAACAGAACAGAGCACAAACAGGACAGATCACTAACAGGACAGAGCACGAACAGGACAGTCATTTGCAGAACAGAGCACTAACAGGATAGAGCACTAACAGAACAGAGCACTAACAGTACAGAGCACTTACAGAACAGAGCACTAACAGAACAGAACACTAACAGGACAGAGCACTAACAGGACAGAGCACTAACAGGACAGAGCGCTAACAGGACAGAGCACTAACAGGACAGACCACTAATAGGACAGAGCACTAGCTGAACAGAGCACTAACAGGACAGAGCACTAACAGAATAGAGCACAAACAGGACAGAACACTAACAGGACATAACGCTAACAGAACAGAGCACTAACAGAACAGTTCCCTAAGAGAACACTAACAGGACAGAGCACTAACATAACAGAGAGCTAACAGAACAGAGCACTAACAGGACAGAGCACTAACAGGACAGAGCACTAACAGAACAGAGCACTAACAGGACAGAGCACTAACAGAACAGAGCCCAAACAGAACAGAGCACAAACAGAACAGAGCCCTATCAGAACAGAGCACTAACAGGACAAAGCACTAACAGGACAGAGCACTAACAGAACAGAGCACTAACAGAACAGAGCACTAACAGAACAGAGCACTAACAGGACAGAGCACTAGCAGAACAGTTCCCTAAGAGAACACTAACAGGACAGAGCACTAACAGAACAGAGCGCTAACAGAACAGAGCGCTAAGAGAACAGATCCCTAACAGAAAACTAACAGGACAGAGCCCTAACAGAACAGAGCCCTAACAGAACAGAGCACTAACAGAACAGAGCACTAACAGGACAGAGCACTAACAGGACAGAGCACTAACAGGACAGAACACTAACAAAACAGAGCACTAACAGGACAGCACACTAACAGGACAGAGCACTAACAGGACAGAGCACTAGGAGAACAGAGCACTAACAGGACAGAGGACTAACAGGACAGACCACTAATAGGACAGAGCACTAGCTGAACAGAGCACTAACAGGACAGAGCACTAACAGAATAGAGCACAAACAGGACAGAACACTAACAGGACATAACGCTATCAGAACAGAGCACTAACAGAACAGTTCCCTAAGAGAACACTAACAGGACAGAGCACTAACATAACAGAGACCTAACAGAACAGAGCACTAACAGGACAGAGCACTAACAGGACAGAGCACTAACAGAACAGAGCACTAACAGAACAGAGCACTAACAGGACAGAGCACTAACAGAACAGAGCCCAAACAGAACAGAGCACAAACAGAACAGAGCCCTATCAGAACAGAGCACTAACAGGACAGAGCACTAACAGGACAGAGCACTAACAGGACAGAGCGCTAACAGGACAGAGCACTAACAGGACAGAGCACTAACAGGACAGAGCGCTAACAGGACAGAGCACTAACAGGACAGAGCGCTAACAGGACAGAGCACTAACAGGACAGAGCACTAACAGGACAGAGCACTAACAGGACAGAGCGCTAACAGGACAGAGCACTAACAGGACAGATCACTAATAGGACAGAGCACTAGCTGAACAGAGCACTAACAGGACAGAACACTAACAGGACAGAGCACTAACAGAACAGAGCACTAACAGAACAGAGCACTAACAGGACAGAGCACTAACAGGACAGAGCGCTAACAGAACATAGCACTAACAGAACAGTTCCCTAAGAGAACACTAACAGGACAGAGCACTAACATAACAGAGCCCTAACAGAACAGAGCACTAACAGCACAGAGCACTAACAGGACAGAGCACGAACAGGACAGAGCACTAACAGGACAGAGCACTAGCAGAACAGATCACTAACAGAACAGAGCACTAACAGGACAGAGGACTAACAGGACAGAGCAATTTGCAGAACAGAGCACTAACAGGACAGAGCACTAACAGAACAGAGCACTAACAGAACAGGGCCCAAACAGAACAGAGCACAAACAGAACAGAGCCCTATCAGAACAGAGCACTAACAGGACAGAGCACTAACAGAACAGAGCACTAACAGGACAGAGCACTAACAGGACAGAGCACTAACAGAACAGAGCCCAAACAGAACAGAGCACAAACAGAACAGAGCCCTATCAGAACAGAGCACTAACAGGACAACCTTAAGGGAACATTTCGACAATCACCGTATAGTTAGTGAGAAAGTCCCTATTGGAACTGTACGGTCCCTTACTAGACGTCCGAAAACATTTTAGAAATTCGGGGACGGCGTCGGGCCGAGCGGTAGGGCCAGACCTACCGGGAAGTCATCAAATGAACTTTGTCGGACATTCGGTTTTCGTTTAATAAAATAAACAAATTTTAGCCCATTTTTGCGCAATGCCGAAATATCCCACAAGAGGGCATAAGCAATCATATTGCTATTGGACAAAACATCACGAATCACGACGTGCCATATCTCGGAAACCGAAAATATTTCGAAGCCGAAACTTGGTGGGCGTAGGTTTGGCATTATGGGAAGATGGCCCCGAACAAGATGGCGTCTAGGCCTCAACGGTTTTTGAGTTATGGCCATATTTCTGGGATTAAAGGTCCAAAATGAAAATAGAGAAAAGATTTTTTCACTTCACGTCAAAGTCAAGGAGCCTCCGGTGTCAATAAAAAAAAATCGGCCATTTATCTATCGTCATTTACGAGAAATCGTACGTTGACCAGATCGTGATGTTCAGATATAGGTGTTTTTTTTTTCAACGGTTACAGATCCAGTTGCAGGGTGTTCATACGAGTATTTTTAAAATGTGCTGCGGAGCTCTGCGACATTTCTGTGATTTTCTATGATTTTCTGAAATAACACACACTCACTAAACCCTCCGTAAATAACTCAGTTCTTAACGTAAAGACTTAAAACTCAGGATTCTGTAAAGGCATACCCCAATGAGGATATGAGTTTATTTATAGCTTCCTGTGCCAACCGGAAGTGCCATAATTGGTGTCTCAGGGGCTGTTTGGAAGGGTTAAAAAAATCAGATCTGTCCAAAACTTCATATGTGTGATTAGACAACCCCCATGAACTGTAAATCAGTCATTTTTCCCAACAGATGTCAAAGAAAAGCTCTCACACACACACACACAGCAAGGATGGAGTGACAAAGCGTGGTGTTTAAAGACACAGAGAGCAGGCAATGGCATAAACATAATCCCAAGGCAGGGCCGAGTCCAACGAGGTGCCCCGCTTGACCGTAGCTCACTCGGTCTGAGCGCAGCGACCATGAGAAAAATAGGCCCACAATGAAGCCTGCACCACAATGTCATTTGATTTTGGGTGACAGCGGCGGAACCGTTAGGTTTAGAAGGACAATTCAAACACAGGACTGTTCCTAAGGTCCTCCCGATCTGTGCAAGCCTAACCTTGACTGTGTGGCATTAACCTTTCACAGTTAAAAGAAGGTGTTTACAAAAAAACAGTGTGCATTGACTTCTCTCCCCATAGGAATACATTGCCTGCTCCCCTAAATACAACCTGGGGTCTTTATGGGTTATGAATGCTGTATGAACCTGTCTTCTATGACATTCCATCAGACCACTATGAGGTCTACCTGTGTCGATTCTAAGCTTCCTGGAGCAACCGGAAGTGGTTAAATTGACCCAAAAGGTATTTGGATGTACATCACCTCGAAAGGTGCCGAGGCCTCTGCATTATTCAACCCTGTGTAGATCAGTCAATTCTCAACTTAAAGACTTAAAACTCAGGATTCCCTAGGTTTCTATGTCAGTCAAGACATGTGTGTATTTATAGCTTCCTGTGCCAACCGGAAGTGCCATAATTGGTGACTCAGGGGCTGTTTGGAAGGGTTAAAAAAATCAGATCTGTCCAAAACTTCATATGTGTGATTAGACAACCCCCATGAACTGTAAATCAGTCATTTTTCCCAACAGATGTCAAAGAAAAGCTCTCACACACACACACAGCAAGGATGGAGTGACAAAGCGTGGTGTTTAAAGACACAGAGAGCAGGCAATGGCATAAACATAATCCCAAGGCCGTGCCGAGTCCAACGAGGTGCCCCTCTTGACCGTAGCTCGCTCGGTCTGAGCGCAGCGACCATGAGAAAAATAGGCCCACAATGAAGCCTGCACCACAATGTCATTTGATTTTGGGTGACAGCGGCGGAACCGTTAGGTTTAGAAGGACAATTCAAACACAGGACTGTTCCTAAGGTCCTCCCGATCTGTGCAAGCCTAACCTTGACTGTGTGGCATTAACCTTTCACAGTTAAAAGAAGGTGTTTACAAAAAAACAGTGTGCATTGACTTCTCTCCCCATAGGAATACATTGCCTGCTCCCCTAAATACAACCTGGGGTCTTTATGGGTTATGAATGCTGTATGAACCTGTCTTCTATGACATTCCATCAGACCACTATGAGGTCTACCTGTGTCGATTCTAAGCTTCCTGGAGCAACCGGAAGTGGTTAAATTGACCCAAAAGGTATTTGGATGTACATCACCTCGAAAGGTGCCGAGGCCTCTGCATTATTCAACCCTGTGTAGATCAGTCAATTCTCAACTTAAAGACTTAAAACTCAGGATTCCCTAGGTTTCTATGTCAGTCAAGACATGTGTGTATTTATAGCTTCCTGTGCCAACCGGAAGTGCCATAATTGGTGTCTCAGGGGCTGTTTGGAAGGGTTAAAAAAATCAGATCTGTCCAAAACTTCATATGTGTGATTAGACAACCCCCATGAACTGTAAATCAGTCATTTTTCCCATAAAAATTCAAAGGAAAAATAAATCACACAGATACACAACTTGGATGGAGGGACGTATTGGGGTGTGTAGAGACTGACAGTGCCTCCAATAGTTAGCTTTGTTCGAGCTAAAAAAGAACCGTCAGACCTAGAGTTCCGAAACTTTAGAATCCTGTTCTAGACCTCAGGTAGATAGTGCGTGGTGAGTTACGGCGCTCTAGGAGGTTCTCGGACCGAGAAACAGCGTCGAACATTTGCAATGACTTCAATTCATTTTGACCATTACGAAAATGGCGACATTTAGAAATGTCCCAGAGACACAAGACTAGGTGCATTGTGACCGTCTCGGCCCATAGAGACAGAACCCAACATCTCGGTCCGATAGCTCATTCAAGGACCCCGTAGCAAGGCATTGAAAAAAGTGGATTTTCAGCACCAATTAGAAGCTTCCTAGACTTCTTTTACTCGGACACCAAATGACCTATCGGGCCGAAACTCGGGATTCGGGGTCGCCTCACATAGGACTACACATAATGTCCGAACTGGCCCCGCAGCTAGAAAGTAACTATGTGTTTTATGGTTTTTTAATGTTTTGTACCGAAGGCCTTGTGAATTTTGGGCCAGCTCTGAAGTATGTTATACTTGGCTCCTAAATGAGTTGGGAAAAGTGGGTTTGGTGTCAGTTTGTATCAGTTTGGTGTCAGAATGATATCAAATTGACTGATGGACGGTGACTTGCAGGTGACTCTTGTCCATTAGCAATATGTTTAAGCGGTGAGGTACCATCACCAAAAGCGACATTCTGAAATCAACCCAAACGAGCGATGGAGAGGTACCAGTATCACTGCCCAGACATCCCTATGTCATCGGGCCAGTCAATTTGGCATTCCTGCATGATTTTTATGGCATGACAAATTGGTGATGGTGACTGCCCAGTTAACCATATGGCAAATGCACAGTGACTTTGAAAGAGTGAGAAAACATCACCAAATGGACATTCTGGAATCAACCCTAACGAGTGATGGAGAGGTACCAGAATCACTGCCAAGCCATCCCGAGTTCATCGGGCCAGTCAATTTGGCATTCCTGCACAAATTTTCAGTGACTTTGCAAAAGTAAGGAACATTTGCAATATGTTTTAACAGTGAGGTACCATCACCAAAAGCGACATTCTGAAATCAACCCAAACGAGCCATGGAGAGGTACCAGTATCACTGCCCAGCCATCCCGAGGTCATCGGGCCAGTCAATTTGGCATTCCTGCAAAAATTTTCAGTGACTTTGCAAAAGTAAGGAACATTTGCAATATGTTTTAACAGTGAGGTACCATCACCAAAAGCGACATTCTGAAATCAACCCAAACGAGCCATGGAGAGGTACCAGTATCACTGCCCAGCCATCCTGAGGTCATCGGGCCAGTCAATTTGGCATTCCTGCACAAATTTTCAGTGACTTTGCAAAAGTAAGGAACATTTGCAATATGTTTTAACAGTGAGGTACCATCACCAAAAGCGACATTCTGAAATCAACCCAAACGAGCGATGGAGAGGTACCAGTATCACTGCCCAGCCATCCTGAGGTCATCGGGCCAGTCAATTTGGCATTCCTGCATGATTTTTATAGCATGACAAATTGGTGATGGTGACTGCCCAGTTAACCATATGGCAAATGCACAGTGACTTTGAAAGAGTGAGAAAAATCACCAAATGGACATTCTGAAATCAACCCAAACGAGCGATGGAGAGGTACCAGTATCACTGCCCAGCCATCCCGAGGTCATCGGGCCAGTCAATTTGGCATTCCTGCAAAATTTTTTGTGACTTTGCAAAAGTAAGGAACATTTGCAATATGTTTAAGCGGTGAGGTACCATCACCAAAAGCGACATTCTGAAATCAACCCAAACGAGCGATGGAGAGGTACCAAAATCACTGCCCAGCCATCCCTATGTCATCGGGCCAGTCAATTTGGCATTCCTGCATGATTTTTATGGCATGACAAATTGGTGATGGTGACTGCCCAGTTAACCATATGGCAAATGCACAGTGACTTTGCAAAAGTGAGAAAACATGACCAAATGGACATTCTGAAATCAACACAAACAATGGCATCACCATAGAGTCCAGACTGTGCCGAGTCCAACGAGGTGCCCCGCTTGACCGTAGCTCGCTCGGTCTGAGCGCGGCGACCATGAGAAAAATAGGCCCAATATTAAGCCTTCACCAGTACGTCATTTGATTTTGGGTGACAGCGGCGGAACCGTTAGGTTTAGAAAGACAATTCAACCACAGGACTGTTCCTAAGGTCCTCCTGATCTGTCCAAGCCTATCCTTGACCGTGTGACATTAACCCTTCACAGTCAAAAGAAGGTGTTTACATAAAAACAGTGTTCATTGACTTCTCTCCCCATAGGAATATATTGGCTGCTCCACTAAATACAACCTGGAGTCTATATGGGTTATGAATGTTGTATGAACCTGTCTTTGGTACCAGTCCATCAGACCACTATAAGGTCTACCTGTGTCGATTCTAAGCTTCCTGGACCAACCGGAAGTGGTTCAAATCGCCCTAAAAGTGTATACCCATACACTGCCTGCAATTTGATGGACATATTGCATTGAACCCTGTGTAAATCAGTCAGTTTTCATGGTAAAGACTTAAAACTCAGGATTCTCTAATGGAATAGCCCAATGAGGATGTATGTTGAGTTACAGCTTCCTGTGCCAACCGGAAGTGCCATAATTGGTGACTCAGGGGCTGTTTGGAAGGGTTAAAAAAATCAGATCTGTCCAAAACTTCATATGTGTGATTAGACAACCCCCATGAACTGTAAATCAGTCATTTTTCCCAACAGATGTCAAAGAAAAGCTCTCACACACACACACAGCAAGGATGGAGTGACAAAGCGTGGTGTTTAAAGACACAGAGAGCAGGCAATGGCATAAACATAATCCCAAGGCCGTGCCGAGTCCAACGAGGTGCCCCTCTTGACCGTAGCTCGCTCGGTCTGAGCGCAGCGACCATGAGAAAAATAGGCCCACAATGATGCCTGCACCACAATGTCATTGGATTTTGGGTGACAGCGGCGGAACCGTTAGGTTTAGAAGGACAATTCAAACACAGGACTGTTCCTAAGGTCCTCCCGATCTGTGCAAGCCTAACCTTGACTGTGTGGCATTAACCTTTCACAGTTAAAAGAAGGTGTTTACAAAAAAACAGTGTGCATTGACTTCTCTCCCCATAGGAATACATTGCCTGCTCCCCTAAATACAACCTGGGGTCTTTATGGGTTATGAATGCTGTATGAACCTGTCTTCTATGACATTCCATCAGACCACTATGAGGTCTACCTGTGTCGATTCTAAGCTTCCTGGAGCAACCGGAAGTGGTTAGATTGACCCAAAAGGTATTTGGATGTACATCACCTCGAAAGGTGCCGAGGCCTCTGCATTTTTCAACCCTGTGTAGATCAGTCAATTCTCAACTTAAAGACTTAAAACTCAGGATTCCCTAGGTTTCTATGTCAGTCAAGACATGTGTGTATTTATAGCTTCCTGTGCCAACCGGAAGTGCCATAATTGGTGACTCAGGGGCTGTTTGGAAGGGTTAAAAAAATCAGATCTGTCCAAAACTTCATATGTGTGATTAGACAACCCCCATGAACTGTAAATCAGTCATTTTTCCCAACAGATGTCAAAGAAAAGCTCTCACACACACACACAGCAAGGATGGAGTGACAAAGCGTGGTGTTTAAAGACACAGAGAGCAGGCAATGGCATAAACATAATCCCAAGGCCGTGCCGAGTCCAACGAGGTGCCCCGCTTGACCGTAGCTCGCTCGGTCTGAGCGCAGCGACCATGAGAAAAATAGGCCCACAATGATGCCTGCACCACAATGTCATTTGATTTTGGGTGACAGCGGCGGAACCGTTAGGTTTAGAAGGACAATTCAAACACAGGACTGTTCCTAAGGTCCTCCCGATCTGTGCAAGCCTAACCTTGACTGTGTGGCATTAACCTTTCACAGTTAAAAGAAGGTGTTTACAAAAAAACAGTGTGCATTGACTTCTCTCCCCATAGGAATACATTGCCTGCTCCCCTAAATACAACCTGGGGTCTTTATGGGTTATGAATGCTGTATGAACCTGTCTTCTATGACATTCCATCAGACCACTATGAGGTCTACCTGTGTCGATTCTAAGCTTCCTGGAGCAACCGGAAGTGGTTAGATTGACCCAAAAGGTATTTGGATGTACATCACCTCGAAAGGTGCCGAGGCCTCTGCATTATTCAACCCTGTGTAGATCAGTCAATTCTCAACTTAAAGACTTAAAACTCAGGATTCCCTAGGTTTCTATGTCAGTCAAGACATGTGTGTATTTATAGCTTCCTGTGCCAACCGGAAGTGCCATAATTGGTGTCTCAGGGGCTGTTTGGAAGGGTTAAAAAAATCAGATCTGTCCAAAACTTCATATGTGTGATTAGACAACCCCCATGAACTGTAAATCAGTCATTTTTCCCATAAAAATTCAAAGGAAAAATAAATCACACAGATACACAACTTGGATGGAGGGACGTATTGGGGTGTGTAGAGACTGACAGTGCCTCCAATAGTTAGCTTTGTTCGAGCTAAAAAAGAACCGTCAGACCTAGAGTTCCGAAACTTTAGAATCCTGTTCTAGACCTCAGGTAGATAGTGCGTGGTGAGTTACGGCGCTCTAGGAATGTTCTCGGACCGAGAAACAGCGTCGAACATTTGCAATGACTTCAATTCATTTTGACCATTACGAAAATGGCGACATTTAGAAATGTCCCAGAGACACAAGACTAGGTGCATTGTGACCGTCTCGGCCCATAGAGACAGAACCCAACATCTCGGTCCGATAGCTCATTCAAGGACCCCGTAGCAAGGCATTGAAAAAAGTGGATTTTCAGCACCAATTAGGCTTTTACACCAAATGACCTATCGGGCCGAAACTCGGGATTCGGGGTCGCCTCACATAGGACTACACATAATGTCCGAACTGGCCCCGCAGCTAGAAAGTAACTATGTGTTTTATGGTTTTTTAATGTTTTGTACCGAAGGCCTTGTGAATTTTGGGCCAGCTCTGAAGTATGTTATACTTGGCTCCTAAATGAGTTGGGAAAAGTGGGTTTGGTGTCAGTTTGTATCAGTTTGGTGTCAGAATGATATCAAATTGACTGATGGACGGTGACTTGCAGGTGACTCTTGTCCATTAGCAATATGTTTAAGCGGTGAGGTACCATCACCAAAAGCGACATTCTGAAATCAACCCAAACGAGCGATGGAGAGGTACCAGTATCACTGCCCAGCCATCCCTATGTCATCGGGCCAGTCAATTTGGCATTCCTGCATGATTTTTATGGCATGACAAATTGGTGAAAGTGACTGCCCAGTTAACCATATGGCAAATGCACAGTGACTTTGAAAGAGTGAGAAAAATCACCAAATGGACATTCTGAAATCAACCCAAACGAGCCATGGAGAGGTACCAGAATCACTGCCAAGCCATCCCGAGGTCATCGGGCCAGTCAATTTGGCATTCCTGCAAAATTTTCAGTGACTTTGCAAAAGTAAGGAACATTTGCAATATGTTTTAACAGTGAGGTACCATCACCAAAAGCGACATTCTGAAATCAACCCAAACGAGCCATGGAGAGGTACCAGTATCACTGCCCAGCCATCCCGAGGTCATCGGGCCAGTCAATTTGGCATTCCTGCAAAAATTTTCAGTGACTTTGCAAAAGTAAGGAACATTTGCAATATGTTTTAACAGTGAGGTACCATCACCAAAAGCGACATTCTGAAATCAACCCAAACGAGCCATGGAGAGGTACCAGTATCACTGCCCAGCCATCCCGAGGTCATCGGGCCAGTCAATTTGGCATTCCTGCAAAAATTTTCAGTGACTTTGCAAAAGTAAGGAACATTTGCAATATGTTTTAACAGTGAGGTACCATCACCAAAAGCGACATTCTGAAATCAACCCAAACGAGCCATGGAGAGGTACCAGTATCACTGCCCAGACATCCCTATGTCATCGGGCCAGTCAATTTGGCATTCCTGCATGATTTTTATGGCATGACAAATTGGTGATGGTGACTGCCCAGTTAACCATATGGCAAATGCACAGTGACTTTGCAAAAGTGAGAAAACATGACCAAATGGACATTCTGAAATCAACACAAACAATGGCATCACCATAGTGTCCAGACTGTGCCGAGTCCAACGAGGTGCCCCGCTTGACCGTAGCTCGCTCGGTCTGAGCGCGCGACCATGAGAAAAATAGGCCCAATATGAAGCCTTCACCAGTACGTCATTTGATTTTGGGTGACAGCGGCGGAACCGTTAGGTTTAGAAAGACAATTCAACCACAGGACTGTTCCTAAGGTCCTCCTGATCTGTCCAAGCCTATCCTTGACCGTGTGACATTAACCCTTCACAGTCAAAAGAAGGTGTTTACATAAAAACAGTGTTCATTGACTTCTCTCCCCATAGGAATATATTGGCTGCTCCACTAAATACAACCTGGAGTCTATATGGGTTATGAATGTTGTATGAACCTGTCTTTGGTACCAGTCCATCAGACCACTATAAGGTCTACCTGTGTCGATTCTAAGCTTCCTGGACCAACCGGAAGTGGTCCAAATCGCCCTAAAAGTGTATACCCATACACTGCCTGCAATTTGATGGACATAGTGCATTGAACCCTGTGTAAATCAGTCAGTTTTCATGGTAAAGACTTAAAACTCAGGATTCTCTAATGGAATAGCCCAATGAGGATGTATGTTGAGTTACAGCTTCCTGTGCCAACCGGAAGTGCCATAATTGGTGTCTCATGGGCTGTTTGGAGGGGTTAAAAATATCAGATCTTTCCAAAACTTCATATATATGATTAGGCAACCCCCATGAACTGTAAATCAGTCATTTTCCCATAAAAATTCAAAGGAAAACTAAATCACACAGATACACAACATGGATGGAGGGACGTATCATTGGGGTGCGTAGAGACTGACAGTGCCTCCAATAGTTAGCTTTGAATGATATCAAATTGACTGATGGACAGTGACTTGCAGGTGACTCTTGTCCATTAGCAATATGTTTAAGCGGTGAGGTACCATCACCAAAAGCGACATTCTGAAATCAACCCAAACGAGCCATGGAGAGGTACCAGTATCACTGCCCAGACATCCCGATGTCATCGGGCCAGTCAATTTGGCATTCCTGCATGATTTTTATGGCATGACAAATTGGTAATGGTGACTGCCCAGTTAACCATATGGCAAATGCACAGTGACTTTGAAAGAGTGAGAAAAATCACCAAATGGACATTCTGAAATCAACCCTAACGAGTGATGGAGAGGTACCAGAATCACTGCCAAGCCATCCCGAGGTCATCGGGCCAGTCAATTTGGCATTCCTGCAAAATTTTCAGTGACTTTGCAAAAGTAAGGAACATTTGCAATATGTTTTAACAGTGAGGTACCATCACCAAAAGCGACATTCTGAAATCAACCCAAACGAGCCATGGAGAGGTACCAGTATCACTGCCCAGCCATCCCGAGGTCATCGGGCCAGTCAATTTGGCATTCCTGCAAAATTTTCAGTGACTTTGCAAAAGTAAGGAACATTTGCAATATGTTTTAACAGTGAGGTACCATCACCAAAAGCGACATTCTGAAATCAACCCAAACGAGCCATGGAGAGGTACCAGTATCACTGCCCAGACATCCCTAGGTCATCGGGCCAGTCAATTTGGCATTCCTGCATGATTTTTATGGCATGACAAATTGGTGATGGTGACTGCCCAGTTAACCATATGGCAAATGCACAGTGACTTTGAAAGAGTGAGAAAACCATCACCAAATGGACATTCTGAAATCAACCCAAAAAAACAGTAAGATTTGTGATGGAGAGGTACCAGAATCACTGCCCAGCCATCCCGAGGTCATCGGGCCAGTCAATTTGGCATTCCTGCAAAAATTTTCAGTGACTTTGCAAAAGTAAGGAACATTTGCAATATGTTTTAACAGTGAGGTACCATCACCAAAAGCGACATTCTGAAATCAACCCAAACGAGCCATGGAGAGGTACCAGTATCACTGCCCAGACATCCCTATGTCATCGGGCCAGTCAATTTGGCATTCCTGCATGATTTTTATGGCATGACAAATTGGTGATGGTGACTGCCCAGTTAACCATATGGCAAATGCACAGTGACTTTGCAAAAGTGAGAAAACATGACCAAATGGACATTCTGAAATCAACACAAACAATGGCATCACCATAGTGTCCAGACTGTGCCGAGTCCAACGAGGTGTCCCGCTTGACCGTAATGCTCGCTCGGTCTGAGCGCAGGCGACCATGAGAAAAATAGGCCCAATATGAAGCCTTCACCAGTACGTCATTTGATTTTGGGTGACAGCGGGTGGAACCGTTAGGTTTAGAAAGACAATTCAACCACAGGACTGTTCCTAAGGTCCTCCTGATCTGTCCAAGCCTATCCTTGACCGTGTGACATTAACCCTTCACAGTCAAAAGAAGGTGTTTACATAAAAACAGTGTTCATTGACTTCTCTCCCCATAGGAATATATTGGCTGCTCCACTAAATACAACCTGGAGTCTATATGGGTTATGAATGTTGTATGAACCTGTCTTTGGTACCAGTCCATCAGACCACTATAAGGTCTACCTGTGTCGATTCTAAGCTTCCTGGACCAACCGGAAGTGGTCCAAATCGCCCTAAAAGTGTATACCCATACACTGCCTGCAATTTGATGGACATAGTGCATTGAACCCTGTGTAAATCAGTCAGTTTTCATGGTAAAGACTTAAAACTCAGGATTCTCTAATGGAATACCCCAATGAGGATGTATGTTGAGTTACAGCTTCCTGTGCCAACCGGAAGTGCCATAATTGGTGTCTCATGGGCTGTTTGGAGGGGTTAAAAATATCAGATCTTTCCAAAACTTCATCTGTGTGATTAGACAACCCCCATGAACTGTAAATCAGTCATTTTTCCCATAAAAATTCAAAGGAAAACTAAATCACACAGATACACAACATGGATGGAGGGACGTATCATTGGGGTGCGTAGAGACTGACAGTGCCTCCAATAGTTAGCTTTGAATGATATCAAATTGACTGATGGACAGTGACTTGCAGGTGACTCTTGTCCATTAGCAATATGTTTAAGCGGTGAGGTACCATCACCAAAAGCGACATTCTGAAATCAACCCAAACGAGCCATGGAGAGGTACCAGTATCACTGCCCAGCCATCCCGAGGTCATCGGGCCAGTCAATTTGGCATTCCTGCAATTTTTATGGACAAATTCAGTGACTTTATGGCAAAATGCAAGTTTTTGAAAGAGTGTCCCAGAGACCAAAAGACATTTGCAATATGTTTTAACAGTGATCCCGGTGTACCATTTGGCATTCCTGCAAAAATATTCACTTTGCAAAAGTAAGGACATTCTGAAATCAAATCAACCAAACGAGCCATGGAGAGGTACCAGTATCACTGCCATCGGGCCAGTCATTTTTTCCTGTGGTTTTAGACATCCCTATGTCATCGGGCCAGTCAATTTGGCATTCCTGCATGATTTTTATGGCATGACAAATTGGTGATGGTGACTGCCCAGTTAACCATATGGCAAATGCACAGTGACTTTGAAAGAGTGAGAAAAATCACCAAATGGACATTCTGAAATCAACCCAAACGAGTGATGGAGAGGTACCAGAATCACTGCCCAGCCATCCCGAGGTCATCGGGCCAGTCAATTTGGCATTCCTGCATTTTCAGTGACTTTGCAAAAGTAAGGAACATTTGCAATATGTTTTAACAGTGAGGTACCATCACCAAAAGCGACATTCTGAAATCAACCCAAACGAGCCATGGAGAGGTACCAGTATCACTGCCCAGCCATCCCGAGGTCATCGGGCCAGTCAATTTGGCATTCCTGCAAAAATTTTCAGTGACTTTGCAAAAGTAAGGAACATTTGCAATATGTTTTAACAGTGAGGTACCATCACCAAAAGCGACATTCTGAAATCAACCCAAACGAGCCATGGAGAGGTACCAGTATCACTGCCCAGCCATCCCTATGTCATCGGGCCAGTCAATTTGGCATTCCTGCATGATTTTTATGGCATGACAAATTGGTGATGGTGAAAGTTAACCAATGGCAAATGCACAGTGACTTTGAAAGTGAGAAAAATCACCAAATGGACATTCTGAAATCAACCCAAACGAGCCATGGAGAGGTACCAGAATCACTGCCCAGCCATCCCGAGGTCATCGGGCCAGTCAATTTGGCATTCCTGCAAAAATTTTCAGTGACTTTGCAAAAGTAAGGAACATTTGCAATATGTTTTAACAGTGAGGTACCATCACCAAAAGCGACATTCTGAAATCAACCCAAACGAGCCATGGAGAGGTACCAGTATCACTGCCCAGCCATCCCGAGGTCATCGGGCCAGTCAATTTGGCATTCCTGCATGATTTTTATGGCATGACAAATTGGTGATGGTGACTGCCCAGTTAACCATATGGCAAATGCACAGTGACTTTGAAAAGTGAGAAAATCACCAAATGGACATTCTGAAATCAACCCAAACGAGTGATGGAGAGGTACCAGAATCACTGCCCAGCCATCCCGAGGTCATCGGGCCAGTCAATTTGGCATTCCTGCAAAAATTTTCAGTGACTTTGCAAAAGTAAGGAACATTTGCAATATGTTTTAACAGTGAGGTACCATCACCAAAAGCGACATTCTGAAATCAACCCAAACGAGCCATGGAGAGGTACCAGTATCACTGCCCAGCCATCCCGAGGTCATCGGGCCAGTCAATTTGGCATTCCTGCAAAATTTTCAGTGACTTTGCAAAAGTAAGGAACATTTGCAATATGTTTTAACAGTGAGGTACCATCACCAAAAGCGACATTCTGAAATCAACCCAAACGAGCCATGGAGAGGTACCAGTATCACTGCCCAGACATCCCTATGTCATCGGGCCAGTCAATTTGGCATTCATGATTTTTATGGCATGACAAATTGGTGATGGTGACTGCCCAGTTAACCATATGGCAAATGCACAGTGACTTTGCAAAAGTGAGAAAACATGACCAAATGGACATTCTGAAATCAACACAAACAATGGCATGACCATAGTGTCCAGACTGTGCCGAGTCCAACGAGGTGCCCCGCTTGACCGTAGCTCGCTCGGTCTGAGCGCGGCGACCATGAGAAAAATAGGCCCAATATGAAGCCTTCACCAGTACGTCATTTGATTTTGGGTGACAGCGGCGGAACCGTTAGGTTTAGAAAGACAATTCAACCACAGGACTGTTCCTAAGGTCCTCCTGATCTGTCCAAGCCTATCCTTGACCGTGTGACATTAACCCTTCACAGTCAAAAGAAGGTGTTTACATAAAAACAGTGTTCATTGACTTCTCTCCCCATAGGAATATATTGGCTGCTCCACTAAATACAACCTGGAGTCTATATGGGTTATGAATGTTGTATGAACCTGTCTTTGGTACCAGTCCATCAGACCACTATAAGGTCTACCTGTGTCGATTCTAAGCTTCCTGGACCAACCGGAAGTGGTCCAAATCGCCCTAAAAGTGTATACCCATACACTGCCTGCAATTTGATGGACATAGTGCATTGAACCCTGTGTAAATCAGTCAGTTTTCATGGTAAAGACTTAAAACTCAGGATTCTCTAATGGAATACCCCAATGAGGATGTATGTTGAGTTACAGCTTCCTGTGCCAACCGGAAGTGCCATAATTGGTGTCTCATGGGCTGTTTGGAGGGGTTAAAAATATCAGATCTTTCCAAAACTTCATATGTGTGATTAGACAACCCCCATGAACTGTAAATCAGTCATTTTTCCCATAAAAATTCAAAGGAAAACTAAATCACACAGATACACAACATGGATGGAGGGACGTATCATTGGGGTGCGTAGAGACTGACAGTGCCTCCAATAGTTAGCTTTGAATGATATCAAATTGACTGATGGACAGAAGACTTGCAGGTGACTCTTGTCCATTAGCAATATGTTTAAGCGGTGAGGTACCATCACCAAAAGCGACATTCTGAAATCAACCCAAACGAGCGATGGAGAGGTACCAGTATCACTGCCCAGACATCCCGAGGTCATCGGGCCAGTCAATTTGGCATTCCTGCATGATTTTTATGGCATGACAAATTGGTAATGGTGACTGCCCAGTTAACCATATGGCAAATGCACAGTGACTTTGAAAGAGTGAGAAAAATCACCAAATGGACATTCTGAAATCAACCCTAACGAGTGATGGAGAGGTACCAGAATCACTGCCCAGCCATCCCGAGGTCATCGGGCCAGTCAATTTGGCATTCCTGCAAAATTTTCAGTGACTTTGCAAAAGTAAGGAACATTTGCAATATGTTTTAACAGTGAGGTACCATCACCAAAAGCGACATTCTGAAATCAACCCAAACGAGCGATGGAGAGGTACCAGTATCACTGCCCAGCCATCCCGAGGTCATCGGGCCAGTCAATTTGGCATTCCTGCATGATTTTTATAGCAAGACAAATTGGTGATGGTGACTGCCCAGTTAACCATTTGGCAAATGCACATGACTTTGAAAGTGTGAGAAAATCACCAAATGGACATTCTGAAATCAACCCAAACGAGCCATGGAGAGGTACCAGTATCACTGCCCAGCCATCCCGAGGTCATCGGGCCAGTCAATTTGGCATTCCTGCAAAAATTTTCAGTGACTTTGCAAAAGTAAGGAACATTTGCAATATGTTTTAACAGTGAGGTACCATCACCAAAAGCGACATTCTGAAATCAACCCAAACGAGCCATGGAGAGGTACCAGTATCACTGCCCAGCCATCCCGAGGTCATCGGGCCAGTCAATTTGGCATTCCTGCATGATTTTTACTTTGCAAAAGTAAGGAACATTTGCAATATGTTTAAAAGCGGTGAGGTACCATCACCAAAAGCGACATTCTGAAATCAACCCAAACGATGGAGGTCTACCTGTGTCAGCGATGGAGAGGTACCAGTATCACTGCCCAGCCATCCCGAGGTCATCGGGCCAGTCAATTTGGCATTCCTGCAAAAATTTTCAGTGACTTTGCAAAAGTAAGGAACATTTGCAATATGTTTTAACAGTGAGGTACCATCACCAAAAGGACATTCTGAAATCAACCCAAACGAGCCATGGAGAGGTACCAGTATCACTGCCCAGCCATCCCGAGGTCATCGGGCCAGTCAATTTGGCATTCCTGCAAAAATTTTCAGTGACTTTGCAAAAGTAAGGAACATTTGCAATATGTTTTAACAGTGAGGTACCATCACCAAAAGCGACATTCTGAAATCAACCCAAACGAGCCATGGAGAGGTACCAGTATCACTGCCCAGCCATCCCGAGGTCATCGGGCCAGTCAATTTGGCATTCCTGCAAAAATTTTCAGTGACTTTGCAAAAGTAAGGAACATTTGCAATATGTTTTAACAGTGAGGTACCATCACCAAAAGCGACATTCTGAAATCAACCCAAACGAGCCATGGAGAGGTACCAGTATCACTGCCCAGACATCCCTATGTCATCGGGCCAGTCAATTTGGCATTCCTGCATGATTTTTATGGCATGACAAATTGGTGATGGTGACTGCCCAGTTAACCATATGGCAAATGCACAGTGACTTTGCAAAAGTGAGAAAACATGACCAAATGGACATTCTGAAATCAACACAAACAATGGCATGACCATAGTGTCCAGACTGTGCCGAGTCCAACGAGGTGCCCCGCTTGACCGTAGCTCGCTCGGTCTGAGCGCGGCGACCATGAGAAAAATAGGCCCAATATGAAGCCTTCACCAGTACGTCATTTGATTTTGGGTGACAGCGGCGGAACCGTTAGGTTTAGAAAGACAATTCAACCACAGGACTGTTCCTAAGGTCCTCCTGATCTGTCCAAGCCTATCCTTGACCGTGTGACATTAACCCTTCACAGTCAAAAGAAGGTGTTTACATAAAAACAGTGTTCATTGACTTCTCTCCCCATAGGAATATATTGGCTGCTCCACTAAATACAACCTGGAGTCTATATGGGTTATGAATGTTGTATGAACCTGTCTTTGGTACCAGTCCATCAGACCACTATAAGGTCTACCTGTGTCGATTCTAAGCTTCCTGGACCAACCGGAAGTGGTCCAAATCGCCCTAAAAGTGTATACCCATACACTGCCTGCAATTTGATGGACATAGTGCATTGAACCCTGTGTAAATCAGTCAGTTTTCATGGTAAAGACTTAAAACTCAGGATTCTCTAATGGAATAGCCCAATGAGGATGTATGTTGAGTTACAGCTTCCTGTGCCAACCGGAAGTGCCATAATTGGTCTCTCATGGGCTGTTTGGAGGGGTTAAAAAGATCTTTCCAAAACTTCATATATATGATTAGGCAACCCCCATGAACTGTAAATCAGTCATTTTTCCCATAAAAATTCAAAGGAAAACTAAATCACAGATACACAACATGGATGGAGGGACGTATCATTGGGGTGCGTAGAGACTGACAGTGCCTCCAATAGTTAGCTTTGAATGATATCAAATTGACTGATGGACAGTGACTTGCAGGTGACTCTTGTCCATTAGCAATATGTTTAAGCGGTGAGGTACCATCACCAAAAGCGACATTCTGAAATCAACCCAAACGAGCCATGGAGAGGTACCAGTATCACTGCCCAGCCATCCCGAGGTCATCGGGCCAGTCAATTTGGCATTCCTGCATGATTTTTATAGCATGACAAATTGGTAATGGTGACTGCCCAGTTAACCATATGGCAAATGCACAGTGACTTTGAAAGAGTGAGAAAAATCACCAAATGGACATTCTGAAATCAACCCAAACGAGCCATGGAGAGGTACCAGTATCACTGCCCAGCCATCCCGAGGTCATCGGGCCAGTCAATTTGGCATTCCTGCATGATTTTTATGGCATGACAAATTGGTGATGGTGACTGCCCAGTTAACCATATGGCAAATGCACAGTGACTTTGCAAAAGTGAGAAACCATCACCAAATGGACATTCTGAAATCAACCCAAACGAGCCATGGAGAGGTACCAGAATCACTGCCCAGCCATCCCGAGTTCATCGGGCCAGTCAATTTGGCATTCCTGCAAAATTTTCAGTGACTTTGCAAAAGTAAGGAACATTTGCAATATGTTTTAACAGTGAGGTACCATCACCAAAAGCGACATTCTGAAATCAACCCAAACGAGCCATGGAGAGGTACCAGTATCACTGCCCAGCCATCCCTATGTCATCGGGCCAGTCAATTTGGCATTCCTGCATGATTTTTATGGCATGACAAATTGGTGATGGTGACTGCCCAGTTAACCATATGGCAAATGCACAGTGACTTTGCAAAAGTGAGAAAACATGACCAAATGGACATTCTGAAATCAACACAAACAATGGCATCACCATAGTGTCCAGACTGTGCCGAGTCCAACGAGGTGCCCCGCTTGACCGTAGCTCGCTCGGTCTGAGCGCGGCGACCATGAGAAAAATAGGCCCAATATGAAGCCTTCACCAGTACGTCATTTGATTTTGGGTGACAGCGGCGGAACCGTTAGGTTTAGAAAGACAATTCAACCACAGGACTGTTCCTAAGGTCCTCCTGATCTGTCCAAGCCTATCCTTGACCGTGTGACATTAACCCTTCACAGTCAAAAGAAGGTGTTTACATAAAAACAGTGTTCATTGACTTCTCTCCCCATAGGAATATATTGGCTGCTCCACTAAATACAACCTGGAGTCTATATGGGTTATGAATGTTGTATGAACCTGTCTTTGGTACCAGTCCATCAGACCACTATAAGGTCTACCTGTGTCGATTCTAAGCTTCCTGGACCAACCGGAAGTGGTCCAAATCGCCCTAAAAGTGTATACCCATACACTGCCTGCAATTTGATGGACATAGTGCATTGAACCCTGTGTAAATCAGTCAGTTTTCATGGTAAAGACTTAAAACTCAGGATTCTCTAATGGAATACCCCAATGAGGATGTATGTTGAGTTACAGCTTCCTGTGCCAACCGGAAGTGCCATAATTGGTCTCTCATGGGCTGTTTGGAGGGGTTAAAAAAATCAGATCTTTCCAAAACTTCATATATATGATTAGGCAACCCCCATGAACTGTAAATCAGTCATTTTTCCCATAAAAATTCAAAGGAAAACTAAATCACACAGATACACAACATGGATGGAGGGACGTATCATTGGGGTGCGTAGAGACTGACAGTGCCTCCAATAGTTAGCTTTGAATGATATCAAATTGACTGATGGACAGTGACTTGCAGGTGACTCTTGTCCATTAGCAATATGTTTAAGCGGTGAGGTACCATCACCAAAAGCGACATTCTGAAATCAACCCAAACGAGCCATGGAGAGGTACCAGTATCACTGCCCAGCCATCCCGAGGTCATCGGGCCAGTCAATTTGGCATTCCTGCAAAATTACTGACTTTGAAAAAGTAAGGAACATTTGCAATATGTTTTAACAGTGAGGTACCATCACCAAAAGCGACATTCTGAAATCAACCCAAACGAGCCATGGAGAGGTACCAGTATCACTGCCCAGCCATCCCGAGGTCATCGGGCCAGTCAATTTGGCATTCCTGCATGATTTTTATGGCATGACAAATTGGTGATGGTGAACCCAGTTAACCATATGGCAAATGCACAGTGACTTTGCAAAAGTGAGAAAATCACCAAATGGACATTCTGAAATCAACCCAAACGAGCCATGGAGAGGTACCAGAATCACTGCCCAGCCATCCCGAGGTCATCGGGCCAGTCAATTTGGCATTCCTGCAAAAATTTTCAGTGACTTTGCAAAAGTAAGGAACATTTGCAATATGTTTTAACAGTGAGGTACCATCACCAAAAGCGACATTCTGAAATCAACCCAAACGAGCCATGGAGAGGTACCAGTATCACTGCCCAGCCATCCCGAGGTCATCGGGCCAGTCAATTTGGCATTCCTGCATGATTTTTATGGCATGACAAATTGGTGATGGTGACTGCCCAGTTAACCATATGGCAAATGCACAGTGACTTTGCAAAAGTGAGAAAAATCACCAAATGGACATTCTGAAATCAACCCAAACGAGCCATGGAGAGGTACCAGTATCACTGCCCAGCCATCCCGAGGTCATCGGGCCAGTCAATTTGGCATTCCTGCAAAATTTTCATTTTCAGTGACTTTGCAAAAGTAAGGAACATTTGCAATATGTTTTAACAGTGAGGTACCATCACCAAAAGCGACATTCTGAAATCAACCCAAACGAGCCATGGAGAGGTACCAGTATCACTGCCCAGCCATCCCGAGGTCATCGGGCCAGTCAATTTGGCATTCCTGCAAAATTTTCAGTGACTTTGCAAAAGTAAGGAACATGCAATATGTTTTAACAGTGAGGTACCATCACCAAATGGACATTCTGAAATCAACCCAAACGAGCCATGGAGAGGTACCAGTAATCACTGCCCAGCCATCCCGAGGTCATCGGGCCAGTCAATTTGGCATTCCTGCAAAAATTTTCAGTGACTTTGCAAAAGTAAGGAACATTTGCAATATGTTTTAACAGTGAGGTACCATCACCAAAAGCGACATTCTGAAATCAACCCAAACGAGCGATGGAGAGGTACCAGAATCACTGCCCAGCCATCCCGAGTTCATCGGGCCAGTCAATTTGGCATTCCTGCATGATTTTTATGGCATGACAAATTGGTGATGGTGAATGCCCAGTTAACCATATGGCAAATGCACAGTGACTTTGCAAAAGTGAGAAAACATAAACAAATGGACATGATGAAATCAACACCACGAGTGATTGAAAGGAACAACAATCACTGCCCGGCCATCCCGAGTTCATCAGGCCAGTCAATTTTGCATTTCTGAAGGATTTTTGAGCATGTCAAATTTCTTATGACATTTGGCCCCCACAAAACATATGCCTTATGCACAAGCAAAAAAAAAAAAAACATTATAATAATAAAATATGACTAAAGTATGTTGATACAGTTCTTATACGTGTGTAACTGACACAAAATTCGAAAAAATTTCGAAAAACGGTCCAGAAAGCACTTTTTTAGGGGTGTGTGAAGTTTTTTATGAAATTTAATAATTTTTGACTTTTGACTTCTGACTTCCTATGAAATCATATTGCAGATGGACAAAACACATGCAATATGCGCAAGTAAAAAAAAAAAAAAAAAAAAAAAAAAAATTATGATAATAAAATATGACTAAAGTATGTTGATACAGTTCTTATACGTGTGTAACTGACACAAAATGCGAAAAAATTTCGAAAAACGGTCCAGAAAGCACTTTTTTAGGGGTGTGTGAAGTTTTTTATGAAATTTAAGAATTTTTGACTTTTGACTTCTGACTTCCTATGAAATCATATTGCAAATGGACAAAACATATGCAATATGCGCAAGTAAAAAAATTTAAAAAAATTATGTTAATAAAATAAAATTGGACAAAAGTATTTTCATACAGTTCTTATACATGTGTAATTGTCAAAAAAAGCGAAAGAATTTCGAAAAACGGTCCAGAAAGCACTTTTTTAAGGGGTGATACGTTTTTTTCAAAAAATTCGTTTTTTCAAAATTTGGCTTTTGGATGTTGACTTGGAGTCCAATACCAATATGAAAAACCATGGTGGAGTGCAATCGCCACCTGTTGGATTTTTGAAGTGTTACAACTGGCAATACCCATATGGCAATAGCAGTAAACTTTGCATGAATCAACGCCGCTTTGGGTGGTATTGGCCAATGTGTGCATGGTTTGGCCAATGCCAATAACTTGCCATTCATTTTTGTCCACTACGGGGGTGAAATCGCGCAATACAACAACCGTGAAATACTTACTTCCAAGCCCTTAACAGTGCAGTTCAAGAAGAGTTAAGAAAATATTTACCCAATAGACTAAAGTAAAAAATCATAAAAAGTAACACAGTAACATAACAATAATGAGTCTATATACAGGGGGCACTAGTACCGAGTCAGTGTGTGGGGGTACAGGTTAGTTGAGGTACGTGACATCACAGTGCATGAGACCAATCCAAATGTCCAAGTCCTTCTACAAAACGTTCCATTGAGTATTGTGTCATAGACCGTACCTTCATGTAGTAAGGGAATTCACCCCCGTAGTGGACAAAAATGAATGGCAAATTATTGGCATAGGACAAACCATGTACACATTGGCCAATACCACCCAAATCGGCGTTGATTCATGCAAAGTTTACTTCAAATGCCATATGGCTATTGCCAGTTGTAACACTTCAAAAATCCAACAGGTGGCGTGTGCGCTCCACCATGGTTTTTCATATTGATATTGGACTCCAAGTCAACATCCAAAAGCCAAATTTTGAAAAAATGGATTTTTTGTCAAAAACTTATCACCCCTTAAAAAAGTGCTTTCTGCGCATTATTGCATATGTTTATTATTATTGCATTATCTGCAATATGATTTCATAGGAAGTCAGAAGTCAAAAGTCAAAAATTATTAAATTTCATAAAAAACTTCACACACCCCTAAAAAAGTGCTTTCTGGACCGTTTTTCGAAAAAATTTCGAATTATGTGTCAGTTACACACGTATAAGAACTGTATCAACATACTTTAGTCATATTTTATTATCATAATGTTTTTTTGTTTTTTTACTTGCGCATTATTGCATGTGTTTTGTCCATCTGCAATATGATTTCATAGGAAGTCAGAAGTCAAAAGTCAAAAATTATTAAATTTCATAAAAAACTTCACACACCCCTAAAAAAGTGCGTTCTGGACCGTTTTTCGAAAAATTTTCGAATTTTGTGTCAGTTACACACGTATAAGAACTGTATCAACATACTTTAGTCATATTTTATTATCATAATGTTTTTTTTTTTTTTTTGCTTGTGCATAAGGCATATGTTTTGTGGGGGCCAAATATCATAAGAAATTTGACATGCTCAAAAATCCTTCAGAAATGCAAAATTGACTGGCCTGATGAACTCGGGATGGCCGGGCAGTGATTGTTGTTCCTTTCAATCACTCGTGGTGTTGATTTCATCATGTCCATTTGTTTATGTTTTCTCACTTTTGCAAAGTCACTGTGCATTTGTCATATGGTTAACTGGGCATTCACCATCACCAATTTGTCATGCTATAAAAATCATGCAGGAATGCCAAATTGACTGAACCGATGAACTCGGGATGGCTGGGCAGTGATTCTGGTACCTCTCCATCGCTCGTTTGGCTTGATTTCAGAATGTCGCTTTTGGTGATGGTACCTCACTGTTAAAACATATTGCAAATGTTGTCTCACTTTTGCAAAGTCACTGTGCATTTGCCATATGGTTAACTGGGCAGTCACCATTACCAATTTGTCATGCTATAAAAATCATGCAGGAATGCCAAATTGACTGAACCGATGAACTCGGGATGGCTGGGCAGTGATTCTGGTACCTCTCCATCGCTCGTTTGGGTTGATTTCAGAATGTCGCTTTTGGTGATGGTACCTCACTGTTAAAACATATTGCAAATGTTTTCTCACTTTTGCAAAGTCACTGAAAATTTGTGAAGGAATGCCAAATTGACTGGCCCGATGAACTCGGGATGGCTTGGCAGTGATTCTGGTACCTCTCCATCGCTCGTTAGGGTTGATTCCAGAATGTCCATTGGGTGATGTTTCTCACTCTTTCAAAGTCACTGTGCATTTGCCATATGGTTAACTGGGCAGTCACCATTACCAATTTGTCATGCTATAAAAATCATGCAGGAATGCCAAATTGACTGGCCCGATGAACTCGGGATGGCTGGGCAGTGATTCTGGTAACTCTCCATCGCTTGTTTGGGTTGATTTCAGAATGTCGCTTTTGGTGATGGTACCTCACTGTTAAAACATATTGCAAATGTTGTCTCACTTTTGCAAAGTCACTGTGCATTTACCATATGGTTAACTGGGCAGTCACCATTACCAATTTGTCATGCTATAAAAATCATGCAGGAATGCCAAATTGACTGGCCCGATGACCTCGGGATGTCTGGGCAGTGATTATGGTACCTCTCCATCGCTCGTTAGGGTTGATTCCAGAATGTCCATTTGGTGATTTTTCTCACTCTTTCAAAGTCACTGTGCATTTGCCATATGGTTAACTGGGCAGTCACCATTACCAATTTGTCATGCCATAAAAATCATGCAGGAATGCCAAATTGACTGGCCCGATGACATAGGGATGTCTGGGCAGTGATACTGGTACCTCTCCATCGCTCGTTTGGGTTGATTTCAGAATGTCGCTTTTGGTGATGGTACCTCACCGCTTAAACATATTGCTAATGGACAAGAGTCACCTGCAAGTCACCGTCCATCAGTCAATTTGATATCATTCTGACACCAAACTGATACAAACTGACACCAAACCCACTTTTCCCAACTCGTTTAGGAGCCAAGTATAACATACTTCAGAGCTGGCCCAAAATTCACAACGCCTTCGGTACAAAACATTAAAAAACCATAAAACACATAGTTACTTTCTAGCTGCGGGGCCAGTTCGGACATTATGTGTAGTCCTATGTGAGGCGACCCCGAATCCCGAGTTTCGGCTCGATAGGTCATTTGGTGTCCGAGTAAAAGCCTAATTGGTGCTGAAAATCCACTTTTTTCCATGCCTTGCTACGGGGTCCTTGAATGAGCTATCGGACAGAGATGTTGGGTTCTGTCTCTATGGGCCGAGACGGTCACAATGCACCTAGTCTTGTGTCTCTGGGACATTTCTAAATGTCGCCATTTTCGTAATGGTCAAAATGAATTGAAGTCATTGCAAATGTTCGACGCTGTTTCTCGGTCCGAGAACCTCCTAGAGCGCCGTAACTCACCACGCACTATCTACCTGAGGTCTAGAACAGGATTCTAAAGTTTCGGAACTCTAGGTCTGACGGTTCTTTTTTAGCTCGAACAAAGCTAACTATTGGAGGCACTGTCAGTCTCTACACACCCCAATACGTCCCTCCATCCAAGTTGTGTATCTGTGTGATTTATTTTTCCTTTGAATTTTTATGGGAAAAATGACTGATTTACAGTTCATGGGGGTTGTCTAATCACACATATGAAGTTTTGGACAGATCTGATTTTTTTAACCCTTCCAAACAGCCCCTGAGACACCAATTATGGCACTTCCGGTTGGCACAGGAAGCTATAAATACACACATGTCTTAACTGACATAAAAACCTGTGGAATCGTGAGTTTTAAGTCTTTAATTTGAGAATTGACTGATCTACACAGGGTTGAATAATGCAGAGTCATTTTCACCTTTCGAGGTGATGTACATCCAAATACCTTTTGGGTCAATTTAACCACTTCCGGTTGCTCCAGGAAGCTTAGAATCGACACAGGTAGACCTCATAGTGTTCTGATGGAATGTCATAGAAGACAGGTTCATACAGCATTCATAACCCATATAGACTCCAGGTTGTATTTAGGGGAGCAGGCAATGTATTCCTATGGGGAGAGAAGTCAATGCACACTGTTTTTTTGTAAACACCTTCTTTTAACTGTGAAAGGTTAATTCCACACAGTCAAGGTTAGGCTTGCACAGATCGGGAGGACCTTAGGAACAGTCCTGTGTTTGAATTGTCCTTCTAAACCTAACGGTTCCGCCGCTGTCACCCAAAATCAAATGACATTGTGGTGCAGGCTTCATTGTGGGCCTATTTTTCTCATGGTCGCTGCGCTCAGACCGAGCGAGCTACGGTCAAGCGGGCGCCTCGTTGGACTCGGCACGGCCTTGGGATTATGTTTATGCCATTGCCTGCTCTCTGTGTCTTTAAACACCGCGCTTTGTCACTCCATCCTTGCTGTGTGTGTGTGTGAGAGCTTTTCTTTGACATCTGTTGGGAGAAATGAGTGATTTACAGTTCATGGGGGTTGTCTAATCACACATATGAAGTTTTGGACAGATCTGATTTTTTTAACCCTTCCAAACAGCCCCTGAGACACCAATTATGGCACTTCCGGTTGGCACAGGAAGCTATAAATACACACATGTCTTGACTGACATAGAAACCTACGGAATACTGAGTTTTAAGTCTTTAAGATGAGAATTGACTGATCTACACAGGGTTGAATAATGCAGAGTCATTTTCACCTTTCGAGGTGATGTACATCCAAATACCTTTTGGGTCAATTTAACCACTTCCGGTTGCTCCAGGAAGCTTAGAATCGACACAGGTAGACCTCATAGTGGTCTGATGGAATGTCATAGAAGACAGGTTCATACAGCATTCATAACCCATATAGACTCCAGGTTGTATTTAGGGGAGCAGGCAATGTATTCCTATGGGGAGAGAAGTCAATGCACACTGTTTTTTTGTAAACACCTTCTTTTAACTGTGAAAGGTTAATGCCACACAGTCAAGGTTAGGCTTGCACAGATCGGGAGGACCTTAGGAACAGTCCTGTGTTTGAATTGTCCTTCTAAACCTAACGGTTCCGCCGCTGTCACCCAAAATCAAATGACATTGTGGTGCAGGCATCATTGTGGGCCTATTTTTCTCATGGTCGCTGCGCTCAGACCGAGCGAGCTACGGTCAGCGGGGCACCTCGTTGGACTCGGCACGGCCTTGGGATTATGTTTATGCCGTTGCCTGCTCTCTGTGTCTTTAAACACCACGCTTTGTCACTCCATCCTTGCTGTGTGTGTGTGTGAGAGCTTTTCTTTGACATCTGTTGGGAAAAATGACTGATTTACAGTTCATGGGGGTTGTCTAATCACACATATGAAGTTTTGGACAGATCTGATTTTTTTAACCCTTCCAAACAGCCCCTGAGACACCAATTATGGCACTTCCGGTTGGCACAGGAAGCTATAAATACACACATGTCTTGACTGACATAGAAACCTACAGAATACTGAGTTTTAAGTCTTTAAGTTGAGAATTGACTGATCTACACAGGGTTGAATAATGCAGAGTCATTTTCACCTTTCGAGGTGATGTACATCCAAATACCTTTTGGGTCAATTTAACCACTTCCGGTTGCTCCAGGAAGCTTAGAATCGACACAGGTAGACCTCATAGTGGTCTGATGGAATGTCAAAGAAGACAGGTTCATACAGCATTCATAACCCATATAGACTCCAGGTTGTATTTAGGGGAGCAGGCAATGTATTCCTATGGGGAGAGAAGTCAATGCACACTGTTTTTATGTAAACATGTTACCGTATGTTACCATATAATCACTAAAACCATGTAGTTATTACCTGGCTCAAGTAGCATTTTGGATGTCTTACGGGTACAGTAGGATACCATATAATCACTAAAACCATGTAGTTATTACCTGGCTCAAGTAGCATTTTGGATGTCTTACGGGTACAGTAGGATACCATATAATCACTAAAACCAATAGGAATAGAGGAGGAGTAGGATTAGGGTATGGCTAAAGGCCATCTAAACTGGTTGTCTAGTGCGTTGGGGGCAAAGAATAGAAGGAGCAAATTTCTGGGTGTGGTAGAATAGATTCAGGGCATAATGTACAGACAGGGGTATGGTAGGATGTGAGTACAGTGGAGGTAAACCTGGGCATTGAGTGACGATAAGAGAGGTTGCATCTCTGGATGCACAAGATACGCTGGGTGAGGTCACCGCATGTGTGGGAGGTGGGACAAAAGAGGTATCTGAGGCATGTTGAGTGGGACTAGGGGCTCCGCAGTAAAATAAAACAATGATTACGACCCTAAACAACAGTATACAAGGCATATTGACATTTTAGAGAGACATAAAGCGAAGAATAGCACAATCACAGGTGTTGATTGGGAGAGCTAGCTAAGACAACAACGGGTAAGACAACAGTTAATCAGCTAAGACAACAACAACAACAGGTAAAATTGAGATGAATGGGCTGAGAGGGTCAGTTAACTACTAAGAACAGCCCAGCAGGCATCAGCTATGTAGCCAAGCGATCATAGGGTCCAGTGAACAGCAATAGATGAAACAGGGAAGCCGCTGGGTAGTCGTTGCTACGCTAGGCAAGCGGGAGACACAGCTTTCAAAAAAAAGTTAGCAGGCCGGGGCTAGTTGAGGGCACAATGGATGGAATTACGTTGGCAGACCCATCGTGATGGAACGGCAGGGCTCCGTGTCGACAAAAGGTCCAGGCCAGTTGGCAAAAGAGGTATTGTAGCTGGAGAAATTTTCTTTGCTAGCCGGAAGATGCGCCTGGCTCGCGGCTAACTGGTGCTAGCCACTATAGCCACTCGGTAGCAGCTATCCAGCAGCGATGATTCGATGCAAAGGTCCAGAGCATACTGGCAGAAATCCGGTGGTGTTGCGTATTCTAGACGTGTTCCTGAAGAGTCCGGAAGGCATCAGCTGTGTAGCCGAGTGATCATAGGGTTCACTGAGCAGGCCGGGAGATGGGCCTGGCTCAAGGCTAGCTTCGGGCCTGGGCCACTCGGTAGTAGCTAGCGAGCTCCGATGATCTGGAGTAATGGTCCCGGGCTTACGCCTGGAATCCGGTGTTGTAGTGGAGAAAAACAGTCCGATATGCCGACTGGCAGGCTGGCAAGTATTATCTAGTCTAAAAGCGGCTGGTGTCTGTGCTAAAGGTAAAGGCTGCTAGCAGTGGCTAACAATGACTAAATAGCTAATAGCGAATTAGCTGGATAGCTTCTGATGGCTAGCTTCTGATGGAGGTTCTGGCTATAAGGTGTAGAAATAGCAGATCCGTATCACATTGGGTGAGGCGGGTTGCTTGAAGTTATTTTTCATTTAAAAAATGGAAAAAGAGATTGAAAATATATTGAAATATATACAAAAAAGACAAAAATACTACATTTACATGGGAGAACAACAAACAGCATCTGCACTGCTATGCACTGCTCTTGGTCAACATATGACAAATGTTGGATATCTCCACACTGATCAAACAAATCAAAAATATTGCAAGCCACCACTTTTTATTTCTTCCTCAATAAGGTCTTATCTCAGTGATGAAGCAGCCAGACTTCTAGCCAGACTTATTCTGTCAGTTTCCACCCCTGCCCGGTGATGTGAGCTCATTCAGGTCTGAGTGATGAAGCTGCCGGTCCTCTAGCCAGGCTCATTCAGCTCTGAGAGAGGAAGCTGCCAGTCCTCTAGCCAGTCTCATTCAGGTCTGAGTGGTGAAGCTGCCAGTCCTCTAGCCAGTCTGGGATGAGGCAGAGGGAGGAGGCAGAGGGAGGAGGCGCAGGGAGAAAGTACGCAGGAGGCACGCAGAAGGAACACGGAGGAGGCGAAGGGAGGAAGTGCAGGGAGGAGGTGCAGGGAGGAGGTGCGCAGGAGTCACAATGAGGAGGCACAGGGAGGAGGTACGCAGGAGGCACAGGGAGGAGACGAAGGGAGGAGGTGCACAGGAGGCACAGGGATGTGGTTTAAGGAAGAGGCTCAGGGAAGAGGCACAGGAAGCAGAAGCGGGGAGGAGGCGCAGGGATGAGGCACAGGGAGGTGGCACGCAGGAGGCACAGGGAGGAGGCACGCAGGAGGCACAGGGAGGAGGCGCAGGGAGGAGGCATGCAGGAAGGAGGTGCAAGGAGGTGGCAGAGTGAGGAGGCACAGTGAGGAGTCAAGCAGGAGGTGCAGGGAGGAGGCTCAGTGAGGAGCCAAAGGGAGGTGTTACGCAGGAGGCATGCAGGAAGGAGGTGCAAGGAGGTGGCAGAGTGAGGAGGCACAGTGAGGAGTCAAGCAGGAGGTGCAGGGAGGAGGCTCAGTGAGGAGCCAAAGGGAGGTGTTACGCAGGAGGCATGCAGGAGGAGGTGAAGGGAGGAGGCGCAGGAGGGAGGTGCAGGGAGGAGGTGCAGGGAGGAGGCACGGGGAGGAGGCGCAGGGAGGAGGAACAGGGAGGAGGCACGCGGGAGGCATGCAGGAGGAGGTGAAGGGAGGAGGCGCAGGAAGGAGGTGCAGGGAGGAGGCGCATGGAGGAGGCACAGTGAGGAGGCACAGTGAGGAGGTACAGTGAGGAGGTGAAGGGAGGGGGCGTAGGAAGGAGGTGCTGGGAGGAGGCGCAGGGAGGAGGCGTAGGGAGGAGGCGCGCAGGGGGTGCTGGGAGGAAGTGAAGGGAGGATGCACATGGAGGAGTTGCAGGAGGCGCAGGGAGGAGGTGCAGGGAGGAGGTGCGCAGGAGTCACAATGAGGAGGCACAGGGAGGAGGTACGCAGGAGGCACAGGGAGGAGACGAAGGGAGGAGGTGCACAGGAGGCACAGGGATGTGGTTTAAGGAAGAGGCTCAGGGAAGAGGCACAGGAAGCAGAAGCGGGGAGGAGGCGCAGGGATGAGGCACAGGGAGGTGGCACGCAGGAGGCACAGGGAGGAGGCGCAGGGAGGAGGCATGCAGGAAGGAGGTGCAAGGAGGTGGCAGAGTGAGGAGGCACAGTGAGGAGTCAAGCAGGAGGTGCAGGGAGGAGGCTCAGTGAGGAGCCAAAGGGAGGTGTTACGCAGGAGGCATGCAGGAGGAGGTGAAGGGAGGAGGCGCAGGAAGGAGGTGCAGGGAGGAGGCGCATGGAGGAGGCACAGTGAGGAGGCACAGTGAGGAGGTACAGTGAGGAGGTGAAGGGAGGGTGGTAGGAAGGAGGTGCTGGGAGGAGGCGCAGGGAGGAGGCGTAGGGAGGAGGCGCGCAGGGGGTGCTGGGAGGAAGTGAAGGGAGGATGCACATGGAGGAGTTGCAGGAGGCGCAGGGAGGAGGTGCAGGGAAGAGTCAAGCAGGAGGCGCTGGGAGGAGGCGCAGGTAGGAACCACGGGGAGGAGGCATTCAGGAGGACCAGTGAGGTGGCACGCAGGAGACGCAGGGAGGAGGTACAGTGAGGAGGCACAGGGAGGAGGCACAGTGAGGAGCCACAGGGAGGAGGCACAGTGAGGAGTCAAGCAGGAGGTGCAGGGAGGAGGCTCAGTGAGGAGCCAAAGGGAGGTGTTACGCAGGAGGCATGCAGGAGGAGGTGAAGGGAGGAGGCGCAGGAGGGAGGTGCAGGGAGGAGGTGCAGGGAGGAGGCACGGGAGGAGGCCCAGGGAGGAGGAACAGGGAGGAGGCACGCGGGAGGCACGCAGGAGGAGGTGAAGGGAGGAGGCGCAGGAAGGAGGTGCAGGGAGGAGGCGCATGGAGGAGGCACAGTGAGGAGGCACAGTGAGGAGGTACAGTGAGGAGGTGAAGGGAGGGTGGTAGGAAGGAGGTGCTGGGAGGAGGCGCAGGGAGGAGGCGTAGGGAGGAGGCGCGCAGGGGGTGCTGGGAGGAAGTGAAGGGAGGATGCACATGGAGGAGTTGCAGGAGGCGCAGGGAGGAGGTGCAGGGAAGAGTCAAGCAGGAGGCGCTGGGAGGAGGCGCAGGTAGGAACCACGGGGAGGAGGCATTCAGGAGGACCAGTGAGGTGGCACGCAGGAGACGCAGGGAGGAGGTACAGTGAGGAGGCACAGGGAGGAGGCACAGTGAGGAGCCACAGGGAGGAGGCACAGTGAGGAGTCAAGCAGGAAGCACAGGGAGGAGGCACATGGAGGAGGCACAGGGAGGAGGCACAGTGAGGAGTCAAGCAGGAGGCACAGGGAGGAGGCAGTGAGGAGTCAAGCAGGAGGCACAGGGAGGAGGCAGTGAGGAGTCAAGCAGGTGGCGCAGGGAGGAGGCAGTGAGGAGTCAAGCAGGAGGCACAGGGAGGAGGCAGTGAGGAGTCAAGCAGGTGGCGCAGGGAGGAGGCACAGTGAGGAGGCGCAGGGAGGAGGCATATCAGGAGGCACAGGGAGGAAGCACGCAGGAGGGCGAATGGGGGTTTAGCCAAGCTGTGGAAATGGCCAGTTTCCCTCCAAACCAACATCCAAAACCAAACAGTGATTTAGCTGTCACAGAGGGGCTGTCATGCCAGTGAACTAACGTTCTACTGCTGCTGCCTGGGGTAGGGAAATAGCAGGAAGGAGTTAATTGATGGGAGGCCCCAGTGCGTGAGTGTGTCTCATAGGTCAGGTGTTTGAGTATCCAACAGGCCCGTCTTTGTCCAGTAATCTGACACAGTCAACTCTACGAACCGATTCTAACCTCCTTGAAGGCTCATTTCATGATTCTCCTATTAGACTAATTGCTTTCATACCGTGGTCAACCTTGCAGGGCTGTGCACCTGTCAAGTGATGTCTCACAGTAGAACTTGCCCAGAGCATTAGTGTGATCAATCATGGCTCCTCTCTGAGTGTCTACCTGTCATGGCTCCTCTCTGGGTGTCTACATGTCATGGCTCCTCTCTGGGTGTCTACCTGTCATGGCTCCTATCTGGGTGTCTACCTGTCATGGCTCCTCTCTGGGTGTCTACCTGTCATGGCTCCTCTCTGAGTGTCTACATGTCATGGCTCCTCTCTGGGTGTCTACCTGTCATGGCTCCTCTCTGAGTGTCTACCTGTCATGGCTCCTCTCTGAGTGTCTACCTGTCATGGCTCCTCTCTGAGTGGCTACCTGTCATGGCTCCTCTCTGAGTGTCTACCTGTCATGGCTCCTCTCTGAGTGTCTACCTGTCATGGCTCCTCTCTGGGTGTCTACCTGTCATGGCTCCTCTCTGGGTGTCTACCTGTCATGGCTCCTCTCTGGGTGTCTACCTGTCATGGATCCTCTCTGAGTGTCTACCTCTCATGGCTCCTCTCTGGGTGTCTACCTGTCATGGCTCCTCTCTGAGTGTCTACCTGTCATGGCTCCTCTCTGAGTGTCTACCTGTCATGGCTCCTCTCTGGGTGTCTACCTGTCATGGCTCCTCTCTGGGTGTCTACCTGTCATGGCTCTTCTCTGAGTGGCTACCTGTCATGGCTCCTCTCTGAGTGTCTACCTGTCATGGCTCCTCTCTGGGTGTCTACCTGTCATGGCTCCTCTCTGGGTGTCTACCTGTCATGGCTCCTCTCTGAGTGGCTACCTGTCATGGCTCCTTTCTGAGTGTCTACCTGTCATGGCTCCTCTGTCTCTCTGTCTGTCATGGCTCCTCTCTGAGTGTCTACCTGTCATGGCTCCTCTCTGAGTGTCTACCTGTCATGGCTCCTCTCTGAGTGTCTACCTGTCATGGCTCCTCTCTGAGTGTCTACCTGTCATGGCTCCTCTCTGAGTATCTTCCTGTCATGGCTCCTCTCTGAGTGTCTACCTGTCATGGCTCCTCTCTGGGTGTCTACCTGTCATGGCTCCTCTCTGGGTGTCTACCTGTCATGGCTCCTCTCTGGGTGTCTACCTGTCATGGCTCCTCTCTGGGTGGCGACCTGTCATGGCTCCTCTGTCTCTCTGTCTGTCTGTCTGTCTGTCTGTCTGTCTGTCTGTCTGTCTGTCTGTCTGTCTCTCTCGCTTCCCCCTGGCAGTAAATAACATAGATTAACAGATCTGTTTTTCATTACGAGTTCACTTCCCCTGTTACACACACACACACACAAGCACGCACGCACGCACGCACGCACACACACACACACACACACACACACACACACACACACACACACACACACACACACACACACACACACACACACACACTTTAAGTTGGGGATTTCTTACACATCCAAAACGGTATTTAACCTTGTTAACATTGTTGGTAATTTCTTACAAGAGCGTAGATCCTCCGTCCTTTTTCACAAAAAGAAGCCAGAGTGGTTGACAGGTTTTTTATTTATTTTTATTATTTTTATTTCACCTTTATTTAACCAGGTAGGCTAATTGAGAACAAGTTCTCATTTACAACTGCGACCTGGCCAAGATAAAGCGTAGCAATTCGACACATACAACAACACAGAGTTACACATGGAATAAACAAAACATACAGTCAATAATACAGTAGAACAAAAGAAAACAAAAAGTCTATATACAGTGAGTGCAAATGAGGTAAGTTAAGGAAATATATAGGCCATGGTGGCGAAGTAATTACAATATAGCAATTAAACACTGGAATGGTAGATCGGCAGAAGATGAATGTGCAGGTAGAGATACTGGGGTGCAAAGGAGCAAAATAAATAAATAAATACCAGTATGGGATGAGGTAGGTAGATAGATGGGCTATTTAATATAATAATATAATAATAATAATATAATATATCCCATTTAGCAGACGCTTTTGTCCAAAGCGACTTACAAGTCGGCTGGGGCCACTACTTTTACATATGGGTGGTCCCAGCGGGAATCGAACCCACGACGCTTGGCGTTGCAAGCGCCATGCTCTACCGACTGAGCCACACAGGAGCCACACAGGACCCCATTTACAGTTGGGCTATGTACAGGTGCAGTGATCTGTAAGCTGCTCTGATAGCTGGTGCTTAAAGCTAGTGAGGGAGATGCAAGTCTCCAGCTTCAGAGATTTTTGCAATTTGTTCCAGTCATGGGCAGCAGAGAACTGGAAGGAAAGACGACCAAAGGAGGAATTGGCTTTGGGGGTGACCAGTGAGATATACCTGCTGGAGCGCGTGCTATGAGTGGGTGCTGCTATGGTGACCAGTGAGCTGAGATAAGGCGGGGCTTTATCTAGCAGAGACTTTTAGATAACCTGTAGCCAGTGGGTTTGGCGACAAGTATGAAGTGAGGGCCAACCAACGAGAGCGTACAGGTTGCAATGGTGGGTAGTATATGGGGCTATGGTGACAAAATGGATGGCACTGTGATATACTGCATCCAGTTTGTTGAGTAGCGTGTTAGAGGCTATTTTATAGATGACATCACCGAAGTCGAGGATCGGTAGGACTATCCTGGCCCTAGTGGAGTCTGGTTCTGCAGGCAATTTCCTAGACCAGTCAGTGGCCTTATCATTACGCATTCCTCTAGTCCCTTTACAACCCCCTATCCCAGTCCTTGCCCTAGACAACTGTCCCCTAAGAACAGGACTGGCGTGCCAGACCACGATTCCCATTTCCCTCACAGTTGTTCACAACCACCATGAACGCATCACTTTCCTCATCTTAAACTCTCCTGCACACCCGCAGGTTTAGGTTTTCCCTGGTTACAGTTGCATAACCCCAGAATATTGTGGACAGAGAGGAGGTTGTTGAATTGGTTGCAGGATTGTCAGGGGAGCTGTCTCTATGTGTCTATCTGTGACTCCTCTGTGGAAGATCCGGACCAAGCCACCCACATCTCTATCTATAATACCGGGACCTACAGGTGGCTTTATCAAAGACTCGTGCCACGTGCCTGCCCCCTCAATGGCCATGGGACTGCACTATCGACCTAATGCCTGGTTCTACCCTCCTGCAGGGGCACCTCTACCCTCTCATGCCTACCTGGGAAGATGCAGATGTGCTCCTTGGCCTGTCGCTTCCTCGCCTGTTTCTCCTTCTCGGACAGGTGTTCCAGGAGTGGTCCTACTCCCCGCAGTAGGAGCAGAGACCCTGTTGATGACAGTGTTGATGTTTTTCTGGGGGATGGTGTGTCGTGCCCACCTCCATGGGCTCAGTCTCACTGGATGTTCCTGGGAACGACCCGGAACCCCCAGGATGGATGACGACGGGCATGCAGGAGATTATACAGTTGGATGGCCAGGGCGATGAGCTGATCCAGCATGCAGTCCTCATCGCAATAGGCCAGCTCGGTCTGGACATCCACCTGTAGCCTGCTGCGGAAATCCGTCAACATGGCCTGGTCGTTCAAGCCAGTAGCCACCGTCCGGAAAATTCAGAGCGTACTCAGACTCTGTCCAGAACCCCTGGCGTAGACAGGGGAGACGCTCACCTCCCTCCCGGCCCTCTGTAGGGTGGTCAAAAATGAAACAGAAGAGTTGGGTGAAGCTTTCATAGGACTGCACTTTTGGACCATCCCTCTCCCAGATGGCGTGCACCCACTCCAGAGCCCGGCCTGTCAGCACCTAGATCACTAAGGCCACCTTGTCCCTGTTAGAGGCCGTCCCGGCGTGACGGGCAAGGTGGAGGTCACACTGAAGGAGAAACCCCCTACAGTGAGATGGGAGGGGCAGGTGGATGATGCTGATCGGATCGGGTGATGTATATGGTGGTGGGGTGGCTGGAACGACTGCGGGGAGCTGGGAAGGTGGTGGTGTAGCCTGCAGTGTATGGCCCGGAGCATCTCGTCCATGGCAATCCCATGGTGCTCCAGGCACGAGTTGCGGTATTGGAGCTTTGCTCCTATAGCGGAGAGGTTGGGATGTCCTGCTGCTTCCTGTTCCCTTGGGTCGGTCATTCTGTCACAAGTGTAGAGAGGAGTAGGCAGGAGGCAGTCGCAGCTTTAGAACTACTGAATTTATTAAAGCACTATATATACACTGTATAAAAGCTGCAAAATAAGTGCAAAATAATAGTACTCAGGAAATAGTGGGAGAGATTCCTCTCAGGAAAATAAACATTTACAATTACCGAAAAAGACAAACGACAGAGGGAGTATATATACAGTGATAGTGGGGATTGGAACCGAGGTGTGCGTAATGATGATGAGACAAGTGATAAGTGAAGGGTGATTGCCAGCAGCAGGTTCGGCAGCAGCTAGAAGGCCCGGGAGGAGAGGGAGCCAAAGCCAAGGCTGGTGTGACACCTGTAGGCTGTCTCATTGCCGTCTGTGATCAGGCCACTGATCAGGCCACTACCACTGTCATGTTGTCAGCAAACTGGATGATGGTGTTGGAGTTGTGGGTGAACAGGGAGTACAGAAGTGGACTAATCACACACCCCTGAGGGGCCCTCGTATTGAGGGTCAGTATGGCAGAAGTATTGTTGCCTACCCTCACCACCTGCGGGCGGCCTGTCAGGAAGTCAAGGATCCAGTTGCACAGGGAGGGGTTCAATCCCAGGGTCCCTAGCTTGGTGATGAGTTTGGAGGGGACTATGGTGTTGAATGCTGAGCTGTATTCTGTGAACAGCATTCTCTCATAGTTATTTCCCCTCTTGTCCAGGTGGGAAAGGGCAGCGTGAAGTGCAATTTAGATTACATCATCTGTGGATCTGTTGGGGTAGTATGCTAATTGGAGTTAGTCTAGGGTTTCTGAGATAATGGTGTTGATGTGAGCCATGACCAGCCTTTCAAAGCACTTCATGGCTACAGACGTGAGTGCTACGGGTCGGTAGTCATTTAGTCAGCTTACCTTGGAGCTCTTGTGAACAGGGACAATGGTGGTTTGCTTGAAACATGTTGGGATTACAGACTGGGACAAGGAGAGATTGAAAATGTTATCTGGTCTGTACATGCTTTGAGAACACACCCTGATATTCCTCTCTGGCCCATCGGCCTTGAGATTGTTAACCTGTTTAAATGTTTTGCTCACATTGACCATGGAGAGTGAGATCACACAGTCATCCGGAGAAACCGGCTTAAAAGGCATTTAGCTTGTTTGGGAGGTCTGCATTGCTGGGCAGCTCATGGCTGGGTTTCCCTTTGTAATCCGTTATCATCTGCATGCCCTGCCACATACAACGAGCATCGTAGCCGGTGTAATAGGATTCCACCTTCCTCCTATATTGTCCTTTTGCGTGTTTGATGCCTAGTCGGAGGTCGTTGCAGGCTTTCTTGTATACGTCCATGCTTGTGTCTTGTTCCTTCTAAGCGGTAGCTCTAGCCTTTAGCTCAGTGCAAATATTGCCTGTAATCCATGGTTTTTGGTTTAGATACGTTCTTATAGTCACTGTCGGGATGACATCGTCTATGCACTAATTGATGAACATATCCCAGTCTGTACTAGCAAAACAGTCTTGTAGCCTCGCGTTTGCTTCATCTGACCACTTCCGTATTGAGTGCATCACTGGTACTTCCTGTTTGAACTTTTGTTTGTAAATAGGAAGCAGGAGAATGGAGTCATGGTCAGATTTGCCAAAGGGAGGATGAGGGAGGGCTTGTGCTGTATATGTTTCTGTGGGTAGAATTAAAGTGATCAAAACAGAAAGAAGGTGCTCTCCCAGAAGCCTGGTGCATATAACCTGCCAATTCAGACAAACAAAAAGGTGTAATGGGTACACTGAAAAATATCTCATAAAGCGTACTTCATTATTCCATGTTTTAAATGTTTTATTGCATCAGGGATACCGTACACAGACATTTTGGCTTTACAGTATGTAGGTATAATATTATTTCATTCAAAACAGCATTTGTTAAGAAAAACCTATGAGAAGCAGGTGCTTCTAATCAGTGTTGCCACTCATCTGCCAATCAGTGACTCTGCCCCTCTGGTCTACCTGTATACAAATTAGGCACATTATTATTTTTCCTTAATTTAACTAGGCAGTTAAGAACAAATTCTTATTTACAATGACAGCCTACCGGGGAACAGTGGGTTAACTGCCATGTTCAGAGGCAGAACAACAGATTTTTGCCTTGTCAGCTCAGGGATTTGATCCAGCAACCTTTCAGTTACTGGTCCAAAGCTCTAAGCACTAGGATACCTGCCGCCCCAAGGCAGGGTATGGGAGCGAACACGAAGGGCAACTCACAAATCAATCACCCCAGGTGTCCGCTCACCTAAATACATAAATTCATGAAATCGCCCACCACAAAGGACATCAGGCACAGCCGTCATAAATATGTTGGGCCATAAACTATATGAGAAATCTGATATGGACAGTGTTCTTGTTTAACAGTCTAAATGTGGCTGGTAGAAAGGAGGTGAAATCTAAATCTTCATTTGAACCGTGTGGAGATACAGAATTTATTTATATATCCACAGGGAATTAAAGTGGTCTATTCGCTCTGGGCAATAGGCAAAAGTAGTGCACTATATAGGGAATAGGGTTCCATGGGGTTCTTGTCTATAGTAGTGCACTATATAGGGAATAGGGTTTTAAAGGGCTCTGGTCTACAGTTGTGCACTATATAGGGAATAGGGTTCCATTGACTACATGCAGGAGCAGAGACCTGCAGCAGACTGACAGAGTGTAAATATACATGTTCCTCATTAGATTAACATACACACACACACATACTGGTCCATGCCCCATGGGCATGTCTGTGTACAGACGGTGTTAAGGTGAGGGTGGAAATGGACACGTTTCTTTGTAATGGTTTGTTTATAAGGTCAGCTTAAGGGAGGTGACTGAGGAGAGCTGGAAAGATAGGTTATTAAGAAGGCTTCAACTGGTTGATCAGCATGATACTCTCTACGGCTCTCTACTGTTCTCTACTCTACGGCTCTCTACTGTTCTCTACTCTACGGATCTCTACTGTTCTCTACTCTACTGATCTCTACTGTTCTCTACTCTACTGTTCTCTACTCTACGGATCTCTACTGTACTCTACTCTACGGCTCTCTACTGTTCTCTACTCTACGGATCTCTACTGTTCTCTACTCTACTGTTCTCTACTCTACGGATCTCTACTGTACTCTACTCTACGGCTCTCTACTGTTCTCTACTCTACAGCTCTCTACTGTTCTCTACTCTACGACTCTCTACTGTTCTCTACTCTACTGTTCTCTACTCTACGGATCTCTACTGTTCTCTACTCTATGGCTCTCTACTGTTCTCTACTCTACGGCTCTCTACTGTTCTCTACTCTACTGATCTCTACTCTACGGATCTCTACTGTTCTCTACTCTACGGCTCTCTACTGTTCTCTACTCTACTGTTCTCTACTCTACGGATCTCTACTGTTCTCTACTCTACGGCTCTCTACTGTTCTCTACTCTACTGATCTCTACTCTACGGATCTCTACTGTTCTCTACTCTACGGCTCTCTACTGTTCTCTACTCTACGGCTCTTTACTGTTCTCTACTCTACTGATCTCTACTCTACGGATCTCTACTGTTCTCTACTCTACGGCTCTCTACTGTTCTCTACTCTACGGCTCTCTACTGTTCTCTACTCTACTGATCTCTACTCTACGGATCTCTACTGTTCTCTACTCTACGGCTCTCTGCTGTTCTCTACTCTACGGCTCTCTACTGTTCTCTACTCTACTGATCTCTACTCTACGGATCTCTACTGTTCTCTACTCTACGGCTCTCTGCTGTTCTCTACTCTACGGCTCTCTACTGTTCTCTACTCTACTGTTCTCTACTCTACGGCTCTCTACTGTTCTCTACTCTACGGCTCTCTACTGTTCTCTACTCTACTGATCTCTACTCTACGGATCTCTACTGTTCTCTACTCTACGGCTCTCTGCTGTTCTCTACTATACGGCTCTCTACTGTTCTCTACTCTACTGTTCTCTACTCTACGGCTCTCTACTGTTCTCTACTCTACGGCTCTCTACTGTTCTCTACTCTACTGATCTCTACTCTACGGATCTCTACTGTTCTCTAATCCACGGCTCTCTACTGTTCTCTACTCTACGGTTCTCTACTGTTCTCTACTCTACGGCTCTCTACTGTTCTCTACACTACGGCTCTCTACTGTTCTATACTCTACAGTTCTCTACTGTTCTCTACTCTACGGCTCTCTACTGTTCTCTACACTACAGATCTCTCCTGTTCTCTACTCTACGGCTCTCTACTGTTCTCTACTCTAGGGCTCTCTCCTGTTCTCTACTCTACGGCTCCCTACTGTTCTCTACTCTACTGATCTCTACTGTTCTCTACTCACAGATCTCTACTGTTCTCTACTCTACGGCTCTCTACTGTTCTCTACTCTACGGCTCTCTACTGTTCTCTACTCTACAGATCTCTACTGTTCTCTACTCTACAGATCTCTACTGTTCTCTACTCTACGGCTCTCTACTGTTCTCTACTCTACGGATCTCTACTGTTCTCTACTCTACAGATCTCTAATGTTCTCTACTCTACGGAACTCTACTGTTCTCTACTCTACTGTTCTCTACTCTACGGATCTCTACTGTTCTCTACTCTACAGATCTCTACTGTTCTCTACTCTATGGCTCTCTACTGTTCTCTACTCTACGGATCTCTACGGTTCTCTACTCTACGGATCTCTACTGTTCTTTACTCTACTGTTCTCTACTCTACTGTTCTCTACTCTACGGCTCTCTACTGTTCTCTACTCTACGGATCGCTACTGTTCTCTACTCTACTGTTCTCTACTCTACTGTTCTCTACTCTATGGATCTCTACTGTTCTCTACTCTACTGTTTTCTACTCTACTGTTCTCTACTCTACGGCTCTCTACTGTTCTCCACTCTAAGGATCTCTACTGTTCTCTACTCTACTGTTCTCTACTCAATGGATCTCTATTGTTCTCTACTCTACTGTTCTCTACTCTACGGATCGCTACTGTTCTCTACTCTACTGTTCTCTACTCTACTGTTCTCTACTCTATGGATCTCTACTGTTCTCTACTCTACTGTTCTCTACTCTACTGTTCTCTACTCTACGGCTCTCTACTGTTCTCCACTCTACGGCTCTCTACTGTTCTCTACTCTACTGATCTCTACTCTACGGATCTCGACTGTTCTCTACTCTACGGCTCTCTACTGTTCTCTACTCTACGGCTCTCTACTGTTCTCTACTGATCTCTACTCTACGGATCTCTACTGTTCTCTACTCTACGGCTCTCTGCTGTTCTCTACTCTACGGCTCTCTGCTGTTCTCTACTCTACGGCTCTCTACTGTTCTCTACTCTACTGTTCTCTACTCTACGGCTCTCTACTGTTCTCTATTCTACGGCTCTCTACTGTTCTCTACTCTACTGATCTCTACTCTACGGATCTCTACTGTTCTCTAATCTACGGCTCTCTACTGTTCTCTACTCTACGGCTCTCTACTGTTCTCTACTCTACGGCTCTCTACTGTTCTCTACTCTAAGGCTCTCTACTGTTCTTTACTCTACGGCTCTCTACTGTTCTCTACTCTACGGCTCTCTACTGTTCTCTACTCTACGGATCTCTACTGTTCTCTACTCTACTGTTCTCTACTCTACGGATCTCTACTGTACTCTACTCTACGGCTCTCTACTGTTCTCTACTCTACAGCTCTCTACTGTTCTCTACTCTACGACTCTCTACTGTTCTCTACTCTACTGTTCTCTACTCTACGGATCTCTACTGTTCTCTACTCTATGGCTCTCTACTGTTCTCTACTCTACGGCTCTCTACTGTTCTCTACTCTACTGATCTCTACTCTACGGATCTCTACTGTTCTCTACTCTACGGCTCTCTACTGTTCTCTACTCTACTGTTCTCTACTCTACGGATCTCTACTGTTCTCTACTCTACGGCTCTCTACTGTTCTCTACTCTACTGATCTCTACTCTACGGATCTCTACTGTTCTCTACTCTACGGCTCTCTACTGTTCTCTACTCTACGGCTCTTTACTGTTCTCTACTCTACTGATCTCTACTCTACGGATCTCTACTGTTCTCTACTCTACGGCTCTCTACTGTTCTCTACTCTACGGCTCTCTACTGTTCTCTACTCTACTGATCTCTACTCTACGGATCTCTACTGTTCTCTACTCTACGGCTCTCTGCTGTTCTCTACTCTACGGCTCTCTACTGTTCTCTACTCTACTGATCTCTACTCTACGGATCTCTACTGTTCTCTACTCTACGGCTCTCTGCTGTTCTCTACTCTACGGCTCTCTACTGTTCTCTACTCTACTGTTCTCTACTCTACGGCTCTCTACTGTTCTCTACTCTACGGCTCTCTACTGTTCTCTACTCTACTGATCTCTACTCTACGGATCTCTACTGTTCTCTACTCTACGGCTCTCTGCTGTTCTCTACTATACGGCTCTCTACTGTTCTCTACTCTACTGTTCTCTACTCTACGGCTCTCTACTGTTCTCTACTCTACGGCTCTCTACTGTTCTCTACTCTACTGATCTCTACTCTACGGATCTCTACTGTTCTCTAATCCACGGCTCTCTACTGTTCTCTACTCTATGGTTCTCTACTGTTCTCTACTCTACGGCTCTCTACTGTTCTCTACACTACGGCTCTCTACTGTTCTATACTCTACAGTTCTCTACTGTTCTCTACTCTACGGCTCTCTACTGTTCTCTACACTACAGATCTCTCCTGTTCTCTACTCTACGGCTCTCTACTGTTCTCTACTCTAGGGCTCTCTCCTGTTCTCTACTCTACGGCTCCCTACTGTTCTCTACTCTACTGATCTCTACTGTTCTCTACTCACAGATCTCTACTGTTCTCTACTCTACGGCTCTCTACTGTTCTCTACTCTACGGCTCTCTACTGTTCTCTACTCTACAGATCTCTACTGTTCTCTACTCTACAGATCTCTACTGTTCTCTACTCTACGGCTCTCTACTGTTCTCTACTCTACGGATCTCTACTGTTCTCTACTCTACAGATCTCTAATGTTCTCTACTCTACGGAACTCTACTGTTCTCTACTCTACTGTTCTCTACTCTACGGATCTCTACTGTTCTCTACTCTACAGATCTCTACTGTTCTCTACTCTATGGCTCTCTACTGTTCTCTACTCTACGGATCTCTACGGTTCTCTACTCTACGGATCTCTACTGTTCTTTACTCTACTGTTCTCTACTCTACTGTTCTCTACTCTACGGCTCTCTACTGTTCTCTACTCTACGGATCGCTACTGTTCTCTACTCTACTGTTCTCTACTCTACTGTTCTCTACTCTATGGATCTCTACTGTTCTCTACTCTACTGTTTTCTACTCTACTGTTCTCTACTCTACGGCTCTCTACTGTTCTCCACTCTAAGGATCTCTACTGTTCTCTACTCTACTGTTCTCTACTCAATGGATCTCTATTGTTCTCTACTCTACTGTTCTCTACTCTACGGATCGCTACTGTTCTCTACTCTACTGTTCTCTACTCTACTGTTCTCTACTCTATGGATCTCTACTGTTCTCTACTCTACTGTTCTCTACTCTACTGTTCTCTACTCTACGGCTCTCTACTGTTCTCCACTCTACGGCTCTCTACTGTTCTCTACTCTACTGATCTCTACTCTACGGATCTCGACTGTTCTCTACTCTACGGCTCTCTACTGTTCTCTACTCTACGGCTCTCTACTGTTCTCTACTGATCTCTACTCTACGGATCTCTACTGTTCTCTACTCTACGGCTCTCTGCTGTTCTCTACTCTACGGCTCTCTGCTGTTCTCTACTCTACGGCTCTCTACTGTTCTCTACTCTACTGTTCTCTACTCTACGGCTCTCTACTGTTCTCTATTCTACGGCTCTCTACTGTTCTCTACTCTACTGATCTCTACTCTACGGATCTCTACTGTTCTCTAATCTACGGCTCTCTACTGTTCTCTACTCTACGGCTCTCTACTGTTCTCTACTCTACGGCTCTCTACTGTTCTCTACTCTAAGGCTCTCTACTGTTCTTTACTCTACGGCTCTCTACTGTTCTCTACTCTACGGCTCTCTACTGTTCTCTACTCTACAGATCTCTACAGTTCTCTACTCTACGGCTCTCTACTGTTCTCTACTCTACGGCTCTCTACTGTTCTCTACTCTACGGCTCCCTACTGTTCTCTACTCTACTGATCTCTACTGTTCTCTACTCTACAGATCTCTACTGTTCTCTACTCTACGGCTCTCTACTGTTCTCTACTCTACGGCTCTCTACTGTTCTCTACTCTACAGATCTCTACTGTTCTCTACTCTACAGATCTCTACTGTTCTCTACTCTACGGCTCTCTACTGTTCTCTACTCTACGGATCTCTACTGTTCTCTACTCTACAGATCTCTACTGTTCTCTACTCTACGGTTCTCTACTGTTCTCTACTCTACTGTTCTCTACTCTACGGATCTCTACTGTTCTCTACTCTTTGGCTCTCTACTGTTCTCTACTCTATGGATCTCTACTGTTCTCTACTCTACTGTTCTCTACTCTACTGTTCTCTACTCTACGGCTCTCTACTGTTCTCCACTCTACGGATCTCTACTGTTCTCTACTCTACTGTTCTCTACTCAATGGATCTCTATTGTTCTCTACTCTACTGTTCTCTACTCTATGGATTGCTACTGTTCTCTACTCTACTGTTCTCTACTCTACGGATCTCTACTGTTCTCTACTCTACTGTTCTCTACTCTACGGCTCTCTACTGTTCTCCACTCTACGGATCTCTACTGTTCTCTACTCTACTGTTCTCTACTCAATGGATCTCTATTGTTCTCTACTCTACTGTTCTCTACTCTATGGCTCTCTACTGTTCTCTACTCTTCGGATCGCTACTGTTCTCTACTCTACTGTTCTCTACTCTACGGATCTCTACTGTTCTATACTCTACTGTTCTCTACTCTACGACTCTCTACTGTTCTCTACTCTACGGATATATACTGTTCTCTACACTACTGTTCTCTACTCTTCTGTTCTCTACTCTTCTGTTCTCTACTGTTCTCTACTCTACTGTTCTCTACCCTATGGATCTCTACTCTTCTCTACTCTACTGTTCTCTACGGCTCTCAACTGTTCCCTAATCTACGGATCTCTACTGTTCTCTACTCTACTCTTCTCTACTCTACAGATCTCTACTGTTCTCTACTCTACTGTTCTCTACTCTACGGTTCTCTACTGTTCTCTACTCTACGGATCTCTCCTGTTCTCTACTCGACTGTTCTCTACTCTACGGATCTCAACTGTTCTCTACTCTACTGTTCTCTACTCCACGGCTCTCTACTGTTCTCTACTCTACAGATCTCTACTGTTCTCTACTGTTCTCTACGGCACTCTACTCTACTGTTCTCTACGGCTCTCTACTCTACTGTTCTCTACGGCTCTCTACTGTTCTCTACTCTACGGATCTCTACAGTTCTCTACTCTACTGTTCTCTACTCTATGGACCTCTACTGTTCTCTACTCTACTGTTCTCTACTCTACGGCTCTCTACGGCTCTCTACTGTTCTCTGCTGTTCTCTACTCTACTGTTCTCTACTCTACGGTTCTCTACTGTTCTCTACTCTACTGATCTCTACTGTTCTCTACTCTACTACTCTCTACTGTTCTCTACTCTACTGTTCTCTACTCTACGGATCTCTACTGTTCTCTACTCTCCTGTTCTCTACTCTACGGTTCTCTACTGTTCTCTACTCTACGGATCTATACTGTTCTCTAATCTACTGTTCTCTACTCTACAGATCTCTACTGTTCTCTACTCTACTGTTCTCTACTCTACAGTTCTCTACTGTTCTCTACTGTTCTCTACTCTACTGTTCTCTACTCTACGGTTCTCTACTCTACTGATCTCTACTGTTCTCTACTCTACGGATCTCTACTGTTCTCTACTCTACTGTTCTCTACTCTACGGCTCTCTACTGTTCTCCACTCTATTGTTCTCCACTCTACTGTTCTCTACTATAGTGTTCTCCACTCTACTTTTCTCCACTCTACTGTTCTCTACTATAGTGTTCGCTACTATAGTGTTCTCCACTCTACTGTTCTCTACTATAGTGTTCTCCACTCTACTGTTCTCTACTATACTGTTCTCTACTCTACTGTTCTCTACTATACTGTTCTCTACTATAGTGTTCTCCACTCTGCTGTTCTCTACTATAGTGTTCTCTACTCTACTGTTCTCTACTATAGGGTTCTCTACTCTACTGTTCTCTACTATAGTGTTCTCCACTCTACTTTTCTCCACTCTACTTTTCTCTACTATAGTGTTCTCTACTCTACTGTTCCCTACTATAGTGTTCTCCACTCCACTGTTCTCTACTATAGTGTTCTCCACTCTACTGTTCTCCACTCTACTGTTCTCTAGTATAGTGTTCGCTACTATAGTGTTCCCTACTATAGTGTTCTCCACTCTACTGTTCTCTACCCTAGTGTTCTCTACTCTACTGTTCTCCACTCTACTGTTCTCCACTCTACTGTTCTCTACTCTACTGTTCTCTACCCTACTGTTCTCTACTCTACTGTTCTCTACTATAGTGTTCTCCACTCTACTGTTCTCCACTACAGTGTTCTCTACTATAGTGTTCCCCACTCTACTGTTCTCTACTATGGTGTTCTCTACTCTACTGTTCTCCACTCTACTGTTCTCCACTCTACTGTTCTCTACCCTACTGTTCTCTACTCTACTGTTCTCTACCCTACTGTTCTCTACTCTACTGTTCTCTACTCTACTGTTATCTACTGTCATCTACTATTCTCTAACGTTATCTACTCTACTGGTCTACTCTACTGTTCTCTACTCTACTGGTCTCTACTCTATTTGTCTCTACTCTACTGGTCTCTACTGTTCTCTACTCTACTGGTCTCTACTCTACTCTAATGTTCTCTTCTACAGACCTGATGTGGATAGTTATTCATCGTGTTGATGAGACAGTAGCTTGTTGATCAGAGCGTTTCTAACCCCGTGTTCCATCTGTGACTGGGTGTTCCGTCTAGGGTCAAGGGTTTTGTTCCGTTTAGGGTCAGAGGTGAGGGGTCAGGCAGGTGTCAGTCAGGCATGTGTCCAGGGAGCAGGGGTCACGTGAGAAGGGGGGCAGGTGAG
>NC_088220.1:4229449-4391949 GCF_036934945.1 Oncorhynchus masou masou
GCTCTAGAGGAGATCTGCATGGAGGAATGGGCCAAAATACCAGCAACAGTGTATGAAAACCTTGTGAAAACTTACGGAAAACGTTTGACCTCTGTCATTGCCAACAAAGGGTATATAACAAAGTATCGAGATAAACTTTTGTTAATGACCAAAAACTTATTTTCCACCATAATTTGCAAATAAATTCATTAAAAATCCTACAATGTGATTTTCTGGATTTTTTCCCCCTCATTTTGTCTGTCATAGTTGAAGTGTACCAATGATGAAAATTACAGGCCTCTCTCATATTTTTAAGTGGGAGAAGTTGCACAATTGGTGGCTGACGAAATACTTTTTTGCCCCACTGTATTATCGATTATATATTTTAAAAACAACCTGAGGATTGATTATAAAAAAACGTTGTACATGTTTCTGTGGACATTACAGATATTATTTGGAATTTACGTCTGCGTTGGCGTGGCCGCTCTATCCGGTGGATTTCTAAACATAACGCGTCAAAAAAACAGGTATTTCATAAAAATAGTCTTTATGGATCAAAAGGAACATTTAATGTGTAACGAGGAGCCTCGTGAGAGAAAACATCCGAAGATCATCAAAGGTAAACAAATAATTTGATTGCTTTTCTGATTTTCGTGACCAAGCTACCTGACACTAAGTGTACTTAATGTTTTGTCATGCGATCGATAAACTTACACAAACGCTTGGATTGCTTTTGCTGTAAAGCATAATTTCAAAATCTGAGACGACAGATGGATTAATAAAAGGCTAAGCTGTGTTTTGCAATATTGCACTTGTGATTTAATGAATATAAATATTTTTAGTGATATTAATGTACTGTGGCGCTATGCTATTCAGCGGTTGCTGATGACAATTATCCCGCTTAAGGGATGGGTAGCGTCAACAAGTTTTAAGAACAGTCCATGAAATGAAGGAATCTCTAAATTAACTTTATTTAAAACTAAACAGCAGTAGACAAATCAGACATGTATGTGCTCATGGTTCTCACAGGTGAGGTGCTCTGCTATCAACCCACTGAGGTGAGGTGCTCTGCTATCCACCCACTGAGGTGAGGTGTTCTGCCATGAACCCACTGAGGTGCTCTGCTATCAACCCACTGAGGTGATCTGCTATCAAACCACTGAGGTGAGGTGCTATGTTATCAACCCACTGAGGTGAGGTGCTCTGCTATCAACCCACTGAGGTGCTCTGCTATACACCCACTGAGGTGAGGTGCTCTGCTGTCAACCCACTGAGGTGAGGTGCTCTGCTATCAACCCACTGAGGTAAGGTGCTCTGCTATCTACCCACTGAGGTGATGTGCTCTGATATCAACCCACTGAGGTGCTCTGCTATCAACCCACTGAGGTGCTCTGCTATCAACCCACTGAGGTGAGGTGCTCTTCTATCCACAGTGCCTTGCGAAATTATTCGGCCCCCTTGAACTTTGCGACCTTTTGCCACATTTCAGGCTTCAAACATAAAGATATAAAACTGTATTTTTTTGTGAAGAATCAACAACAAGTGGGACACAATCATGAAGTGGAACGACATTTATTGGATATTTCAAACTTTTTTAACAAATCAAAAACAGAAAATTGGGCGTGCAAAATTATTCAGCCCCCTTAAGTTAATACTTTATAGCGCCACCTTTTGCTGCGATTACAGCTGTAAGTCGCTTGGGGTATGTCTCTATCAGTTTTGCACATCGAGAGACTGAATTTTTTCCCCATTCCTCCTTACAAAACAGCTCGAGCTCAGTCAGGTTGGATGGAGAGCATTTGTGAACAGCAGTTTTCAGTTCTTTCCACAGATTCTCGATTGGATTCAGGTCTGGACTTTGACTTGGCCATTCTAACACCTGGATATGTTTATTTTTGAACCATTCCAATGTAGATTTTGCTTTATGTTTTGGATCATTGTCTTGTTGGAAGACAAATCTCCGTCCCAGTCTCAGGTCTTTTGAAGACTCCAGGTTTTCTTCCAGAATGGTCCTGTATTTGGCTCCATCCATCTTCCCATCAATTTTAACCATCGTCCCTGTCCCTGCTGAAGAAAAGCAGGCCCAAACCATGATGCTGCCACCACCATGTTTGACAGTGGGTATGGTGTGTTCATGGTGATGAGCTGTGTTGCTTTTACGCCAAACATAACGTTTTGCATTGTTGCCAAAAAGTTCAATTTTGGTTTCATCTGACCAGAGCACCTTCTTCCACATGTTTGGTGTGTCTCCCAGTTGGCTTGTGGCAAACTTTAAACGACACTTTTTATGGATATCTTTAAGAAATGGCTTTCTTCTTGCCACTCTTCCATAAAGGCCAGATTTGTGCAATATACGACTGATTGTTGTCCTATGGACAGAGTCTCCCACCTCAGCTGTAGATCTCTGCAGTTCATCCAGAGTGATCATGGGCCTCTTGGCTGCATCTCTGATCAGTCTTCTCCTTGAATGAGCTGAAAGTTTAGAGGGACGGCCAGGTCTTGGTAGATTTGCAGTGGTCTGATACTCCTTCCATTTCAATATTATCGCTTGCACAATGCTCCTTGGGATGTTTAAAGCTTGGGAAATCTTTTTGTATCCAAATCCGGCTTTAAACTCCTTCACAAAAGTATCTCGGACCTGCCTGGTGTGTTCCTTGTTCTTCATGATGCTCTCTGCGCTTTTAACGGACCTCTGAGACTATCACAGTGCAGGTGCATTTATACGGAGACTTGATTACACAAAGGTGGATTGTATTTATCATCATTAGTCATTTAGGTCAACATTGGATCATTCAGAGATCCTCACTGAACTTCTGGAGAGAGTTTGCTGCACTGAAAGTAAAGGGGCTGAATAATTTTGCACGCCCAATTTTTCCATCTTTGATTTGTTAAAAAAGTTTGAAATATCCAATAAATGTCGTTCCACTTCATGATTGTGTCCCACTTGTTGTTGATTCTTCACAGAAAAATACAGTTTTATGTCTTTATTTTCGAAGCCTGAGATGTGGCAAAAGGTCGCAAAGTTCAAGGGGGCCGAATACTTTCGCAAGGCACTGTACACACTGAGGTGAGGTGCTCTGCAATCTACCCACTGAGGTGCTCTGCTATCGTCCCACTGAGGTTAGCTGCTCTGCTGTCAACCCACTGAGGTGAGGTGCTCTGCTATCAACCCACTGAGGTTAGGTGCTCTGCTATCAACCCACTGAGGTGAGCTGCTCTGCTATCAACCCATTGAGGTGAGATGCTCTGCTATCTACCCACTGAGGTGCTCTGCTATCAACCCACTGAGGTTAGCTGCTCTGCTATCAACCCATTGAGGTGAGGTGCTCTGCTATCAAGCCACTGAGGTGAGGTACTCTGCTATCAACCCACTAAGGTAATCTGCTATCAACCCTCTGAGGTGAGGTTCTCTGCTATCGACCCACTGAGGTGAGATGCTCTGCTATCTACCCACTGAGGTGCTCTGCTATCAACCCACTGAGGTGAGCTGCTCTGCTATCAACCCACTGAGGTGAGCTGCTATGCTATCAACCCATTGAGGTGAGATGCTCTGCTATCTACCCAATGAAGTCCTCTGCTATTAACCCACTGAGGTGAGGTGCTCTGCTATCAACCCACTGAGGTGAGGTTCTCTGCTATCAACCCACTGAGGTGAGATGCTCTGCTATCTACCCACTGAGGTGCTCTGCTATCTACCCACTGAGGTGCTCTGCAATCAACCCACTGAGGTGAGGTGCTCTGCTATCAACCCACTGAGGTGAGGTGCTCTGCTATCAACCCACTGAGGTGAGGTGCTCTGCTATCTACCCACTGAGGTTAGGTGCTCTGCTATAAACCCACTGAGGTTAAGTGCTCCGCTATCAACCCATTGAGGTGAGGTGGTCTGCTATCAACCCACTAAGGTAATCTGCTATCTACCCACTGAAGTGCTCTGCTATTAACCCACTGAGGTAAGGTGCTCTGCTATCAACCCACTGAGGTGAGGTTCTCTGCTATCGACCCACTGAGGTGAGATGCTCTGCTATCTACCCACTGAGGTGATCTGCTATCAACCCACTGAGGTGAGCTGCTCTGCTATCAAGCCACTGAGGTGAGCTGCTCTGCTATCAACCCACTGAGCTGCTCTGCTATCAACCCACTGAGGTGAGATGCTCTGCTATCTACCCACTGATGTGCTCTGCTATCAAGCCACTGAGGTGAGCTGCTCTGCTATCAAACCATTGAGGTGAGGTGCTCTGCTATCAAGCCACTGAGGTGAGGTACTCTGCTATCAACCCACTAAGGTAATCTGCTATCTAACCACTGAAGTCCTCTGCTATTAACCCACTGAGGTGAGGTGCTCTGCTATCAACCCACTGAGGTGAGGTTCTCTGCAATCAACCCACTGAGGTGAGATGCTCTGCTATCAACCCACTGAGGTTCTCTGCAATCAACCCACTGAGGTGAGGTGCTCTGCTATCAACCCACTGAGGTGCTCTGCTATCAACCCACTGAGGTGCTCTGCAATCAACCCACTGAGGTGAGGTGCTCTGCTATCAACCCACTGAGGTGCTCTGCAATCAACCCACTGAGGTGAGGTGCTCTGCTATCAACCCACTGAGGTGCTCTGCTATCAACCCACTGAGGTGCTCTGCTATCAACCCACTGAGGTGAGATGCTCTGCTATCTACCCACTGAGGTGCTCTGCTATCAACCCACTGAGGTGCTCTGCAATCAACCCACTGACGTGAGGTGCTCTGCTATCAACCCACTGAGGTGCTCTGCTATCAACCCACTGAGGTGCTCTGCTATCAACCCACTGAGGTGAGATGCTCTGCTATCAACCCACTGAGGTGAGGTGCTCTGCAATCTACCCACTGAGGTGCTCTGCTATCAACCCACTGAGTTGCTCTGCTATCAACCCACTAAGGTAATCTGCTATCTACCCACTGAAGTGCTCTGCTATTAACCCACTGAGGTGAGGTGCTCTGCTATCAACCCACTGAGGTGAGGTTCTCTGATATACATCCACTGAGGTGGTGCTCTGCAATCTACCCACTGAGGTGCTCTGCTATCAACCCACTGAGGTTAGCTGCTCTGCTGTCAACCCACTGAGTTACTCTGCCATCAACCCAATAAGGTAATCTGCTATCTACCCACTGAAGTGCTCTGCTATTAACCCACTGAGGTGAGGTGTTCTGCAATCTACCCACTGAGATGCTCTGCTATCTTCCCACTAAGGTTAGCTGCTCTGCTATCAATCCACTGAGGTGAGGTGCTCTGCTATCAACCCACTGAGGTTAGGTGCTCTGCTATAAACCCACTGAGGTTAAGTGCTCCGCTATCAACCCATTGAGGTGAGGTGGTCTGCTATCAACCCACTAAGGTAATCTGCTATCTACCCACTGAAGTGCTCTGCTATTAACCCACTGAGGTAAGGTGCTCTGCTATCAACCCACTGAGGTGAGGTTCTCTGCTATCGACCCACTGAGGTGAGATGCTCTGCTATCTACCCACTGAGGTGCTCTGCTATCAACCCACTGAGGTGAGCTGCTCTGCTATCAACCCACTGAGGTGAGCTGCTCTGCTATCAACCCATTGAGGTGAGATGCTCTGCTATCTACCCACTGAAGTCCTCTGCTATTAACCCACTGAGGTGAGGTGCTCTGCTATCAACCCACTGAGGTGAGGTTCTCTGCTATCAACCCACTGAGGTGAGATGCTCTGCTATCTACCCACTGAGGTGCTCTTCTATCTACCCACTGAGGTGCTCTGCAATCAACCCACTGAGGTGAGGTGCTCTGCTATCAACCCACTGAGGTGAGGTGCTCTGCTATCAACCCACTAAGGTGAGGTTCTCTGCTATCTACCCACTGAGGTTAGGTGCTCTGCTATAAACCCACTGAGGTTAAGTGCTCCGCTATCAACCCATTGAGGTGAGGTGGTCTGCTATCAACCCACTAAGGTAATCTGCTATCTACCCACTGAAGTGCTCTGCTATTAACCCACTGAGGTAAGGTGCTCTGCTATCAACCCACTGAGGTGAGGTTCTCTGCTATCGACCCACTGAGGTGAGATGCTCTGCTATCTACCCACTGAGGTGATCTGCTATCAACCCACTGAGGTGAGCTGCTCTGCTATCAACCCACTGAGGTGAGCTGCTCTGCTATCAACCCATTGAGGTGAGGTGCTCTGCTATCAAGCCACTGAGGTGAGGTACTCTGCTATCAACCCACTAAGGTAATCTGCTATCAACCCACTGAGGTGAGGTTCTCTGCTATCGACCCACTGAGGTGAGATGCTCTGCTATCTACCCACTGAGGTGCTCTGCTATCAACCCACTGAGGTGAGCTGCTCTGCTATCAACCCATTGAGGTGAGATGCTCTGCTATCAAGCCACTGAGGTGAGGTGCTCTGCTATCAACCCACTAAGGTAATCTGCTATCTAACCACTGAAGTCCTCTGCTATCAACCCACTGAGGTGCTCTGCAATCAACCCACTGAGGTGAGGTGCTCTGCTATCAACCCACTGAGGTGCTCTGCTATCAACCCACTGAGGTGCTCTGCTATCAACACACTGAGGTGAGATGCTCTGCTATCTACCCACTGAGGTGCTCTGCTATCAACCCACTGAGGTGCTCTGCAATCAACCCACTGAGGTGAGGTGCTCTGCTATCAACCCACTGAGGTGCTCTGCTATCAACCCACTGAGGTGCTCTGCTATCAACCCACTGAGGTGAGATGCTCTGCTATCAACCCACTGAGGTGAGGTGCTCTGCAATCTACCCACTGAGGTGCTCTGCTATCAACCCACTGAGTTACTCTGCTATCAACCCACTAAGGTAATCTGCTATCTACCCACTGAAGTGCTCTGCTATTAACCCACTGAGGTGAGGTGCTCTGCTATCAACCCACTGAGGTGAGGTTCTCTGCTATACACCCACTGAGGTGGTGCTCTGCAATCTACCCACTGAGGTGCTCTGCTATCAACCCACTGAGGTTAGCTGCCCTGCTGTCAACCCACTGAGTTACTCTGCCATCAACCCAATAAGGTAATCTGCTATCTACCCACTGAAGTGCTCTGCTATTAACCCACTGAGGTGAGGTGCTCTGCAATCTACCCACTGAGATGCTCTGCTATCTTCCCACTAAGGTTAGCTGCTCTGCTATCTGCTAAATGACTTAAGTGTAATGTAATGCTATCAATCCACTGAGGTGAGGTGCTCTGCTATCAACCCACTGAGGTTAGGTGCTCTGCTATAAACCCACTGAGGTTAAGTGCTCCGCTATCAACCTATTGAGGTGAGGTGGTCTGCTATCAACCCACTAAGGTACTCTGCTATCTACCCACTGAAGTGCTCTGCTATTAACCCACTGAGGTAAGGTGCTCTGCTATCAACCCACTGAGGTGAGGTTCTCTGCTATCGACCCACTGAGGTGAGATGCTCTGCTATCTACCCACTGAGGTGCTCTGCTATCAACCCACTGAGGTTAGCTGCTCTGCTGTCAACCCACTGAGTTACTCTGCCATCAACCCAATAAGGTAATCTGCTATCTACCCACTGAAGTGCTCTGCTATTAACCCACTGAGGTGAGGTGCTCTGCAATCTACCCACTGAGATGCTCTGCTATCTTCCCACTAAGGTTAGCTGCTCTGCTATCAATCCACTGAGGTGAGGTGCTCTGCTATCAACCCACTGAGGTTAGGTGCTCTGCTATAAACCCACTGAGGTTAAGTGCTCCGCTATCAACCCATTGAGGTGAGGTGGTCTGCTATCAACCCACTAAGGTAATCTGCTATCTACCCACTGAAGTGCTCTGCTATTAACCCACTGAGGTAAGGTGCTCTGCTATCAACCCACTGAGGTGAGGTTCTCTGCTATCGACCCACTGAGGTGAGATGCTCTGCTATCTACCCACTGAGGTGCTCTGCTATACACCCACTGAGGTGAGCTGCTCTGCTATCAACCCACTGAGGTGAGCTGCTCTGCTATCAACCCATTGAGGTGAGATGCTCTGCTATCTACCCACTGAAGTCCTCTGCTATTAACCCACTGAGGTGAGGTGCTCTGCTATCAACCCACTGAGGTGAGGTTCTCTGCTATCAACCCACTGAGGTGAGATGCTCTGCTATCTACCCACTGAGGTGCTCTGCTATCTACCCACTGAGGTGCTCTGCAATCAACCCACTGAGGTGAGGTGCTCTGCTATCAACCCACTGAGGTGAGGTGCTCTGCTATCAACCCACTGAGGTGAGGTGCTCTGCTATCTACCCACTGAGGTTAGGTGCTCTGCTATAAACCCACTGAGGTTAAGTGCTCCGCTATCAACCCATTGAGGTGAGGTGGTCTGCTATCAACCCACTAAGGTAATCTGCTATCTACCCACTGAAGTGCTCTGCTATTAACCCACTGAGGTAAGGTGCTCTGCTATCAACCCACTGAGGTGAGGTTCTCTGCTATCGACCCACTGAGGTGAGATGCTCTGCTGTCTACCCACTGAGGTGATCTGCTATCAACCCACTGAGGTGAGCTGCTCTGCTATAAACCCACTGAGGTGAGCTGCTCTGCTATCAACCCATTGAGGTGAGGTGCTCTGCTGTCAACCCACTGAGTTACTCTGCCATCAACCCAATAAGGTAATCTGCTATCTACCCACTGAAGTGCTCTGCTATTAACCCACTGAGGTGAGGTGCTCTGCAATCTACCCACTGAGATGCTCTGCTATCTTCCCACTAAGGTTAGCTGCTCTGCTATCTGCTAAATGACTTAAGTGTAATGTAATGCTATCAATCCACTGAGGTGAGGTGCTCTGCTATCAACCCACTGAGGTTAGGTGCTCTGCTATAAACCCACTGAGGTTAAGTGCTCCGCTATCAACCTATTGAGGTGAGGTGGTCTGCTATCAACCCACTAAGGTACTCTGCTATCTACCCACTGAAGTGCTCTGCTATTAACCCACTGAGGTAAGGTGCTCTGCTATCAACCCACTGAGGTGAGGTTCTCTGCTATCGACCCACTGAGGTGAGATGCTCTGCTATCTACCCACTGAGGTGCTCTGCTATCAACCCACTGAGGTTAGCTGCTCTGCTGTCAACCCACTGAGTTACTCTGCCATCAACCCAATAAGGTAATCTGCTATCTACCCACTGAAGTGCTCTGCTATTAACCCACTGAGGTGAGGTGCTCTGCAATCTACCCACTGAGATGCTCTGCTATCTTCCCACTAAGGTTAGCTGCTCTGCTATCAATCCACTGAGGTGAGGTGCTCTGCTATCAACCCACTGAGGTTAGGTGCTCTGCTATAAACCCACTGAGGTTAAGTGCTCCGCTATCAACCCATTGAGGTGAGGTGGTCTGCTATCAACCCACTAAGGTAATCTGCTATCTACCCACTGAAGTGCTCTGCTATTAACCCACTGAGGTAAGGTGCTCTGCTATCAACCCACTGAGGTGAGGTTCTCTGCTATCGACCCACTGAGGTGAGATGCTCTGCTATCTACCCACTGAGGTGCTCTGCTATACACCCACTGAGGTGAGCTGCTCTGCTATCAACCCACTGAGGTGAGCTGCTCTGCTATCAACCCATTGAGGTGAGATGCTCTGCTATCTACCCACTGAAGTCCTCTGCTATTAACCCACTGAGGTGAGGTGCTCTGCTATCAACCCACTGAGGTGAGGTTCTCTGCTATCAACCCACTGAGGTGAGATGCTCTGCTATCTACCCACTGAGGTGCTCTGCTATCTACCCACTGAGGTGCTCTGCAATCAACCCACTGAGGTGAGGTGCTCTGCTATCAACCCACTGAGGTGAGGTGCTCTGCTATCAACCCACTGAGGTGAGGTGCTCTGCTATCTACCCACTGAGGTTAGGTGCTCTGCTATAAACCCACTGAGGTTAAGTGCTCCGCTATCAACCCATTGAGGTGAGGTGGTCTGCTATCAACCCACTAAGGTAATCTGCTATCTACCCACTGAAGTGCTCTGCTATTAACCCACTGAGGTAAGGTGCTCTGCTATCAACCCACTGAGGTGAGGTTCTCTGCTATCGACCCACTGAGGTGAGATGCTCTGCTGTCTACCCACTGAGGTGATCTGCTATCAACCCACTGAGGTGAGCTGCTCTGCTATAAACCCACTGAGGTGAGCTGCTCTGCTATCAACCCATTGAGGTGAGGTGCTCTGCTATCAAGCCACTGAGGTGAGGTGCTCTGCTATCAACCCACTAAGGTAATCTGCTATCAACCCACTGAGGTGAGGTTCTCTGCTATCGACCCACTGAGGTGAGATGCTCTGCTATCTACCCACTGAGGTGCTCTGCTATCAACCCACTGAGGTGAGCTGCTCTGCTATCAACCCATTGAGGTGAGGTGCTCTGCTATCAAGCCACTGAGGTGAGGTGCTCTGCTATCAACCCACTAAGGTAATCTGCTATCTAACCACTGAAGTCCTCTGCTATTAACCACTGAGGTGAGGTGCTCTGCTATCAACCCACTGAGGTGAGGTTCTCTGCAATCAACCCACTGAGGTGAGATGCTCTGCTATCAACCCACTGAGGTGCTCTGCAATCAACCCACTGAGGTGAGGTGCTCTGCTATCAACCCACTGAGGTGCTCTGCTATCAACCCACTGAGGTGCTCTGCAATCAACCCACTGAGGTGAGGTGCTCTGCTATCAACCCACTGAGGTGCTCTGCTATCAACCCACTGAGGTGCTTTGCTATCAACCCACTGAGGTGAGATGCTCTGCTATCTACCCACTGAGGTGCTCTGCTATCAACCCACTGAGGTGCTCTGCAATCAACCCACTGACGTGAGGTGCTCTGCTATCAACCCACTGAGGTGCTCTGCTATCAACCCACTGAGGTGCTCTGCTATCAACCCACTGAGGTGAGATGCTCTGCTATCAACCCACTGAGGTGAGGTGCTCTGCAATCTACCCACTGAGGTGCTCTGCTATCAACCCACTGAGTTACTCTGCTATCAACCCACTAAGGTAATCTGCTATCTACCCACTGAAGTGCTTTGCTATTAACCCACTGAGGTGAGGTGCTCTGCTATCAACCCACTGAGATGAGGTTCTCTGCTATACACCCACTGAGGTGGTGCTCTGCAATCTACCCACTGAGGTGCTCTGCTATCAACCCACTGAGGTTAGCTGCTCTGCTGTCAACCCACTGAGTTACTCTGCCATCAACCCACTAAGGTAATCTGCTATCTACCCACTGAAGTGCTCTGCTATTAACCCACTGAGGTGAGGTGCTCTGCAATCTACCCACTGAGATGCTCTGCTATCTTCCCACTAAGGTTAGCTGCTCTGCTATCTGCTAAATGACTTAAGTGTAATGTAATGCTATCAATCCACTGAGGTGAGGTGCTCTGCAATCAACCCACTGACGTGAGGTGCTCTGCTATCAAACCACTGAGGTGCTCTGCTATCAACCCACTGAGGTGCTCTGCTATCAACCCACTGAGGTGAGATGCTCTGCTATCAACCCACTGAGGTGAGGTGCTCTGCAATCTACCCACTGAGGGGCTCTGCTATCAACCCACTGAGTTACTCTGCTATCAACCCACTAAGGTAATCTGCTATCTACCCACTGAAGTGCTCTGCTATTAACCCACTGAGGTGAGGTGCTCTGCTATCAACCCACTGAGGTGAGGTTCTCTGCTATACACCCACTGAGGTGGTGCTCTGCAATCTACCCACTGAGGTGCTCTGCTATCAACCCACTGAGGTTAGCTGCTCTGCTGTCAACCCACTGAGTTACTCTGCCATCAACCCAATAAGGTAATCTGCTATCTACCCACTGAAGTGCTCTGCTATTAACCCACTGAGGTAAGGTGCTCTGCTATCAACCCACTGAGGTGAGGTTCTCTGCTATCGACCCACTGAGGTGAGATGCTCTGCTATCTACCCACTGAGGTGCTCTGCTATACACCCACTGAGGTGAGCTGCTCTGCTATCAACCCACTGAGGTGAGCTGCTCTGCTATCAACCCATTGAGGTGAGATGCTCTGCTATCTACCCACTGAAGTCCTCTGCTATTAACCCACTGAGGTGAGGTGCTCTGCTATCAACCCACTGAGGTGAGGTTCTCTGCTATCAACCCACTGAGGTGAGATGCTCTGCTATCTACCCACTGAGGTGCTCTGCTATCTACCCACTGAGGTGCTCTGCAATCAACCCACTGAGGTGAGGTGCTCTGCTATCAACCCACTGAGGTGAGGTGCTCTGCTATCAACCCACTGAGGTGAGGTGCTCTGCTATCTACCCACTGAGGTTAGGTGCTCTGCTATAAACCCACTGAGGTTTAGTGCTCCGCTATCAACCCATTGAGGTGAGGTGGTCTGCTATCAACCCACTAAGGTAATCTGCTATCTACCCACTGAAGTGCTCTGCTATTAACCCACTGAGGTGAGGTGCTCTGCTATCAACCCACTGAGGTGAGGTTCTCTGCTATCGACCCACTGAGGTGAGATGCTCTGCTGTCTACCCACTGAGGTGATCTGCTATCAACCCACTGAGGTGAGCTGCTCTGCTATAAACCCACTGAGGTGAGCTGCTCTGCTATCAACCCATTGAGGTGAGGTGCTCTGCTATCAAGCCACTGAGGTGAGGTGCTCTGGTATCAACCCACTAAGGTAATCTGCTATCTAACCACTGAAGTCCTCTGCTATTAACCACTGAGGTGAGGTGCTCTGCTATCAACCCACTGAGGTGAGGTTCTCTGCAATCAACCCACTGAGGTGAGATGCTCTGCTATCAACCCACTGAGGTGCTCTGCAATCAACCCACTGAGGTGAGGTGCTCTGCTATCAACCCACTGAGGTGCTCTGCTATCAACCCACTGAGGTGCTCTGCAATCAACCCACTGAGGTGAGGTGCTCTGCTATCAACCCACTGAGGTGCTCTGCTATCAACCCACTGAGGTGCTCTGCTATCAACCCACTGAGGTGAGATGCTCTGCTATCTACCCACTGAGGTAATCTGCTATCAACCCACTGAGGTGCTCTGCAATCAACCCACTGACGTGAGGTGCTCTGCTATCAACCCACTGAGGTGCTCTGCTATCAACCCACTGAGGTGCTCTGCTATCAACCCACTGAGGTGAGATGCTCTGCTATCAACCCACTGAGGTGAGGTGCTCTGCAATCTACCCACTGAGGTGCTCTGCTATCAACCCACTGAGTTACTCTGCTATCAACCCACTAAGGTAATCTGCTATCTACCCACTGAAGTGCTTTGCTATTAACCCACTGAGGTGAGGTGCTCTGCTATCAACCCACTGAGGTGAGGTTCTCTGCTATACACCCACTGAGGTGGTGCTCTGCAATCTACCCACTGAGGTGCTCTGCTATCAACCCACTGAGGTTAGCTGCTCTGCTGTCAACCCACTGAGTTACTCTGCCATCAACCCAATAAGGTAATCTGCTATCTACCCACTGAAGTGCTCTGCTATTAACCCACTGAGGTGAGGTGCTCTGCAATCTACCCACTGAGATGCTCTGCTATCTTCCCACTAAGGTTAGCTGCTCTGCTATCTGCTAAATGACTTAAGTGTAATGTAATGCTATCAATCCACTGAGGTGAGGTGCTCTGCAATCAACCCACTGACGTGAGGTGCTCTGCTATCAACCCACTGAGGTGCTCTGCTATCAACCCACTGAGGTGCTCTGCTATCAACCCACTGAGGTGAGATGCTCTGCTATCAACCCACTGAGGTGAGGTGCTCTGCAATCTACCCACTGAGGTGCTCTGCTATCAACCCACTGAGTTACTCTGCTATCAACCCACTAAGGTAATCTGCTATCTACCCACTGAAGTGCTCTGCTATTAACCCACTGAGGTGAGGTGCTCTGCTATCAACCCACTGAGGTGAGGTTCTCTGCTATACACCCACTGAGGTGGTGCTCTGCAATCTACCCACTGAGGTGCTCTGCTATCAACCCACTGAGGTTAGCTGCTCTGCTGTCAACCCACTGAGTTACTCTGCCATCAACCCAATAAGGTAATCTGCTATCTACCCACTGAAGTGCTCTGCTATTAACCCACTGAGGTGAGGTGCTCTGCAATCTACCCACTGAGATGCTCTGCTATCTTCCCACTAAGGTTAGCTGCTCTGCTATCTGCTAAATGACTTAAGTGTAATGTAATGCTATCAATCCACTGAGGTGAGGTGCTCTGCTATCAACCCACTGAGGTTAGGTGCTCTGCTATAAACCCACTGAGGTTAAGTGCTCCGCTATCAACCTATTGAGGTGAGGTGGTCTGCTATCAACCCACTAAGGTACTCTGCTATCTACCCACTGAAGTGCTCTGCTATTAACCCACTGAGGTAAGGTGCTCTGCTATCAACCCACTGAGGTGAGGTTCTCTGCTATCGACCCACTGAGGTGAGATGCTCTGCTATCTACCCACTGAGGTGCTCTGCTATCAACCCACTGAGGTGAGCTGCTCTGCTATCAACCCATTGAGGTGAGGTGCTCTGCTATCAAGCCACTGAGGTGAGGTACTCTGCTATCTACCCACTGAGGTGCTCTGCTATCAACCCACTGAGGTGAGCTGCTGTGCTATCAACCCACTGAGGTGAGCTGCTCTGCTATCAACCCATTGAGGTGAGATGCTCTGCTATCTACCCACTGAAGTCCTCTGCTATTAACCCACTGAGGTGAGGTGCTCTGCTATCAACCCACTGAGGTGAGCTGCTCTGCTATCAACCCATTGAGGTGAGGTGCTCTGCTATCAAGCCATTGAGGTGAGGTACTCTGCTATCAACCCACTAATGTAATCTGCTATCAACCCACTGAGGTGAGCTGCTCTGCTATCAACCCACTGAGGTGAGCTGCTCTGCTATCAACCCATTGAGGTGAGGTGCTCTGCTATCAAGCCACTGAGGTGAGGTACTCTGCTATCAACCCACTAAGGTAATCTGCTATCAACCCACTGAGGTGAGGTTCTCTGCTATCGACCCACTGAGGTGAGATGCTCTGCTATCTACCCACTGAGGTGCTCTGCTATCAACCCACTGAGGTGAGCTGCTCTGCTATCAACCCATTGAGGTGCGGTGCTCTGCTATCAAGCCACTGAGGTGAGGTACTCTGCTATCAACCCACTAAGGTAATCTGCTATCTACCCACTGAAGTCCTCTCTATCAAGCCACTGAGTACTCTGATCAACCCACTAAGGTTCTCTGCTATCGACCCACTGATTAACCCACTGAGGTGAGTTGCTCTGCTATCAACCCACTGAGGTGAGATGCTCTGCTATCTACACACTGAGGTGCTCTGCTATCAACCCACTGAGGTGCTCTGCAATCAACCCACTGAGGTGAGGTGCTCTGCTATCAACCCACTGAGGTGCTCTGCTATCAACCCACTGAGGTGCTCTGCTATCAACCCACTGAGGTGAGATGCTCTGCTATCTACCCACTGAGGTGCTCTGCTATCAACCCACTGAGGTGCTCTGCAATCAACCCACTGAGGTGAGGTGCTCTGCTATCAACCCACTGAGGTGCTCTGCTATCAACCCACTGAGGTGCTCTGCTATCAACCCACTGAGGTGCTCTGCTATCAACCCACTGAGGTGAGATGCTCTGCTATCAACCCATTGAGGTGAGGTGCTCTGCTATCAAGCCACTGAGGTGAGGTACTCTGCTGTCAACCCACTAAGGTAATCTGCTATCTACCCACTGAAGTCCTCTGGTATTAACCCACTGAGGTGAGGTGCTCTGCTATCAACCCACTGAGGTGAGATGCTCTGCTATCTACCCACTGAGGTGCTCTGCTATCAACCCACTGAGGTGCTCTGCAATCAACCCACTGAGGTGAGGTGCTCTGCTATCAACCCACTGAGGTGCTCTGCTATCAACCCACTGAGGTGCTCTGCTATCAACCCACTGAGGTGAGATGCTCTGCTATCTACCCACTGAGGTGCTCTGCTATCAACCCACTGAGGTGCTCTGCAATCAACCCACTGAGGTGAGGTGCTCTGCTATCAACCCACTGAGGTGCTCTGCTATCAACCCACTGAGGTGAGATGCTCTGCTATCAACCCACTGAGGTGATGTGCTCTGCAATCTACCCACTGAGGTGCTCTGCTATCAACCCACTGAGTTACTCTGCTATCAACCCACTAAGGTAATCTGCTATCTACCCACTGAAGTGCTCTGCTATTAACCCACTGAGGTGAGGTGCTCTGCTATCAACCCACTGAGGTGAGGTTCTCTGCTATACACCCACTGAGGTGGTGCTCTGCAATCTACCCACTGAGGTGCTCTGCTATCAACCCACTGAGGTTAGCTGCTCTGCTGTCAACCCACTGAGTTACTCTGCCATCAACCCAATAAGGTAATCTGCTATCTACCCACTGAAGTGCTCTGCTATTAACCCACTGAGGTGAGGTGCTCTGCAATCTACCCACTGAGATGCTCTGCTATCTTCCCACTGAGGTTAGCTGCTCTGCTGTCAACCCACTGAGTTACTCTGCCATCAACCCAATAAGGTAATCTGCTATCTACCCACTGAAGTGCTCTGCTATTAACCCACTGAGGTGAGGTGCTCTGCAATCTACCCACTGAGATGCTCTGCTATCTACCCACTGAGGTGAGGTGCTCTGCTATCAACCCACTGAGGTTAGGTGCTCTGCTATAAACCCACTGAGGTTAAGTGCTCCGCTATCAACCCATTGAGGTGAGGTGGTCTGCTATCAACCCACTAAGGTAATCTGCTATCTACCCACTGAAGTGCTCTGCTATTAACCCACTGAGGTAAGGTGCTCTGCTATCAACCCACTGAGGTGAGGTTCTCTGCTATCGACCCACTGAGGTGAGATGCTCTGCTATCTACCCACTGAGGTGCTCTGCTATCAACCCACTGAGGTGAGCTGCTCTGCTATCAACCCATTGAGGTGAGGTGCTCTGCTATCAAGCCACTGAGGTGAGGTACTCTGCTATCAACCCACTAAGGTAATCTGCTATCAACCCACTGAGGTGAGGTTCTCTGCTACCGACCCACTGAGGTGAGATGCTCTGCTATCTACCCACTGAGGTGCTCTGCTATCAACCCACTGAGGTGAGCTGCTCTGCTATCAACCCATTGAGGTGAGGTGCTCTGCTATCAAGCCACTGAGGTGAGGTACTCTGCTATCAACCCACTAAGGTAATCTGCTATCTACCCACTGAAGTCCTCTGCTATTAACCCACTGAGGTGAGGTGCTCTGCTATCAACCCACTGAGGTGAGATGCTCTGCTATCTACACACTGAGGTGCTCTGCTATCAACCCACTGAGGTGCTCTGCAATCAACCCACTGAGGTGAGGTGCTCTGCTATCAACCCACTGAGGTGCTCTGCTATCAACCCACTGAGGTGCTCTGCAATCAACCCACTGAGGTGAGGTGCTCTGCTATCAACCCACTGAGGTGCTCTGCTATCAACCCACTGAGGTGCTCTGCTATCAACCCACTGAGGTGCTCTGCTATCAACCCACTGAGGTGAGATGCTCTGCTATCAACCCATTGAGGTGAGGTGCTCTGCTATCAAGCCACTGAGGTGAGGTACTCTGCTATCAACCCACTAAGGTAATCTGCTATCTACCCACTGAAGTCCTCTGGTATTAACCCACTGAGGTGAGGTGCTCTGCTATCAACCCACTGAGGTGAGATGCTCTGCTATCTACCCACTGAGGTGCTCTGCTATCAACCCACTGAGGTGCTCTGCAATCAACCCACTGAGGTGAGGTGCTCTGCTATCAACCCACTGAGGTGCTCTGCTATCAACCCACTGAGGTGCTCTGCTATCAACCCACTGAGGTGAGATGCTCTGCTATCTACCCACTGAGGTGCTCTGCTATCAACCCACTGAGGTGCTCTGCAATCAACCCACTGAGGTGAGGTGCTCTGCTATCAACCCACTGAGGTGCTCTGCTATCAACCCACTGAGGTGCTCTGCTATCAACCCCCTGAGGTGAGATGCTCTGCTATCAACCCACTGAGGTGAGGTGCTCTGCAATCTACCCACTGAGGTGCTCTGCTATCAACCCACTGAGTTACTCTGCTATCAACCCACTAAGGTAATCTGCTATCTACATTTACATTTACATTTAAGTCATTTAGCAGACGCTCTTATCCAGAGCGACTTACAAATTGGTGAATTCACCTTCTGACATCCAGTGGAACAGCCACTTTACAATAGTGCATCTAAATCATTAAGGGGGGGTGGTGAGAAGGATTACTTATCCTATCCTAGGTATTCCTTGAAGAGGTGGGGTTTCAGGTGTCTCCGGAAGGTGGTGATTGACTCCGCTGTCCTGGCGTCGTGAGGGAGTTTGTTCCACCATTGGGGGGCCAGAGCAGCGAACAGTTTTGACTGGGCTGAGCGGGAACTGTACTTCCTCAATGGTAGGGAGGCGAGCAGGCCAGAGGTGGATGAACGCAGTGCCCTTGCTTGGGTGTAGGGCCTGATCAGAGCCTGGAGGTACTGCGGTGCCGTTCCCCTCACAGCTCCGTAGGCAAGCACCATGGTCTTGTAGCGGATGCGAGCTTCAACTGGAAGCCAGTGGAGAGAGCGGAGGAGCGGGGTGACGTGAGAGAACTTGGGAAGGTTGAACACCAGACGGGCTGCGGCGTTCTGGATGAGTTGTAGGGGTTTAATGGCACAGGCAGGGAGCCCAGCCAACAGCGAGTTGCAGTAATCCAGACGGGAGATGACAAGTGCCTGGATTAGGACCTGCGCCGCTTCCTGTGTGAGGCAGGGTCGTACTCTGCGGATGTTGTAGAGCATGAACCTACAGGAACGGGCCACCGCCATGATGTTGGTTGAGAACGACAGGGTGTTGTCCAGGATCACGCCAAGGTTCTTAGCGCTCTGGGAGGAGGACACAATGGAGTTGTCAACCGTGATGGCGAGATCATGGAACGGGCAGTCCTTCCCCGGGAGGAAGAGCAGCTCCGTCTTGCCGAGGTTCAGCTTGAGGTGGTGATCCGTCATCCACACTGATATGTCTGCCAGACATGCAGAGATGCGATTCGCCACCTGGTCATCAGAAGGGGAAAGGAGAAGATTAGTTGTGTGTCGTCTGCATAGCAATGATAGGAGAGACCATGTGAGGTTATGACAGAGCCAAGTGACTTGGTGTATAGCGAGAATAGGAGAGGGCCTAGAACAGAGCCCTGGGGGACACCAGTGGTGAGAGCGCGTGGCGAGGAGACAGATTCTCGCCACGCCACCTGGTAGGAGCGACCTGTCAGGTAGGACGCAATCCAAGCGTGGGCCGCGCCGGAGATGCCCAACTCGGAGAGGGTGGAGAGGAGGATCTGATGGTTCACAGTATCGAAGGCAGCCGATAGGTCTAGAAGGATGAGAGCAGAGGAGAGAGAGTTAGCTTTAGCAGTGCGGAGCGCCTCCGTGATGCAGAGAAGAGCAGTCTCAGTTGAATGACTAGTCTTGAAACCTGACTGATTTGGATCAAGAAGGTCATTCTGAGAGAGATAGCGGGAGAGCTGGCCAAGGACGGCACGTTCAAGAGTTTTGGAGAGAAAAGAAAGAAGGGATACTGGTCTGTAGTTGTTGACATCGGAGGGATCGAGTGTAGGTTTTTTCAGAAGGGTGCAACTCTCGCTCTCTTGAAGACGGAAGGGACGTAGCCAGCGGTCAGGGATGAGTTGATGAGCGAGGTGAGGTAAGGGAGAAGGTCCCCGGAAATGGTCTGGAGAAGAGAGGAGGGGATAGGGTCGAGCGGGCAGGTTGTTGGGCGGCCGGCCGTCACAAGAAGCGAGATTTCATCTGGAGAGAGAGGGGAGAAAGAGGTCAGAGCACAGGGTAGGGCAGTGTGAGCAGAACCAGCGGTGTCGTTTGACTTAGCAAACGAGGATCGGATGTCGTCGTCCTTCTTTTCAAAATGGTTGACGAAGTCATCTGCAGAGAGGGAGGAGGGGGGAGGGGGAGGAGGATTCAGGAGGGAGGAGAAGGTGGCAAAGAGCTTCCTAGGGTTAGAGGCAGATGCTTGGAATTTAGAGTGGTAGAAAGTGGCTTTAGCAGCAGAGACAGAGGAGGAAAATGTAGAGAGGAGGGAGTGAAAGGATGCCAGGTCCGCAGGGAGGCGAGTTTTCCTCCATTTCCGCTCGGCTGCCCGGAGCTCTGTTCTGTGAGCTCGCAATGAGTCATCGAGCCACGGAGCGGGAGGGGAGGACCGAGCCGGCCTGGAGGATAGGGGACATAGAGAGTCAAATGATGCAGAAAGGGAAGAGAGGAGGGTTGAGGAGGCAGAATCAGGAGAAAGGTTGGAGAAGGTATGAGCAGAGGGAAGAGATGATAGGATGGAAGAGGAAAGAGTAGCGGGGGAGAGAGAGCGAAGGTTGGGACGGCGCGATACCATCCGAGTAGGGGCAGTGTGGGAAGTGTTGGATGAGAGCGAGAGGGAAAAGGATACAAGGTAGTGGTCGGAGACTTGGAGGGAGTTGCAGTGAGGTTAGTGGAAGAACAGCATCTAGTAAAGATGAGGTCGAGCGTATTGCCTGCCTTGTGAGTAGTGGGGGAAGGTGAGAGGGTGAGGTCAAAAGAGGAGAGGAGTGGAAAGAAGGAGGCAGAGTGGAATGAGTCAAAGGTAGACGTGGGGAGGTTAAAGTCGCCCAGGACTGTGAGAGGTGAGCCGTCCTCAGGAAAGGAGCTTATCAAGGCATCAAGCTCATTGATGAACTCTCCGAGGGAACCTGGAGGGCGATAAATGATAAGGATGTTAAGCTTGAAAGGGCTGGTAACTGTGACAGCATGGAATTCAAAGGAGGCGATAGATAGATGGGTAAGGGGAGAGAGAGAGAATGACCACTTGGGAGAGATGAGGATCCCGGTGCCACCACCCCGCTGACCAGAAGCTCTCGGGGTGTGCGAGAACACGTGGGCGGACGAAGAGAGAGCAGTAGGAGTAGCAGTGTTATCTGTGGTGATCCATGTTTCCGTCAGTGCCAGGAAGTCGAGGGACTGGAGGGAGGCATAGGCTGAGATGAACTCTGCCTTGTTGGCCGCAGATCGGCAGTTCCAGAGGCTACCGGAGACCAGGAACTCCACGTGGGTCGTGCGCGCTGGGACCACCAGATTAGGGTGGCCGCGGCCACGCGGTGTGGAGCGTTTGTATGGTCTGTGCAGAGAGGAGAGAACAGGGATAGATAGACACATAGTTAACAGGGTACAGAAGAGGCTACGCTAATGCAAAGGAGATTGGAATGACAAGTGGACTACACGTCTCGAATGTTCGGAAAGTTAAGCTTACGTAGCAAGAATCTTATTGACTAAAATGATTGAAATGATACAGTACTGCTGGAGTAGGCTAGCTGGTAGTGGCTGCGATGTTGACACTACACTAATCAAGTCGTTCCGTCGAGTGTAATAGTTTCTACAGTGCTGCTATTCGGGGCTAGCTGGCTAGCTAGCAGGTTAATTGCGTTACGTTACTTTAAAAGAACGACAATAGCTGGCTAGCTAACCTAGAAAATCGCTCTAGGCTACACAATTGTCTTAGATACAAAGACGGCTATGTAGCTAGCTAGCTACGATCAAACAAAACAAACCGTTGTACTGTAATAGTTACTACAGTGCTGCTATTCGGGGGCTAGCTGGCTAGCTACGTTAAAAGAACGACAATAGCTGGCCAGCTAACCTAGAAAATCGCTCTAGGCTACACAATTGTCTTAGATACAAAGACGGCTATGTAGCTAGCTACGATCAAACAAAACAAACCGTTGTACTGTAATAGTTACTACAGTGCTGCTATTCGGGGGCTATCTACCCACTGAAGTGCTCTGCTATTAACCCACTGAGGTGAGGTGCTCTGCTATCAACCCACTGAGGTGAGGTTCTCTGCTATACACCCACTGAGGTGGTGCTCTGCAATCTACCCACTGAGGTGCTCTGCTATAAACCCACTGAGGTTAGCTGCTCTGCTGTCAACCCACTGAGTTACTCTGCCATCAACCCAATAAGGTAATCTGCTATCTACCCACTGAAGTGCTCTGCTATTAACCCACTGAGGTGAGGTGCTCTGCAATCTACCCACTGAGATGCTCTGCTATCTTCACACTGAGGTTAGCTGCTCTGCTGTCAACCCACTGAGTTACTCTGCCATCAACCCAATAAGGTAATCTGCTATCTACCCACTGAAGTGCTCTGCTATTAACCCACTGAGGTGAGGTGCTCTGCAATCTACCCACTGAGATGCTCTGCTATCTACCCACTGAGGTTAGGTGCTCTGCTATAAACCCACTGAGGTTAAGTGCTCCGCTATCAACCCATTGAGGTGAGGTGGTCTGCTATCAACCCACTAAGGTAATCTGCTATCTACCCACTGAAGTGCTCTGCTATTAACCCACTGAGGTAAGGTGCTCTGCTATCAACCCACTGAGGTGAGGTTCTCTGCTATCGACCCACTGAGGTGAGATGCTCTGCTATCTACCCACTGAGGTGCTCTGCTATCAACCCACTGAGGTGAGCTGCTCTGCTATCAACCCATTGAGGTGAGGTGCTCTGCTATCAAGCCACTGAGGTGAGGTACTCTGCTATCAACCCACTAAGGTAATCTGCTATCTACCCACTGAAGTCCTCTGCTATTAACCCACTGAGGTGAGGTGCTCTGCTATCAACCTACTGAGGTGAGATGCTCTGCTATCAACCCACTGAGGTGCTCTGCTATCTACCCACTGAGGTGCTCTGCAATCAACCCACTGAGGTGAGGTGCTCTGCTATCAACCCACTGAGGTGCTCTGCTACACACCCACTGAGGTGAGATGCTCTGCTATCAACCCACTGAGGTGGTGCTCTGCTATCAACCCACTGAGGTGCTCTGCTACACACCCACTGTGGTGAGATGCTCTGCTATCAACCCACTGAGGTGGTGCTCTGCTATCAACCCACTGAGGTGGTGCTCTGCTATCAACCCACGGAGGTGCTCTGCTATCAACCCACTGAGGTGCTCTGCAATCAACCCACTGAGGTGCTCTGCTACACACCCACTGAGGTGAGATGCTCTGCTATCAATCCACTGAGGTCTCTGCTATCAACCCACTGAGGTGCTCTGCTACACACCCACTGAGGTGAGATGCTCTGCTATCAACCCACTGAGGTGGTGCTCTGCTATCAACCCACTGAGGTGGTGCTCTGATATCAACCCACGGAGGTGCTCTGCTATCAACCCACTGAGGTGCTCTGCAATCAACCCACTGAGGTGAGGTGCTCTGCTATCAACCCACGGAGGTGCTCTGCTACACACCCACTGAGGTGAGATGCTCTGCTATCAACCCACTGAGGTGGTGCTCTGCTATCAACCTACTGAGGTGCTCTGCTGTCAACCCACTGAGGTGCTCTGCTATCGACCCACTGAGGTGAGATGCTCTGCTATCAACCCACTGAGTTACTCTGCTATCAACCCACTAAGGTAATCTGCTATCTACCCACTGAAGTGCTCTGCTATTAACCCACTGAGGTGAGGTGCTCTGCTATCGACCCACTGAGGTGAGATGCTCTGCTATCAACCCACTGAGGTGAGATGCTCTGCTATAAACCCACTGAGGTTAAGTGCTCTGCTATTAACCAACTGAGGTGAGGTGCTCTGATATCAACCCATTGAGGTGCTCTGCTATCAATCCACTGAGGTGAGTTGCTCTGCTATCTACCCACTGAGGTGCTCTGCTGTCAACCCACTGAGGTGAGCTGCTCTGCTATCAACCCATTGAGGTGAGGTGCTCTGCTATCAAGCCACTGAGGTGAGGTACTCTGCTATCAACCCACTAAGGTAATCTGCTATCAACCCACTGAGGTGAGGTTCTCTGCTATTGACCCACTGAGGTGAGATGCTCTGCTATCGACCCACTGAGGTGAGATGCTCTGCTATCTACCCACTGAGGTGCTCTGCTATCAACCCACTGAGGTAATCTGCTATCTACCCACTGAAGTGCTCTGCTATTATCCCACTGAGGTGAGGTGCTCTGCTATCAACCCACTGAGGTGGTGCTCTGATATCAACCCACTGAGGTGCTCTGCTATCAACCCACTGAGGTGCTCTGCAATCAACCCACTGAGGTGAGGTGCTCTTCTATCAACCCACGGAGGTGCTCTGCTACACACCCACTGAGGTGAGATGCTCTGCTATCAACCCACTGAGGTGGTGCTCTGCTATCAACCTACTGAGGTGCTCTGCTGTCAACCCACTGAGGTGCTCTGCTATCGACCCACTGAGGTGAGATGCTCTGCTATCAACCCACTGAGTTACTCTGCTATCAACCCACTAAGGTAATCTGCTATCTACCCACTGAAGTGCTCTGCTATTAACCCACTGAGGTGAGGTGCTCTGCTATCGACCCACTGAGGTGAGATGCTCTGCTATCAACCCACTGAGGTGAGATGCTCTGCTATAAACCCACTGAGGTTAAGTGCTCTGCTATTAACCAACTGAGGTGAGGTGCTCTGATATCAACCCATTGAGGTGCTCTGCTATCAATCCACTGAGGTGAGTTGCTCTGCTATCTACCCACTGAGGTGCTCTGCTGTCAACCCACTGAGGTGAGCTGCTCTGCTATCAACCCATTGAGGTGAGGTGCTCTGCTATCAAGCCACTGAGGTGAGGTACTCTGCTATCAACCCACTAAGGTAATCTGCTATCAACCCACTGAGGTGAGGTTCTCTGCTATTGACCCACTGAGGTGAGATGCTCTGCTATCGACCCACTGAGGTGAGATGCTCTGCTATCTACCCACTGAGGTGCTCTGCTATCAACCCACTGAGGTAATCTGCTATCTACCCACTGAAGTGCTCTGCTATTAACCCACTGAGGTGAGGTGCTCTGCTATCAACCCACTGAGGTGAGGTTCTCTGCTATACACCCACTGAGATGCTCTGCTATCTTCCCACTAAGGTTAGCTGCTCTGCTATCAACCCACTGAGGTGAGGTGCTCTGCTATCAACCAACTGAGGTTAGGTGCTCTGCTATAAACCCACTGAGGTTAAGTGCTCCGCTATCAACCCATTGAGGTGAGGTGGTCTGCTATCAACCCACTAAGGTAATCTGCTATCTACCCACTGAACTGCTCTGCTATTAACCCACTGAGGTAAGGTGCTCTGCTATCTACCCACTGAGGTGCTCTGCAATCAACCCACTGAGGTGAGATGCTCTGCTATCTACCCACTGAGGTGCTCTGCTATCTACCCACTGAGGTGCTCTGCTATCTACCCACTAAGGTGCTCTGCTATCAACCCACTGAGGTGCTCTGCTATCTACCCACTGAGGTGCTCTGCTATCTACCCACTGAGGTGCCCTGCTATCAACCCACTGAGGTGCTCTGCTATCAACCCACTGAGGTGCTCTGCTATCAACCCACTGAGGTGCTCTGCTATCAACCCACTGAGGTGCTCTGCTATCAACCCACTGAGGTGCTCTGCTATCAACCCACTGAGGTGAGATGCTCTGCTATCAATCCACTGAGGTGGTGCTCTGCTATCAACCTACTGAGGTGCTCTGCTGTCAACCCACTGAGGTGCTCTGCTATCGACCCACTGAGGTGAGATGCTCTGCTATCAACCCACTGAGTTACTCTGCTATCAACCCACTAAGGTAATCTGCTATCTACCCACTGAAGTGCTCTGCTATTAACCCACTGAGGTGAGGTGCTCTGCTATCGACCCACTGAGGTGAGATGCTCTGCTATCAACCCACTGAGGTGAGATGCTCTGCTATAAACCCACTGAGGTTAAGTGCTCTGCTATTAACCAACTGAGGTGAGGTGCTCTGATATCAACCCATTGAGGTGCTCTGCTATCAATCCACTGAGGTGAGTTGCTCTGCTATCTACCCACTGAGGTGCTCTGCTGTCAACCCACTGAGGTGAGCTGCTCTGCTATCAACCCATTGAGGTGAGGTGCTCTGCTATCAAGCCACTGAGGTGAGGTACTCTGCTATCAACCCACTAAGGTAATCTGCTATCAACCCACTGAGGTGAGGTTCTCTGCTATTGACCCACTGAGGTGAGATGCTCTGCTATCGACCCACTGAGGTGAGATGCTCTGCTATCTACCCACTGAGGTAATCTGCTATCTACCCACTGAAGTGCTCTGCTATTAACCCACTGAGGTGAGGTGCTCTGCTATCAACCCACTGAGGTGAGGTTCTCTGCTATACACCCACTGAGATGCTCTGCTATCTTCCCACTAAGGTTAGCTGCTCTGCTATCAACCCACTGAGGTGAGGTGCTCTGCTATCAACCAACTGAGGTTAGGTGCTCTGCTATAAACCCACTGAGGTTAAGTGCTCCGCTATCAACCCATTGAGGTGAGGTGGTCTGCTATCAACCCACTAAGGTAATCTGCTATCTACCCACTGAACTGCTCTGCTATTAACCCACTGAGGTAAGGTGCTCTGCTATCTACCCACTGAGGTGCTCTGCAATCAACCCACTGAGGTGAGATGCTCTGCTATCTACCCACTGAGGTGCTCTGCTATCTACCCACTGAGGTGCTCTGCTATCTACCCACTAAGGTGCTCTGCTATCAACCCACTGAGGTGCTCTGCTATCTACCCACTGAGGTGCTCTGCTATCTACCCACTGAGGTGCCCTGCTATCAACCCACTGAGGTGCTCTGCTATCAACCCACTGAGGTGCTCTGCTATCAACCCACTGAGGTGCTCTGCTATCAACCCACTGAGGTGCTCTGCTATCAACCCACTGAGGTGCTCTGCTATCAACCCACTGAGGTGCTCTGCTATCTACCCACGGAGGTGCTCTGCTATCTACCCACGGAGGTTAGCTGCTCTGCTATCAACCCACTGAGTTACTCTGCCATCAACCCACTAAGGTAATTTGCTATCTACCCACTGAAGTGCTCTGCTATTAACCCACTGAGGTGATGTTCTCTGCTATACACCCACTGAGGTGGTGCTCTGCTATCAACCCACTGAGGTGCTCTGCTATCAACCCACTGAGGTGCTCTGCTATCAACCCACTGAGGTGAGGTGCTCTGCTATCAACCCACTGAGGTGCCCTGCTATCTACCAATTGAGGTGAGGTGCTCTGCAATCAACCCACTGAGGTGAGGTGCTCTGCTATCAACCCACGGAGGTGCTCTGCTTTCAACCCACTGAGGTGAGGTGCTCTGCTATCTACCCACTGAGGTGAGGTGCTCTGCTATCAACCCACTGAGGTGCTCTGCTATCAACCCACTGAGGTGAGGTGCTCTGCTATCTCCACTCTATATACCTATCTCCAACAACCCTCTGGGCAACATCTGGTTGAATCAATGCCGTTTACAAGTCATTGCAAACAAATATTTAAAGCTATGATTTTGAATTTACGTTCAAAACTATTCGGATTGGCAAAAAGTCATCAACATAAGGAAACAACACTCTGTGAAGTGACAGGAAACAACACTCTGTGGAGTGACAGGTAACGATGCTCTGTGGAGTGACAGGAAACAACACTCTGTGAAGTGACAGGAAACAACACTCTGTGAAGTGACAGGAAACAACACTCTGTGAAGTGACAGGAAACAACACTCTGTGAAGTGACAGGAAACAACACTCTGTGAAGTGACAGGAAACAACACTCTGTGAAGTGACAGGAAACAACACTCTGTGGAGTGACAGGAAACAACACTCTGTGAAGTGACAGGAAACAACACTCTGTGGAGTGACAGGAAACAACACTCTGTGAAGTGACAGGAAACAACAATCTGTGGAGTGACAGGTAACGATGCTCTGTGGAGTGACAGGAAACAACACTCTGTGGAGTGACAGGAAACAACACTCTGTGGAGTGACAGGAAACAACACTCTGTGGAGTGACAGGAAACAACACTCTGTGAAGTGACAGGAAACAACACTCTGTGAAGTGACAGGAAACAACACTCTGTGGAGTGACAGGAAACAACAATCTGTGGAGTGACAGGAAACAACACTCTGTGAAGTGACAGGTAATGATGCTCTGTGGAGTGACAGGAAACAACACTCTGTGGAGTGACAGGTAACGATGCTCTGTGGAGTGACATGAAACAACACTCTGTGAAGTGACAGGAAACAACACTCTGTGGAGTGACAGGAAACAACACTCTGTGGAGTGACAGGAAACAACACTCTGTGAAGTGACAGGAAACAACACTCTGTGAAGTGACAGGAAACAACACTCTGTGAAAACAACACTCTGTGACAGGAAACAACACTCTGTGGAGTGACAGGAAACAACACTCTGTGACAGGAAACAACACTCTGTGGAGTGACAGGAAACAACACTCTGTGGAGTGACAGGAAACAACACTCTGTGAAGTGACAGGAAACAACACTCTGTGGAGTGACAGGAAACAACACTCTGTGGAGTGACAGGAAACAACACTCTGTGGAGTGACAGGTAACGTCTGTGACAGGTGAAGTGACAGGAAACAACACTCTGTGGAGTGACAGGAAACAACACTCTGTGGAGTGACAGGAAACAACACTCTGTGGAGTGACAGGAAACAACACTCTGTGAAGTGACAGGAAACAACACTCTGTGGAGTGACAGGAAACAACACTCTGTGGAGTGACAGGAAACAGTGACAGGAAACAACACTCTGGAAACAGGAACACTCTGTGAAGTGACAGGAAACAACACTCTGTGAAGTGACAGGAAACAACACTCTGTGAAGTGACAGGAAACAACACTCTGTGAAGTGACAGGAAACAACACTCTGTGAAGTGACAGGAAACAACACTCTGTGAAGTGACAGGAAACAACACTCTGTGAAGTGACAGGAAACAACACTCTGTGAAGTGACAGGAAACAACACTCTGTGAAGTGACAGGAAACAACACTCTGTGAAGTGACAGGAAACAACACTCTGTGGAGTGACAGGAAACACACTCTGTGAAGTGACAGGAAACAACACTCTGTGAAGTGACAGGAAACAACACTCTGTGAAGTGACAGGAAACAACACTCTGTGAAGTGACAGGAAACAACACTCTGTGAAGTGACAGGAAACAACACTCTGTGAAGTGACAGGAAACAACACTCTGTGAAGTGACAGGAAACAACACTCTGTGGAGTGACAGGAAACAACACTCTGTGAAGTGACAGGAAACAACACTCTGTGAAGTGACAGGAAACAACACTCTGTGAAGTGACAGGAAACAACACTCTGTGAAGTGACAGGAAACAACACTCTGTGGAGTGACAGGAAACAACACTCTGTGAAGTGACAGGAAACAACACTCTGTGAAGTGACAGGAAACAACACTCTGTGAAGTGACAGGAAACAACACTCTGTGAAGTGACAGGAAACAACACTCTGTGGAGTGACAGGAAACAACACTCTGTGAGTGACAGGAAACAACACTCTGTGAAGTGACAGGAAACAACACTCTGTGGAGTGACAGGAAACAACACTCTGTGAAGTGACAGGAAACAACACTCTGTGTGGAGTGACAGGAAACAACACTCTGTGGAAGTGACAGGAAACAACACTCTGTGAAGTGACAGGAAACAACACTCTGTGGAGTGACAGGAACACTCTGTGAAGTGACAGGAAACAACACTCTGTGAAGTGACAGGAAACAACACTCTGTGAAGTGACAGGAAACAACACTCTGTGAAGTGACTGTAGGAGTGACAGAACAACAACACTCTGACAGGAAACAACACTCTGTGGAGTGACAGGAAACAACACTCTGTGATGCTCTGTGAAGTGACAGGAAACAACACTCTGTGAAGTGACAGGAAACAACACTCTGTGAAGTGACAGGAAACAACACTCTGTGGAGTGACAGGAAACAACACTCTGTGAAGTGACAGGAAACAACACTCTGTGAAGTGACAGGAAACAACACTCTGTGGAAGTGACAGGAAACAACACTCTGTGGAGTGACAGGAAACAACACTCTGTGGAGTGACAGGAAACAACATGCTCTGTGGAGTGACAGGAAACAACACTCTGTGGAGTGACAGGAAACAACACTCTGTGGAGTGACAGGAAACAACACTCTGTGGAACAGGAAACAACACTGCAGAAACAACACTCTGTGGAAGTGACAGGAAACAACACTCTGTGGAGTGACAGGAAACAACACTCTGTGATGACAGGAAACTGGAGTGACAGGAAACAACACTCTGTGGAGTGACAGGAAACAACACTCTGTGGAAGTGACAGGAAACAACACTCTGTGGAGTGACAGGAAACAACACTCTGTGAAGTGACAGGAAACAACACTCTGTGAAGTGACAGGAAACAACACTCTGTGAAGTGACTCTGTGAAGTGACAGGAAACAACACTCTGTGAAGTGACAGGAAACAACACTCTGTGAAGTGACAGGAAACAACACTCTGTGAAGTGACAGGAAACAACACTCTGTGAAGTGACAGGAAACAACACTCTGTGAAGTGACAGGAAACAACACTCTGTGAAGTGACAGGAAACAACACTCTGTGAAGTGACAGGAAACAACACTCTGTGGAGTGACAGGAAACAACACTCTGTGAACAGGAAACAACACTCTGTGAAGTGACAGGAAACAACACTGTGGAGTGACATGAAACAACACTCTGTGAAGTGACAGGAAACAACACTCTGTGGAGTGACAGGAAACAACACTCTGTGGAGTGACAGGAAACAACACTCTGTGAAGTGACAGGAAACAACACTCTGTGGAGTGACAGGAAACAACACTCTGTGGAGTGACAGGAAACAACACTCTGTGAAGTGACAGGAAACAACACTCTGTGGAGTGACAGGAAACAACACTCTGTGAAGTGACAGGAAACAACACTCTGTGGAGTGACAGGAAACAACACTCTGTGGAGTGACAGGTAACTATGCTCTGTGGAGTGACAGGAAACAACACTCTGTGGAGTGACAGGAAACAACACTCTGTGGAGTGACAGGAAACAACACTCTGTGAAGTGACAGGAAACAACACTCTGTGAAGTGACAGAAACAACACTCTGTGACAGGGAAACAGTGAAGTGACAGGAAACAACACTCTGTGGAGTGACAGGAAACAACACTCTGTGGAGTGACAGGAAACAACACTCTGTGAAGTGACAGGAAACAACACTCTGTGGAGTGACAGGAAACAACACTCTGTGAAGTGACAGAAACAACACTCTGTGGAGTGACAGGAAAAACAACACTCTGTGAAGTGACAGGAAACAACACTCTGTGAAGTGACAGGAAACAACACTCTGTGGAGTGACAGGAAACAACACTCTGTGAAGTGACAGGAAACAACAATCTGTGGAGTGACAGGTAACAGCTCTGTGGAGTGACAGGAAACAACACTCTGTGGAGTGACAGGTAACAACACTCTGTGGAGTGACAGGTGACACTCTGTGGAGTGACAGGAAACAACACTCTGTGGAGTGACAGGAAACAATGCTCTGTGGAGTGACAGGAAGTGACAGGAAACAATGCTCTGTGGAGTGACAGGAAACAACACTCTGTGGAGTGACAGGTAACAACACTCTGTGGAGTGACAGGAAACAACACTCTGTGGAGTGACAGGAAACAACACTCTGTGGACAGGAAACAACACTGACAGGAAACAACACTCTGTGAAGTGACAGGAAACAACACTCTGTGAAGTGACAGGAAACAACACTCTGTGGAGTGACAGGAAACAACACTCTGTGAAGTGACAGGAAACAACACTCTGTGGAGTGACAGGAAACAACACTCTGTGAAGTGACAGGAAACAACACTCTGTGGAAGTGACAGGAAACAACACTCTGTGGAGTGACAGGAAACAACACTCTGTGGAGTGACAGGAAACAACACTCTGTGAAGTGACAGGAAACAACACTCTGTGAAGTGACAGGAAACAACACTCTGTGGAGTGACAGGAAACAACACTCTGTGGAGTGACAGGAAACAACACTCTGTGGAGTGACAGGAAACAACACTCTGTGGAGTGACAGGAAACAACACTCTGTGGAGTGACAGGAAACAACACTCTGTGGAGTGACAGGAAACAACACTCTGTGAAGTGACAGGAAACAACACTCTGTGGAGTGACAGGAAACAACACTCTGTGAAGTGACAGGAAACAACACTCTGTGAAGTGACAGGAAACAACACTCTGTGGAGTGACAGGAAACAACACTCTGTGAAGTGACAGGAAACAACACTCTGTGGAGTGACAGGAAACAACACTCTGTGGAGTGACAGGAAACAACACTCTGTGAAGTGACAGGAAACAACACTCTGTGGAGTGACAGGAAACAACACTCTGTGAAGTGAAGTGACAGGAAACAACACTCTGTGGAAGTGACAGGAAACAACACTCTGTGGAGTGACAGGAAACAACACTCTGTGGAGTGACAGGAAACAACACTCTGTGAAGTGACAGGTAACAACACTCTGTGGAGTGACAGGAAACAACACTCTGTGAAGTGACAGGAAACAACACTCTGTGAAGTGACAGGAAACAACACTCTGTGAAGTGACAGGAAACAACACTCTGTGGAGTGACAGGAAACAACACTCTGTGGAGTGACAGGAAACAACACTCTGTGGAGTGACAGGAAACAACACTCTGTGGAGTGACAGGAAACAACACTGTGACAGGAAACAACTCTCTGTGAAGTGACAGGAAACAACACTCTGTGAAGTGACAGGAAACAACACTCTGTGACAACACTCTGTGAAGTGACAGGAAACAACACTCTGTGAAGTGACAGGAAACAACACTCTGTGAAGTGACAGGAAACAACACTCTGTGAAGTGACAGGAAACAACACTCTGTGAAAGGAAACAACACTCTGTGGAGTGACAGGAAACAACACTCTGTGAAGTGACAGGAAACAACACTCTGTGAAGTGACAGGAAACAACACTCTGTGAAGTGACAGGAAACAACACTCTGTGAAGTGACAGGAAACAACACTCTGTGAAGTGACAGGAAACAACACTCTGTGAAGTGACAGGAAACAACACTCTGTGGAGTGACAGGAAACAACACTCTGTGGAGTGACAGGAAACAACACTCTGTGAAGTGACAGGAAACAACACTCTGTGGAGTGACAGGAAACAACACTCTGTGGAGTGACAGGAAACAACACTCTGTGACAGTGACACTCTGTGAAGTGACAGGAAACAACACTCTGTGAAGTGACAGGAAACAACACTCTGTGAAGTGACAGTGACAAAACAACACTCTGTGAAGTGACAGGAAACAACACTCTGTGGAAGTGACAGGAAACAACACTCTGTGAAGTGACAGGAAACAACACTCTGTGAAGTGACAGGAAACAACACTCTGTGAAGTGACAGGAAACAACACTCTGTGAAGTGACAGGAAACAACACTCTGTGAAGTGACAGGAAACAACACTCTGTGAGTGACAGGAAACAACACTCTGTGAAGTGACAGGAAACAACACTCTGTGAAGTGACAGGAAACAACACTCTGTGGAGTGACAGGAAACAACACTCTGTGAAACAAAACAACACTCTGTGAAGTGACAGGAAACAACACTCTGTGAAGTGACAGGAAACAACACTCTGTGAAGTGACAGGAAACAACACTCTGTGAAGTGACAGGAAACAACACTCTGTGAAGTGACAGGAAACAACACTCTGTGAAGTGACAGGAAACAACACTCTGTGAAGTGACAGGAAACAACACTCTGTGAAGTGACAGGAAACAACACTCTGTGGAGTGTGGAGTGACAGGAAACAACACTCTGTGGAGTGACAGGAAACAACACTCTGTGGAGTGACAGGAAACAACACTCTGTGAAGTGACAGGAAACAACACTCTGTGAAGTGACAGGAAACAACACTCTGTGAAGTGACAGGAAACAACACTCTGTGAAGTGACAGGAAACAACACTCTGTGGAGTGACAGGAAACAACACTCTGTGGAGTGACAGGTAACGATGCTCTGTGGAGTGACAGGAAACAACACTCTGTGAAGTGACAGGAAACAACACTCTGTGGAACAATGCTCTGTGGAGTGACAGGTAACACTCTGTGGAGTGACAGGAAACAACACTCTGTGGAGTGACAGGAAACAACACTCTGTGACAGGAAACAACACTGACAGGAAACAACACTCTGTGAAGTGACAGGAAACAACACTCTGTGAAGTGACAGGAAACAACACTCTGTGAAGTGACAGGAAACAACACTCTGTGAAGTGACAGGAAACAACACTCTGTGAAGTGACAGGAAACAACACTCTGTGAAGTGACAGGAAACAACACTCTGTGAAACAACACACAACACTCTGTGAAGTGACAGGAAACAACACTCTGTGAAACAAAACAACACTCTGTGAAGTGACAGGAAACAACACTCTGTGAAGTGACAGGAAACAACACTCTGTGGAAGTGACAGGAAACAACACTCTGTGAACAGGAAACAACACTCTGTGGAGTGACAGGAAACACTCTGTGAGTGACAGGAAACAACACTCTGTGGAGTGACAGGAAACAACACTCTGTGAAGTGACAGGAAACAACACTCTGTGGAGTGACAGGAAACAACACTCTGTGGAGTGACAGGAAACAACACTCTGTGAACAGGAAACAACTCTGTGAAGTGACAGGAAACAACACTCTGTGGAGTGACAGGAAACAACACTCTGTGAAGTGACAGGAAACAACACTCTGTGGAGTGACAGGAAACAACACTCTGTGAAGTGACAGGAAACAACACTCTGTGACAGGAAACAACACTCTGTGAAGTGACAGGAAACAACACTCTGTGAAGTGACAAACAACACTCTGGAACACAACACTCTGTGAAGTGACAGGAAACAACACTCTGTGAAGTGACAGGAAACAACACTCTGTGAGTGACAGGAAACAACACTCTGTGAAGTGACAGGAAACAACACTCTGTGAAGTGACAGGAAACAACACTCTGTGGAGTGACAGGAAACAACACTCTGTGGAAGTGACAGGAAACAACACTCTGTGGAGTGACAGGAAACAACACTCTGTGGAGTGACAGGAAACAACACTCTGTGGAGTGACAGGAAACAACACTCTGTGGAAGTGACAGAAACAACACTCTGTGGAAGTGACAGGAAACAACACTCTGTGAAGTGACAGGAAACAACACTCTGTGAAGTGACAGGAAACAACACTCTGTGGAGTGACAGGAAACAACACTCTGTGGAGTGACAGGAAACAACACTCTGTGGAGTGACAGGAAACAACACTCTGTGGAGTGACAGGTAACGGTGCTCTGTGGAGTGACAGGAAACAACACTCTGTGAAGTGACAGGAAACAACACTCTGTGGAGTGACAGGAAACAACACTCTGTGAAGTGACAGGAAACAACACTCTGTGAAGTGACAGGAAACAACACTCTGTGAAGTGACAGGAAACAACACTCTGTGAAGTGACAGGAAACAACACTCTGTGAAGTGACAGGAAACAACACTCTGTGAAGTGACAGGAAACAACACTCTGTGAAGTGACAGGAAACAACACTCTGTGAAGTGACAGGAAACAACACTCTGTGAAGTGACAGGAAACAACACTCTGTGAAGTGACAGGAAACAACACTCTGTGAAGTGACAGGAAACAACACTCTGTGAAGTGACAGGAAACAACACTCTGTGAAGTGACAGGAAACAACACTCTGTGGAGTGACAGGAAACAACACTCTGTGAAGTGACTCTGTGAAGTGACAGGAAACAACACTCTGTGAAGTGAACACTCTGTGGAAGTGACAGGAAACAACACTCTGTGAAGTGACAGGAAACAACACTCTGTGGAGTGACAGGAAACAACACTCTGTGGACAGGAAACAACACTCTGTGACAGGAAACAACACTCTGTGGAGTGACAGGAAACAACACTCTGTGAAGTGACAGGAAACAACACTCTGTGACAGGAGTGACAGGAAACAACACTCTGTGAAGTGACAGGAAACAACACTCTGTGAAGTGACAGGAAACAACACTCTGTGAAGTGACAGGAAACAACACTCTGTGAAGTGACAGGAAACAACACTCTGTGAAGTGACAGGAAACAACACTCTGTGAAGTGACAGGAAACAACACTCTGTGAAGTGACAGGAAACAACACTCTGTGGAGTGACAGGAAACAACACTCTGTGGAGTGACAGGAAACAACACTCTGTGGAGTGACAGGAAACAACACTCTGTGAAGTGACAGGAAACAACACTCTGTGAAGTGACAGGAAACAACACTCTGTGAAGTGACAGGAAACAACACTCTGTGAAGTGACAGGAAACAACACTCTGTGAAGTGACAGGAAACAACACTCTGTGAAGTGACAGGAAACAACACTCTGTGAGTGACAGGAAACAACACTCTGTGGAGTGACAGGAAACAACACTCTGTGGAAGTGACAGGAAACAACACTGACAGTGACAGGTAACAACTCTGTGGAGTGACAGGAAACAACACTCTGTGGAGTGACAGGTAACGATGCACTGTGGAGTGACAGGAAACAACACTCTGTGAAGTGACAGGAAACAACACTCTGTGGAGTGACAGGAAACAACACTCTGTGGAGTGACAGGAAACAACACTCTGTGAAGTGACAGGAAACAACACTCTGTGAAGTGACAGGAAACAACACTCTGTGAAGTGACAGGAAACAACACTCTGTGAAGTGACAGGAAACAACACTGTGAAGTGACAGGAAACAACACTCTGTGGAGTGACAGGAAACAACACTCTGTGAAGTGACAGGAAACAACACTCTGTGGAGTGACAGTGAAACAACACTCTGTGGAGTGACAGGAAACAACACTCTGTGGAGTGACAGGAAACAACACTCTGTGGAGTGACAGGAAACAACACTCTGTGGAGTGACAGGTAACAACACTCTGTGGACAGGAAACAACACTGACAGGAAACAACACTCTGTGAAGTGACAGGAAACAACACTCTGTGAAGTGGAAACAACACTCTGTGGAGTGACAGGAAACAACACTCTGTGGAGTGACAGGAAACAACACTCTGTGAAGTGACAGGAAACAACACTCTGTGGAGTGACAGGAAACAACACTCTGTGAAGTGACAGGAAACAACACTCTGTGGAGTGACAGGAAACAACACTCTGTGGAGTGACAGGAAACAACACTCTGTGAAGTGACAGGAAACAACACTCTGTGAAGTGACAGGAAACAACACTCTGTGAAGTGACAGGAAACAACACTCTGTGAAGTGACAGGAAACAACACTCTGTGAAGTGACAGGAAACAACACTCTGTGAAGTGACAGGAAACAACACTCTGTGGAGTGACAGGAAACAACACTCTGTGAAGTGACAGGAAACAACACTCTGTGAAGTGACAGGAAACAACACTCTGTGGAGTGACAGGAAACAACAGGAAACAAACAACACTCTGTGGAGTGACAGGAAACAACACTCTGTGAAGTGACAGGAAACAACACTCTGTGGAGTGACAGGTAACGATGCTCTGTGGAGTGACAGGAAACAACATTCTGTGAAGTGACAGGAAACAACACTCTGTGGAGTGACAGGAAACAACACTCTGTGGAGTGACAGGAAACAACACTCTGTGGAGTGACAGGAAACAACACTGACACAGGAAACAACACTCTGTGAAGTGACAGGAAACAACACTCTGTGGAGTGACAGGAAACAACACTCTGTGAAGTGACAGGAAACAACACTCTGTGGAGTGACAGGAAACAACACTCTGTGGAGTGACAGGAAACAACACTCTGTGGAGTGACAGGAAACAACACTCTGTGAAGTGACAGGAAACAACACTCTGTGAAGTGACAGGAAACAACACTCTGTGAAGTGACAGGAAACAACACTCTGTCTGTGAAGTGACAGGTGAAACAACACTCTGTGGAGTGACAGGAAACAACACTCTGTGAAGTGACAGGAAACAACACTCTGTGGAGTGACAGGAAACAACACTCTGTGGAGTGACAGGAAACAACACTCTGTGAAGTGACAGGAAACAACACTCTGTGGAGTGACAGGAAACAACACTCTGTGAAGTGACAGGAAACAACACTCTGTGGAGTGACAGGAAACAACACTCTGTGGAGTGACAGGAAACAACACTCTGTGGAGTGACAGGAAACAACACTCTGTGGTGACAGGAAACAACACTCTGTGGAGTGACAGGTAACTCTCTGTGGAGTGACAGGAAACAACACTCTGTGGAGTGACAGGTAACGATGCTCTGTGGAGTGACAGGTAACAACACTCTGCTCTGTGAGTGACAGGAAACAACACTCTGTGGGAAGTGACAGGAAACAACACTCTGTGAAGTGACAGGAAACAACACTCTGTGAAGTGACAGGAAACAACACTCTGTGAAGTGACAGGAAACAACACTCTGTGAAGTGACAGGAAACAACACTCTGTGAAGTGACAGGAAACAACACTCTGTGAAGTGACAGGAAACAACACTCTGTGAAGTGACAGGAAACAACACTCTGTGAAGTGACAGGAAACAACACTCTGTGAAGTGACAGGAAACAACACTGGAGTGACTGTGGAGTGACAGGAAACAACACTCTGTGGAGTGACAGGAAACAACACTCTGTGGAGTGACAGGAAACAACACTCTGTGAAGTGACAGGAAACAACACTCTGTGTGAAGTGACAGGAAACAACACTCTGTGAAGTGACAGGAAACAACACTCTGTGGAGTGACAGGAAACAACACTCTGTGAAGTGACAGGAAACAACACTCTGTGAAGTGACAGGTGAAGGAAACAACACTCTGTGAAGTGACAGGAAACAACACTCTGTGGAGTGACAGGAAACAACACTCTGTGAGTGACAGGAAACAACACTCTGTGAAGTGACAGGAAACAACACTCTGTGAAGTGACAGGAAACAACACTCTGTGAAGTGACAGGAAACAACACTCTGTGAAGTGACAGGAAACAACACTCTGTGACAACACTCTGTGAAGTGACAGGAAACAACACTCTGTGGAGTGACAGGAAACAACACTCTGTGGAGTGACAGGAAACAACACTCTGTGGAGTGACAGGAAACAACACTCTGTGAAGTGACAGGAAACAACACTCTGTGAAGTGACAGGAAACAACACTCTGTGAAGTGACAGGAAACAACACTCTGTGAAGTGACAGGAAACAACACTCTGTGGAGTGACAGGAAACAACACTCTGTGGAGTGACAGGAAACAACACTCTGTGGAGTGACAGGAAACAACACTCTGTGGAGTGACAGGAAACAACACTCTGTGGAGTGACAGGAAACAACACTCTGTGAGTGACAGGAAACAACACTCTGTGGAAGTGACAGGAAACAACACTCTGTGAAGTGACAGGAAACAACACTCTGTGGAGTGACAGGAAACAACACTCTGTGAAGTGACAGGAAACAACACTCTGTGGAGTGACAGGAAACAACACTCTGTGGAGTGACAGGAAACAACACTCTGTGGAGTGACAGGAAACAACACTCTGTGAGTGACAGTGACAACACTCTGTGGAGGACAGGAAACAACACTCTGTGGAGTGACAGGAAACAACACTCTGTGGAGTGACAGGAAACAACACTCTGTGGAGTGACAGGAAACAACACTCTGTGGAGTGACAGGAAACAACACTCTGTGAAGTGACAGGTGGAAACAACAACACTCTGTGAAGTGACAGGAAACAACACTCTGTGGAGTGACAGGAAACAACACTCTGTGGAGTGACAGGAAACAACACTGAGTGACAGGAAACAACACTCTGTGGAGTGACAGGAAACAACACTCTGTGAAGTGACAGGAAACAACACTCTGTGGAGTGACAGGAAACAACACTCTGTGAAGTGACTGTGAAGTGACAGGAAACAACACTCTGTGAAGTGACAGGAAACAACACTGTGAAGTGACAGGAAACAACACTCTGTGGAGTGACAGGAAACAACACTCTGTGGAGTGACAGGAAACAACACTCTGTGAAGTGAGTGACAGGAAACAACACTCTGTGGAGTGACAGGAAACAACACTCTGTGGAGTGACTCTGTGAAGTGACAAAACAACACTCTGTGGAGTGACAGGAAACAACACTCTGTGAAGTGACAGGAAACAACAACTCTGTGGAGTGACAGGAAACAACACTCTGTGGAGTGACAGGAAACAACACTCTGTGGAGTGACAGGAAACAACACTCTGTGAAACAGGAAACAACACTGCTCTGTGGAGTGACAGGAAACAACACTCTGTGGAGTGACAGGAAACAATGCTCTGTGGAGTGACAGGAAACAACACTCTGTGAGTGACAGGAAACAATGCTCTGTGAGTGACAGGAAACAACACTCTGTGGAGTGACAGGAAACAACACTCTGTGGAGTGACAGGAAACAACACTCTGACAGGAAACAATGCACTCTGTGGAGTGACAGGAAACAACACTCTGTGAAGTGACAGGAAACAACACTCTGTGAAGTGACAGGAAACAACACTCTGTGAAGTGACAGGAAACAACACTCTGTGGAGTGACAGGAAACAACACTCTGTGGAGTGAAAACAACACTCTGTGGAGTGACAGGAAACAACACTCTGTGAAGTGACAGGAAACAACACTCTGTGGAGTGACAGGAAACAACACTCTGTGGAGTGACAGGAAACAACACTCTGTGAAGTGACAGGAAACAACACTCTGTGAAGTGACAGGAAACAACACTCTGTGGAGTGACAGGAAACAACACTCTGTGAAGTGACAGGAAACAACACTCTGTGAAGTGACAGGAAACAACACTCTGTGAAGTGACAGGAAACAACACTCTGTGAAGTGACAGGAAACAACACTCTGTGAACACTCTGTGAAGTGACAGGAAACAACACTCTGTGAAGTGACAGGAAACAACACTCTGTGAAGTGACAGGAAACAACACTCTGTGTGAAGTGACAGGAAACAACACTCTGTGGAGTGACAGGAAACAACACTCTGTGAAGTGACAGGAAACAACACTCTGTGAAGTGACAGGAAACAACACTCAACACTCTGTGGAGTGACAGGAAACAACACTCTGTGGAGTGACAGGAAACAACACTCTGTGAAGTGACAGGAAACAACACTCTGTGAAGTGACAGGAAACAACACTCTGTGGAGTGACAGGAAACAACACTCTGTGGAGTGACAGGAAACAACACTCTCTGTGGAGTGACAGGAAACATGACTCTGTGGAGTGACAGGAAACAACACTAGTGACAGGAAACAACACTCTGTGATGCTCTGTGGAGTGACAGGAAACAACACTCTGTGGAGTGACAGGAAACAACACTCTGTGAAGTGACAGGAAACAACACTCTGTGAAGTGACAGGAAACAACACTCTGTGGAGTGACAGGAAACAACACTCTGTGGAGTGACAGGAAACAACACTCTGTGGAGTGACAGGAAACAACACTCTGTGACAGTGACAGGAAACAACACTCTGTGGAGTGACAGGAAACAACACTCTGTGGACAGTGACAGGAAACAACACTCTGTGAAGTGACAGGAAACAACACTCTGTGGAGTGACAGGAAACAACACTCTGTGAAGTGACAGGAAACAACAATCTGTGAAGTGACAGGAAACAACACTCTGTGGAGTGACAGGAAACAACAATCTGTGGAGTGACAGGAAACAACACTCTGTGAAGTGACAGGAAACAACACTCTGTGGAGTGAGTGAAACAGGTGGACAACAGGAAACAACACTCTGTGAAGTGACAGGAAACAACACTCTGTGAAGTGACAGGAAACAACACTCTGTGGAGTGACAGGAAACAACACTCTGTGAAGTGACACAACACTCTGTGAAGTGACAGGAAACAACACTCTGTGGAGTGACAGGAAACAACACTCTGTGAAGTGACAGAAACAACACTCTGTGACAGGAAACAACACTCTGTGAAGTGACAGGAAACAACACTCTGTGGAGTGACAGGTAACGAAACAACACTCTGTGGAGTGACAGGAAACAACACTCTGTGGAGTGACAGGAAACAACACTCTGTGGAGTGACAGGAAACAACACTCTGTGGAGTGACAGGAAACAACACTCTGTGAAGTGACAGGAAACAACACTCTGTGGAGTGACAGGAAACAACATGCTCTGTGGTGGAGTGACAGGAAACAACACTCTGTGGAGTGACAGGTAAACAACACTCTGTGGAGTGACAGGAAACAACACTCTGTGGAGTGACATGAAACAACACTCTGTGAAGTGACAGGAAACAACACTCTGTGAAGTGACAGGAAACAACAATCTGTGAAGTGACAGGAAACAACACTCTGTGGAGTGACAGGAAACAACACTCTGTGAAGTGACAGGAAACATGCTCTGTGGAGTGACAGGAAACAACACTCTGTGGAGTGACTCTGTGGAGTGACAGGAAACAACACTCTGTGAAGTGACAGGAAACAACACTCTGTGGAGTGACAGGAAACAACACTCTGTGGAGTGACAGGAAACAACACTCTGTGGAGTGACAGGAAACAACACTCTGTGAAGTGACAGGAAACAACACTCTGTGGAGTGACAGGAAACAACACTCTGTGGAGTGACAGGAAACAACACTCTGTGGAGTGACAGGAAACAACACTCTGTGAAGTGACAGGAAACAACACTCTGTGGAGTGACAGGAAACAACACTCTGTGGAGTGACAGGAAACAACACTCTGTGGAGTGACAGGAAACAACACTCTGTGGAGTGACAGGAAACAACACTCTGTGGAGTGACAGGAAACAACACTCTGTGGAGTGACAGGTAACGATGCTCTGTGGAGTGACAGGTCTGTGGACAATGCTCTGTGGAGTGACAGGAAACAACACTCTGTGGAGTGACAGGTAACGATGCTCTGTGGAGTGACAGGTAACAACACTCTGTGGAGTGACAGGTAACGACACTCTGTGGAGTGACAGGAAACAACACTCTGTGGAGTGACAGGAAACAACACTCTGTGGAGTGACAGGAAACAACACTCTGTGGACAGGAGTGACAGGAAACAACACTCTGTGGAGTGACAGGAAACAACACTCTGTGGAGTGACAGGAAACAACACTCTGTGAAGTGACAGGAAACAACACTCTGTGGAGTGACAGGAAACAACACTCTGTGGAGTGACAGGAAACAACACTCTGTGGAGTGACAGGAAACAACACTCTGTGGAGTGACAGGAAACAACACTCTGTGGAGTGACAGGAAACAACACTCTGTGGAGTGACAGGAAACAACACTCTGTGGAGTGACAGGAAACAACACTCTGTGGAGTGACAGGAAACAACACTCTGTGGAGTGACAGGAAACAACACTCTGTGGAGTGACAGGAAACAACACTCTGTGGAGTGACAGGTAACAACACTCTGTGGAGTGACAGGAAACAACACTCTGTGGAGTGACAGGTAACGATGCTCTGTGGAGTGACAGGTGAAGTGACAACACTCTGTGGAGTGACAGGAAACAACACTCTGTGAAGTGACAGGAAACAACACTCTGTGGAGTGACAGGAAACAACACTCTGTGAGTGACAGGAAACAACACTCTGTGGAGTGACAGGAAACAACACTCTGTGACAGGAAACAACACTCTGTGGAGTGACAGGAAACAACACTCTGTGAGTGACAGGAAACAACACTGTCTGTGGAGTGACAGGTAACAACATGCTCTGTGGAGTGACAGGAAACAATGCTCTGTGGAGTGACAGGAAACAACACTCTGTGAAGTGACAGGAAACAACACTCTGTGGAGTGACAGGAAACAACACTCTGTGGAGTGACAGGAAACAACACTCTGTGGAGTGACAGGTAACGATGCACTGTGGAGTGACATGAAACAACACTCTGTGAAGTGACAGGAAACAACACTCTGTGGAGTGACAGGAAACAACACTCTGTGGAGTGACTCTGTGGAGTGACAGGAAACAACACTCTGTGAAGTGACAGGAAACAACACTCTGTGGAGTGACAGGAAACAACACTCTGTGGAGTGACAGGAAACAACACTCTGTGAAGTGACAGGAAACAACACTCTGTGGAGTGACAGGAAACAACACTCTGTGAAGTGACAGGAAACAACACTCTGTGGAGTGACAGGTACAACACTCTGTGGAGTGACAACAACACTCTGTGGAAACAACACTCTGTGGAGTGACAGGAAACAACACTCTGTGAAGTGACAGGAAACAACAACTCTGTGGAGTGACAGGAAACAACACTCTGTGGAGTGACAGGAAACAACACTCTGTGAAGTGACAGGAAACAACACTCTGTGGAGTGACAGGAAACAACACTCTGTGAGTGACAGGAAACAACACTCTGTGAAGTGACAGGAAACAACACTCTGTGAAGTGACAGGAAACAACACTCTGTGGAGTGACAGGAAACAACACTCTGTGGAGTGACAGGAAACAACACTCTGTGAAGTGACAGGAAACAACACTCTGTGGAGTGACAGGAAACAACACTCTGTGGAGTGACAGGAAACAACTCTGTGGAAGTGACAGGAAACAACACTCTGTGGAGTGACAGGAAACAACACTCTGTGAAGTGACAGGAAACAACACTCTGTGAAGTGACAGGAAACAACACTCTGTGGAGTGACAGGAAACAACACTCTGTGGAGTGACAGGAAACAACACTCTGTGGAGTGACAGGAAACAACACTCTGTGAGTGACAGGAAACAACACTCTGTGAAGTGACAGGAAACAACACTCTGTGGAGTGACAGGAAACAACACTCTGTGGAGTGACAGGAAACAACACTCTGATGACAGGAAACAACACTCTGTGAAGAGGAAACAACACTCTGACAGGAAACAACACTCTGTGGAGTGACAGGAAACAACACTCTGTGTGGAGTGACAGGAAACAACACTCTGTGGAGTGACAGGAAACAACACTCTGTGAAGTGACAGGAAACAACACTCTGTGAAGTGACAAAACAACTCTGTGGAGTGACAGGAAACAACACTCTGTGGAGTGACAGGAAACTCTGTGGAGTGACAGGAAACAACACTCTGTGAAGTGACAGGAAACAACACTCTGTGAAGTGACAGGAAACAACACTCTGTGAAGTGACAGGAAACAACACTCTGTGAAGTGACAGGAAACAACACTCTGACAGGAAACAACACTCTGTGAAGTGACAGGAAACAACACTCTGTGAAGTGACAGGAAACAACACTCTGTGAAGTGACAGGAAACAACACTGACAGGAAACAACACTCTGTGAAGTGACAGGAAACAACACTCTGTGGAGTGACAGGAAACAACACTCTGTGGAGTGACAGGAAACAACACTCTGTGAAGTGACAGGAAACAACACTCTGTGAAGTGACAGGAAACAACACTCTGTGAAGTGACAGGAAACAACACTCTGTGAAGTGACAGGAAACAACACTCAGGAAACAACACTCTGTGAAGTGACAGGAAACAACACTCTGTGGAGTGACAGGAAACAACACTCTGTGAAGTGACAGGAAACAACACTCTGTGGAGTGACAGGAAACAACACTCTGTGAAGTGACAGGAAACAACACTCTGTGGAGTGACAGGAAACAACACTCTGTGGAGTGACAGGAAACAACACTCTGTGAAGTGACAGGAAACAACTGTGGAGTGACTCTGTGAAGTGACAGGAAACAACACTCTGTGGACAGTGACAGGAAACATGCTCTGTGGAGTGACAGGAAACAACACTCTGTGGAGTGACAGGTAACTGCTCTGTGGAGTGACAGGAAACAACACTCTGTGGAGTGACAGGAAACAACACTCTGTGGAACACTCTGTGGAGTGACAGGAAACAACACTCTGTGGAGTGACAGGAAACAACACTCTGTCTCTGTGGAGTGACAGGAAACAACACTCTGTGGAGTGACAGGAAACAACACTCTGTGAAGTGACAGGAAACAACACTCTGTGGAGTGACAGGAAACAACACTCTGTGAAGTGACAGGAAACAAAACAACACTCTGTGGAGTGACAGGAAACAACACTCTGTGGAGTGACAGGAAACAACACTCTGTGAAGTGACAGGAAACAACACTCTGTGGAGTGACAGGAAACAACACTCTGTGGAGTGACAGGAAACAACACTCTGTGAAGTGACAGGAAACAACACTGTGGAGTGACAGGAAACAACACTCTGTGGAGTGACAGGAAACAACACTCTGTGGAGTGACAGGAAACAACACTCTGTGCTCTGTGGAGTGACAGTGACAGGAAACAACACTCTGTGGAGTGACAGGTAACGTGACAGGAAACAACACTCAGGAAACAACACTCTGAGTGACAGGAAACAACACTCTGTGGAGTGACAGGTAACGATGCTCTGTGGAGTGACAGGAAACAACACTCTGTGGAGTGACAGGAAACAACACTCTGTGGAGTGACAGGAAACAACACTCTGTGGAGTGACAGGTAACGATGCTCTGTGGAGTGACAGGAAACAACACTCTGTGGAGTGACAGGTAACGATGCTCTGTGGAGTGACAGGTAACGATGCTCTGTGGAGTGACAGGAAACAACACTCTGTGAAGTGACAGGAAACAACACTCTGAGTGACAGGTAAACAATGCTCTGTGGAGTGACAGGAAACAACACTCTGTGGAGTGACAGGAAACAACACTCTGTGGAGTGACAGGAAACAACACTCTGTGGAGTGACAGGAAACAACACTCTGTGGAGTGACAGGAAACAACACTCTGTGGAGTGACAGGAAACAACACTCTGTGGAGTGACAGGAAACAACACTCTGTGGAGTGACAGGAAACAACACTCTGTGGAGTGACAGGAAACAACACTCTGTGGAGTGACAGGAAACAACACTCTGTGAAGTGACAGGTAACGATGCTCTGTGGAGTGACAGGAAACAACACTCTGTGGAGTGACAGGAAACAACACTCTGTGGAGTGACAGGAAACAACACTCTGTGGAGTGACAGGAAACAACACTCTGTGGAGTGACAGGAAACAACACTCTGTGGAGTGACAGGAAACAACACTCTGTGAAGTGACAGGAAACAACACTCTGTGAAGTGACAGGAAACAACACTCTGTGGAGTGACAGGAAACAACACTCTGTGGAGTGACAGGAAACAACACTCTGTGAAGTGACAGGAAACAACAATCTGTGGAGTGACAGGTAACGATGCTCTGTGGAGTGACAGGAAACAACACTCTGTGGAGTGACAGGAAACAACACTCTGTGAAGTGACAGGAAACAACACTCTGTGAAGTGAAAGATGCTCTGTGGAGTGACAGGAAACAACACTCTGTGGAGTGACAGGACAACAACACTCTGTGGAGTGACAGGTAACAATCTGACTCTCTGTGGAGTGACAGGTAACAATGCTCTGTGGAGTGACAGGTAAACAACACTCTGTGGAGTGACAGGTAACGCTGCTCTGTGGAGTGACTCTGTGGAGTGACAGGTAACGATGCTCTGTGGAGTGACAGGTAAACGATGCTCTGTGGAGTGACAGGAAACAACACTCTGTGGATGACTCTGTGGAGTGACAGGAAACAACACTCTGTGGAGTGACAGGAAACAACACTCTGTGAAGTGACAGGAAACAACACTCTGTGGAGTGACAGGAAACAACACTCTGTGGAGTGACAGGAAACAACACTCTGTGGAGTGACAGGAAACAACTCTGTGACAGGTCTGTGGAGTGACAGGAAACAACACTCTGTGGAGTGACAGGAAACAACACTCTGTGGAGTGACAGGAAACAACACTCTGTGAAGTGACAGGAAACAACACTCTGTGGAGTGACAGGAAACAACACTCTGTGGAGTGACAGGAAACAACACTCTGTGAAGTGACAGGAAACAACACTCTGTGAAGTGACAGGAAACAACACTCTGTGAAGTGACAGGAAACAACACTCTGTGGAGTGACAGGAAACAACACTCTGTGGAGTGACAGGAAACAACACTCTGTGGAGTGACAGGTAACGATGCTCTGTGGAGTGACAGGAAACAACACTCTGTGAAGTGACAGGTAACGATGCTCTGTGGAGTGACAGGAAACAACACTCTGTGGAGTGACAGGAAACAACACTCTGTGACAGGTAACAATGCTCTGTGGAGTGACAGGTAACAACACTCTGTGGAGTGACAGGAAACAACACTCTGTGGATTGACAGGTAACGATGCTCTGTGGAGTGACAGGTAACGATGCTCTGTGGAGTGACAGGTAACAACACTCTGTGGAGTGACAGGTAACACTCTGTGGAGTGACAGGTAACGATGCTCTGTGGAGTGACAGGTAACGATGCTCTGTGGAGTGACAGGAAACAACACTCTGTGGAGTGACAGGAAACAACACTCTGTGGAGTGACAGGAAACAACACTCTGTGGAGTGACAGGAAACAACACTCTGTGAAGTGACAGGTAACGATGCTCTGTGGAGTGACAGGAAACAACACTCTGTGGAGTGACAGGAAACAACACTCTGTGGAGTGACAGGAAACAACACTGGAGTGACAGGAAACAACACTCTGTGAAGTGACAGGAAACAACACTCTGTGGAGTGACAGGAAACAACACTCTGTGGAGTGACAGGAAACAACACTCTGTGGAGTGACAGGAAACAACACTCTGTGAAGTGACAGGTAACGATGCTCTGTGGAGTGACAGGAAACAACACTCTGTGGAGTGACAGGAAACAACACTCTGTGAAGTGACAGGAAACAACACTCTGTGAAGTGACAGGAAACAACACTCTGTGGAGTGACAGGAAACAACACTCTGTGGAGTGACAGGAAACAACACTCTGTGAAGTGACAGGAAACAACACTCTGTGAAGTGACAGGAAACAACACTCTGTGGAGTGACAGGAAACAACACTCTGTGGAGTGACAGGTAACGATGCTCTGTGGAGTGACAGGTAACGATGCTCTGTGGAGTGACAGGAAACAACACTCTGTGAAGTGACAGGTAACGATGCTCTGTGGAATGACAGGAAACAACACTCTGTGGAGTGACAGGTAACGATGCTCTGTGGAGTGACAGGAAACAACACTCTGTGGAGAGACAGGTAACGATGCTCTGTGGAGTGACAGGTAACGATGCTCTGTGGAATGACAGGAAACAACACTCTGTGGAGTGACAGGTAACGATGCTCTGTGGAGTGACAGGTAACGATGCTCTGTGGATTGACAGGTAACGATGCTCTGTGGAGTGACAGGAAACAACACTCTGTGAAGTGACAGGAAACAACACTCTGTGGAGTGACAGGTAACGATGCTCTGTGGAGTGACAGGTAACGATGCTCTGTGGAGTGACAGGAAACAACACTCTGTGAAGTGACAGGAAACAACACTCTGTGGAGTGACAGGAAACAACACTCTGTGGAGTGACAGGAAACAACACTCTGTGGAGTGACAGGAAACAACACTCTGTGAAGTGACAGGAAACAACACTCTGTGAAGTGACAGGTAACGATGCTCTGTGGAGTGACAGGAAACAACACTCTGTGAAGTGACAGGTAACGATGCTCTGTGGAGTGACAGGAAACAACACTCTGTGGAGTGACAGGTAACGATGCTCTGTGGAGTGACAGGAAACAACACTCTGTGAAGTGACAGGTAACGATGCTCTGTGGAGTGACAGGAAACAACACTCTGTGGAGTGACAGGAAACAACACTCTGTGGAGTGACAGGAAACAACACTCTGTGAAGTGACAGGTAACGATGCTCTGTGGAGTGACAGGAAACAACACTCTGTGGAGTGACAGGAAACAACACTCTGTGAAGTGACAGGAAACAACACTCTGTGGAGTGACAGGAAACAACACTCTGTGGAGTGACAGGAAACAACACTCTGTGGAGTGACAGGAAACAACACTCTGTGAAATGACAGGAAACAACATTCTGTGAAGTGACAGGAAACAACACTCTGTGGAGTGACAGGAAACAACACTCTGTGGAGTGACAGGAAACAACACTCTGTGAAGTGACAGGAAACAACAATCTGTGGAGTGACAGGTAACGATGCTCTGTGGAGTGACAGGAAACAACACTCTGTGGAGTGACAGGTAACGATGCTCTGTGGAGTGACAGGTAACGATGCTCTGTGGAGTGACAGGAAACAACACTCTGTGGAGTGACAGGTAACGATGCTCTGTGGAGTGACAGGTAACGATGCTATGTGGATTGACAGGTAACGATGCTCTGTGGAGTGACAGGTAAGGATGCTCTGTGGAGTGACAGGTAACAACACTCTGTGGAGTGACAGGTAACGATGCTCTGTGGAGTGACAGGTAACGATGCTCTGTGGAGTGACAGGTAACGATGCTCTGTGGAGTGACAGGAAACAACACTCTGTGGAGTGACAGGAAACAACACTCTGTGGAGTGACAGGAAACAACACTCTGTGGCGTGACAGGAAACAACACTCTGTGAAGTGACAGGTAACGATGCTCTGTGGAGTGACAGGAAACAACACTCTGTGGAGTGACAGGAAACAACACTCTGTGAAGTGACAGGAAACAACACTCTGTGGAGTGACAGGAAACAACACTCTGTGGAGTGACAGGAAACAACACTCTGTGGAGTGACAGGAAACAACACTCTGTGAAGTGACAGGAAACAACATTCTGTGAAGTGACAGGAAACAACACTCTGTGGAGTGACAGGAAACAACACTCTGTGAAGTGACAGGAAACAACACTCTGTGAAGTGACAGGAAACAACACTCTGTGGAGTGACAGGAAACAACACTCTGTGGAGTGACAAAAAACAACACTCTGTGAAGTGACAGGAAACAACACTCTGTGAAGTGACAGGTAACGATGCTCTGTGGAATGACAGGAAACAACACTCTGTGGAGTGACAGGTAACGATGCTCTGTGGAGTGACAGGTAACGATGCTCTGTGGAGTGACAGGCAACAACACTCTGTGAAGTGACAGGTAACGATGCTCTGTGGAATGACAGGAAACAACACTCTGTGGAGTGACAGGTAATGATGCTCTGTGGAGTGACAGGAAACAACACTCTGTGGAGTGACAGGTAACGATGCTCTGTGGAGTGACAGGTAACGATGCTCTGTGGAATGACAGGAAACAACACTCTGTGGAGTGACAGGTAACGATGCTCTGTGGAGTGACAGGTAACGATGCTCTGTGGATTGACAGGTAACGATGCTCTGTGGAGTGACAGGTAAGGATGCTCTGTGGAGTGACAGGTAACAACACTCTGTGGAGTGACAGGTAACGATGCTCTGTGGAGTGACAGGTAACGATGCTCTGTGGAGTGACAGGTAACGATGCTCTGTGGAGTGACAGGTAACGATGCTCTGTGGAGTGACAGGTAACAATGCTCTGTGGAGTGACAGGTAACAACACTCTGTGGAGGGACAGGTAACGATGCTCTGTGGAGTGACAGGAAACAACACTCTGTGGAGTGACAGGTAACAAAACTCTGTGGAGTGACAGGTAATGATGCTCTGTGGAGTGACAGGTAACGATGCTCTGTGGAGTGACAGGTAAAGATGCTCTGTGGAGTGACAGGTAACGATGCTCTGTGGAGTGACAGGTAACGATGCTCTGTGGAGTGACAGGTAATGATGCTCTGTGGAGTGACAGGTAACGATGCTCTGTGGAGTGACAGGTAACAATGCTCTGTGGAGTGACAGGTAATGATGCTCTGTGGAGTGACAGTAACAACGCTCTGTGGAGTGACAGGTAATGATACTCTGTGGAGTGATAGGTAACAATGCTCTGTGGAGTGACAGGCAATAATGCTCTGTTGAGTGACGGTAACAACGCTCTGTTGAGTGACAAGAAACAATGGTCTATGGATTGACAGGCAATAATGCTCTGTGGAGTGACAGGTAATAATGCTCTGTGGAGTGACAAGTAACAACGGTCCGTGGAGTAACTGGTAATAATGCTCTGTGGAGTGACAGGTAATAATGCTCTGTGGAGTGACAAGTAACAACACTCTGTGGAGTGACAGGTAACAATGCTATGTGGAGTGACAGGTAACAATGCTCTGTGGAGTGACAGGAAACGATGCTCTGTAGATTGACAGGTAATGATGCTCTGTGGAGTGACAGGTAACAACACTCTGTGGAGTGACAGCTAACGGTGCTCTGTGGAGTGACAGGTAATAATGCTCTGTGGAGTAACAGGTAATAATGCTCTGTGGAGTGACAGGTAACGATGCTCTGTGGAGTGACAGGTAACGATGCTCTGTGGAGTGACAGGTAAAGATGCTCTGTGGAGTGACAGGTAACAACACTCTGTGGAGTGACAGGAAACGATGCTCTGTAGAGTGATAGGGAATAATGCTCTGTGGAGTGACAGGTAATAATGCTCTGTGGAGTGACAGGTAACGATGCTCTGTGGAGTGACAGGTAAAGATGCTCTGTGGAGTGAGAAGGTAACACCACTCTGTGGAGTGACAGCTAACGGTGCTCTGTGGAGTGACAGGTAACAACGCTCTGTGGAGTGACAGGAAACAATGCTCTGTGGAGTGACAGGTAACGATGCTCTCTGGAGTGACTGGTAACGATGCTCTGTGGAGTGACAGGTAACGTGGATGCTCTGTGGAGTGACAGGTAAAGATGCTCTGTGGAGTGACAGGTAACGATGCTCTGTGGAGTGACAGGTAACAACACTCTGTGGAGTGACAGGTAACGATGCTCTGTGGAGTGACAGGTAAAGATGCTCTGTGGAGTGACAGGTAACGATGCTCTGTGGAGTGACAGGTAACAACACTCTGTGGAGTGACAGGTAACGATGCTCTGTGGAGAGAGAGGTAACGACGCTCTGTGGAGTGACAGGTAACGATGCACTGTGGAGTGACAGGTTAAGATGCTCTGTGGAGTGACAGGTAACGATGCTCTGTGGAGTGACAGGTAACAATGCTCTGTGGAGTGACAGGTAACAACACTCTGTGGAGTAACAGGTAACGATGCTCTGTGGATTGACAGGTAACAACACTCTGTGGAGTGACAGGTAACGATGCTCTGTGGAGTGACAGGTAACAACACTCTGTGGAGTGACAGGTAACAACGCTCTGTGGAGTGACAGGTAATGATACTCTGTGGAGTGATAGGTAACAATGCTCTGTGGAGTGACAGGCAATAATGCTCTGTTGAGTGACGGTAACAACGCTCTGTTGAGTGACAAGAAACAATGGTCTATGGATTGACAGGCAATAATGCTCTGTGGAGTGACAGGTAATAATGCTCTGTGGAGTGACAAGTAACAACGGTCCGTGGAGTGACTGGTAATAATGCTCTGTGGAGTGACAGGTAATAATGCTCTGTGGAGTGACAAGTAACAACACTCTGTGGAGTGACAGGTAACAATGCTATGTGGAGTGACAGGTAACGATGCTCTGTGGAGTGACAGGAAACGATGCTCTGTAGATTGACAGGTAATGATGCTCTGTGGAGTGACAGGTAACAACACTCTGTGGAGTGACAGCTAACGGTGCTCTGTGGAGTGACAGGTAATAATGCTCTGTGGAGTAACAGGTAATAATGCTCTGTGGAGTGACAGGTAACGATGCTCTGTGGAGTGACAGGTAACGATGCTCTGTGGAGTGACAGGTAAAGATGCTCTGTGGAGTGACAGGTAACAACACTCTGTGGAGTGACAGGAAACGATGCTCTGTAGAGTGATAGGGAATAATGCTCTGTGGAGTGACAGGTAATAATGCTCTGTGGAGTGACAGGTAACGATGCTCTGTGGAGTGACAGGTAAAGATGCTCTGTGGAGTGACAGGTAACACCACTCTGTGGATTGACAGCTAACGGTGCTCTGTGGAGTGACAGGTAACAACGCTCTGTGGAGTGACAGGTAACAACGCTCTGTGGAGTGACAGGTAACGATGCTCTCTGGAGTGACTGGTAACGATGCTCTGTGGAGTGACAGGTAACGATGCTCTGTGGAGTGACAGGTAAAGATGCTCTGTGGAGTGACAGGTAACAACACTCTGTGGAGTGACAGGTAAAAATGCTCTGTGGAGTGACAGGTAACGATGCTCTGTGGAGTGACAGGTAACAACACTCTGTGGAGTGACAGGTAACGATGCTCTGTGGAGTGACAGGTAAAGATGCTCTGTGGAGTGACAGGTAACGATGCTCTGTGGAGTGACAGGTAACAACACTCTGTGGAGTGACAGGTAACGATGCTCTGTGGAGAGAGAGGTAACGACGCTCTGTGGAGTGACAGGTAACGATGCACTGTGGAGTGACAGGTAAAGATGCTCTGTGGAGTGACAGGTAACGATGCTCTGTGGAGTGACAGGTAACAATGCTCTGTGGAGTGACAGGTAACAACACTCTGTGGAGTAACAGGTAACGATGCTCTGTGGATTTACAGGTAACAACACTCTGTGGAGTGACAGGTAACGATGCTCTGTGGAGTGACAGGTAACAACACTCTGTGGAGTGACAGGTAACAATGCTCTGTGGAGTGACAGGTAACGATGCTCTGTGGAGTGACAGGTAACGATGCTCTGTGGAGTGACAGGTAACAATGCTCTGTGGAGTGACAGGTAACAACACTCTGTGGAGTGACAGGTAACAATGCTCTGTGGAGTGACAGGTAACGAGGCTCTGTGGAGTGACAGGTAACAACGCTCTGTGGAGTGACAGGTAACAACACTCTGTGGAGTGACAGGTAACGATGCTCTGTGGAGTGACAGGTAACGTTGCTCTGTGGAGTGACAGGTAACGATGCTCTGTGGTGTGACAGGTAAAGATGCTCCGTGGAGTGACAGGTAACGATGCTCTGTGGAGTGACAGGTAACAACACTCTGTGGAGTGACAGGTAACGATTCTCTGTGGAGTGACAGGTAACAACGCTCTGTGGAGTGACAGGTAACGATGCTCTGTGGAGTGACAGGTAAAGATGCTCTGTGGAGTGACAGGTAACAATGCTCTGTGGAGTGACAGGTACCGATGCTCTGTGGAGTGACAGGTAACAATGTTCTGTGGAGTGACAGGTAAAGATGCTCTGTGGAGTGACAGGTAACGATGCTCTGTGGAGTGACAGGTAACGATGCTCTGTGGAGTGACAGGTAAAGATGCTCTGTGGAGTGACAGGTAATGATACTCTGTGGAGTGATAGGTAACAATGCTCTGTGGAGTGACAAGAAACAATGGACTGTTGATTGACAGGCAATAATGCTCTGTGGAGTGACAAGTAATAATGCTCTGTGGAGTGACAAGTAACAACGGTCCGTGGAGTGACAGGCAATAATGCTCTGTGGAGTGACAGGTAATAATGCTCTGTGGAGTGACAAGTAACAACGGTCCGTGGAGTGACAGGTAATAATGCTCTGTGGAGTGACAGGTAATAATGCTCTGTGGAGTGACAAGTAACAACACTCTGTGGATTGACAGGCAATAATGCTCTGTGGAGTGACAGGAAACAAAGCTCTGTAGAGTGACAGGTAATAATGCTCTGTGGAGTGACAGGTAATAATGCTCTGTGGAGTGACAGGTAATAATGCTCTGTGGAGTGACAGGAAACAAAGCTCTGTAGAGTGACAGGAAACAAAGCTCTATAGAGTGACAGGCAACAATGCTCTGTGGAGTGACAGGTAATAATGCTCTGAGGAGTGACAGGTAACGACACTCTGTGGAGTGACAAGTAATGATGCTCTGTGGAGTTACAGGAAAATAGGCTTTGTGGAGTGACAAGTAACAATGCTCTGTGGAGTGACAGGTAACGATGCTCTGTGGATAGACAGGAAAATAGGCTTTGTGGAGTGACAGGTAACAGCGCTCTGTGGAGTGACAAGTAATAATGCTCTGTGGAGTGACAAGTAACAACACTCTGTGGATTGACAGGCAATAATGCTCTGTGGAGTGACAGGAAACAAAGCTCTGTAGAGTGACAGGTAATGATGCTCTGTGGAGTGACAGGGAATAATGCTCTGTGGAGACAAAGGAAATAATGCTTACTGGGAGTGACAGGAAAATAGGCTCTGTGGAGTGACAGGAAAATAGGCTCTGTGGAGTGACAGGAAAATAGGCTCTGTGGAGTGACAGGTACAGTGCTCTGTGGAGTGACAGGTAATAATGCTCTGTGGAGAGTGAGGTAATAATGCTCTGTGGAGAGTGAGGTATTAATGCTCTGTGGAGAGTGAGGTAATAATGCTCTGTGGAGAGTGAGGTATTAATGCTCTGTGGAGTGACAGGTAAGGATATTTCGTGGGTGATTGTTTAGAGGGTCCCTGTCTTGAAAGCAGGATGCCCATCAGATCCAGCTACTAGCACTCCAGTAAAATAAAAAAGCACGACGCCCATCAAATGAGAGAATGATTCAGGCATTCAGGCCAACGTGTTCCATCTTGGTTTCATCAGACCAGAGAACCTTGTTTCTCATGGTCTGAGAGTCCTTTAGGTTCCTTTTGTCCAAGCGGGCTGTGTGACGTAGAAGTCTGTCACTGGCCGCGAGCAGCATTTGGTACTTTAACGCACACATTGATCACTCCTCCCTGCTCCGTTATAAGATAACAATGTGATAACACACAAATTAACTCTGTCTTAGTACATACATTTCACACTTATGTCAGTAACCGGTTATGGTATAAAGAAATAAACAGACCAATGTTCATATTTAAAATAAGCAATATTTTTAATAGTTATTGATGTTGTGGATGAGCGCGTTGTTTGTTTGTTCTGTTCCTCTCTCTCTCCATCTCTGTAGCTTCCGGGTATGCTGGATAAGGACCCGAGCAATGGGAATTGGGCTGACTTTGTAGTGCCTGTTCAGGAATCACTATGTAAATTAACACCCTGAAGCACAGAAGAACTTTTGCGGCTCCGCCATCTTTTTATTTTGATAGAGGTTCGGTTTTCCAGTATAACCGTCTGGCCTACTCTATGTGATAGAGGTTAGGTTTTCCAGTATAGCCATCTGGCCTACTCTACGTGATAGAGGTTCGGTTTTCCAGTATAACCGTCTGGCCTACTCTACGTGATAGAGGTTCGGTTTTCCAGTATATCCTTTTGGCCTACTCTATGTGATAGAGGTTAGGTTTTCCAGTATAACCGTCTGGCCTACTCTACGTGATAGAGGTTAGGTTTTCCAGTATAGCCATCTGGCCTACTCTACGTGATAGAGGTTCGGTTTAGGTTTTCCAGTATAACCGTCCTTTCCAGTATAGCACGTGATAGAGGTTAGGTTTTCCAGTATAACCGTCTGGCCTACTCTACGTGATAGAGGTTAGGTTTTCCAGTATAGCCATCTGGCCTACTCTACGTGATAGAGGTTAGGTTTTCCAGTAGAGCCTTCTGGCCTAGTATAGAGGTTAGGTTTCCGTCTGGCCTACTCTACGTGATAGAGGTTAGGTTTTCCAGTATAGCCATCTGGCCTACTCTACGTGATAGAGGTTAGGTTTTCCAGTAGAGCCTTCTGGCCTACTCTACGTGATAGAGGTTAGGTTTCCCAGTATAGCCTTCTGGCCTACTCTATGTGACAGGCTGGCATGTGCCTTTCTGGCCTACTGAGATAGAGGTTAGGCTTTTCTATCTGCCCACTCTACCATAAAGGACAGGCTGATGTGATGGAGCCCACTCTACCATAAAGGCCTGATTGATGGAGTGCTGCAGAAATGGTTGTCCTTCTGGAAGGTTCTCCCATCTCCATAGAGGAAATCTGGAGCTCAGTCAGAGTGACCATCGGGTTCTTGGTCACCTCCCTGATCAAGGCCCTTCTACCTCGATTGCTCAGTTTGGCCGGGCGGCCAGTTCTAGGAAGAGTCTTGATGGTTCCAAACTTTTTCCATTTAAGAATGATGGAGGCCATTGTGTTCTTGGGGACCTTCAATGCTGCAGACATTCTTTGGTACCCTTCCCCAGATCTGTGCCTCAACGCAATCCTGTCTCGGAGCTCTACTGACAATTTCTTCGACCTCATGGCTCGAATTTTGCTCTGACATACATTGTCAACTGGGGGACCTTATGTAGACAGGTGTGTCGACTCAAGGGCATGTCGACAGACCAAGGCCAAAAATGGGGACTCGAACCCTCCAAGACCCCCAAACGGTTCCCCAAGAGCTGTCCCTCAACCATCTGAGACCCCTCTCACCCCAAGAAAAAGAGAATAAAATATATAAATTACCCCCCCAATGCACCAACAACCAAGAAAATGAACTAAAGATAAAAAAGAAAAAGACAAAGAAAAACAGCAAACCACAAAGTACATCAAGGATAACTAAAATCATAACAGCAAGGCCAATTGTATATGTTTGAATGCAAGTCTGGCACTATTTACATGTGTGTGTGTGTCCGTGCATGTGAATGAGAGTGTGTGTATATGCATGTGTACAAACACCTGCACGGCATCAGCCTCAGACAAACAAGAATTAGCTGTAAAAACACTGCCTCTCAGTGTCATTCAAACTTGCTTTTTATTATGCTTTATTTTGACCTTGTTTTTTTAGACTTTTATCTTTCATCTTTGACCAACCATCCCCGGCCTGCAACTCCACTCCCTCTTGTCTCCAATTCCACATACCAACCCTCAGCTTCCCTCAGCCCATCCTATCTATCTCTGCTGGCCACCTCTTCGGATTTCTACACAACATATATCTTTCAACTATGCTGTAATGTTTAACGTCCAGTTACATTCTAATCTAATAGAATTCACAGATTACGAGTTGAAGATACATACTATTACTAAGAGTATTAGTATGTATATTAGTAATTGGCTGACCCGGTCTCTCCAGATCTCCAAACAATACTATTTCCACGGTCAATTTTAGATCAATGTTCTGCATTTTCAGCTATTCCTGAACCTGAGACGAGAAACAGACTCCCTGAGGGCAATACCAAAATAAATGGTCTATTGATTCTGTATCCTCGCAACAAAATCTGCAAAGCTTTGTTGATTTTATGCCCCAAATATTCAACATTTTGTTGGTGACAAGAATTCTATATAATAATTTTAGCTGAAAAGTACAAAGTCTTGAATCTATATCAACTCATTCACCCTGTACCATGGAATTGGTACATCAAAAAACAATTTTGCAATCCGTATGGCACAGTTATCAACATCCTGGTCCTCAAATGAAACTGCTATACTTTTCTATTTATGCTATATTTAGTTTTGATCCTTTATATTGGGCAGACAGACCAGTTCCCTACCTCCTCCAGTATTGATCCTTTATATTAGGCAGACAGACCAGTTCCCTACCTCCTACTGCCTCCTCCAGTATTTATCCTTTATATTGGGCAGACAGACCAGTTCCCCACCTCCTCCAGTATTGATCCTTTATATTGGGCAGACAGACCAGTTCCCCACCTCCTACTACCTCCTCCAGTATTGATCCTTTATATTGGGCAGACAGACCAGTTCCCTACTTCCTACTGCCTCCTCCAGTATTGATCCTTTATATTGGGCAGACAGACCAGTTCCCCACCTCCTACTACCTCCTCCAGTTTTGATCCTTTATATTGGGTAGACAGACCAGTTCCCTCCTCCTCCAGTATTGATCCTTTATATTGGGCAGACAGACCAGTTCCCCACCTCCTCCAGTATTGATCCTTTATATTGGGCAGACAGACCAGTTCCCCACCTCCTCCAGTATTGATCCTTTATATTGAGCAGACAGACCAGTTCCCTGCCTCCTCCAGTATTGATCCTTTATATTGGGCAGACAGACCAGTTCCCCACCTCCTCCAGTATTGATCCTTTATATTGAGCAGACAGACCAGTTCCCTGCCTCCTCCAGTATTGATCCTTTATATTGGGCAGACAGACCAGTTCCCCACCTCCTCCAGTATTGATCCTTTATATTGAGCAGACAGACCAGTTCCCTACCTCCTCCAGTATTGATCCTTTATATTGAGCAGACAGACCAGTTCCCTGCCTCCTCCAGTATTGATCCTTTATATTGGGCAGACAGACCAGTTCCCTACCTCCTCCAGTATTGATCCTTTATATTGGGCAGACAGACCAGTTCCCTACCTCCTCCAGTATTGATCCTTTATATTGGGCGGACAGACCAGTTCCCTACCTCCTCCAGTATTGATCCTTTATATTGGGCAGACAGACCAGTTCCCTACCTCCTCCCACTGCCACCCTCCTTCTCCATTTTTGGGGTAATGCTGTAATCAATTGGTTGTACTCTTGGATTGAGCAGACCTTCCCGTATAATTCTGATAACTCAATGAAAACCATAACTCTACCATTCCAATTTACAATATCATTTAAGAACAAAATACCATTTCAAACATCTTTCCCATAAATTGTGGGTATCTTATCAACCAGCACATTTGAGTTTAGCCATAATATGTGTTGTAATATTTGTTATATATTTTCAGGGGGATGAAATTGAAATTATAGCCAGCTCTGCAATGCTTGTTTGAAAAAGAGAGATACTTTGAAAAAGGTATAATCGTCAAATCATTGAAAGGCGAAAAGGCCATTTTTAAACAATGGATGAGCTTTTCTTAGTAATCTACTTGAGAACCATTTAGGGTTCAAGTAAAACTTTTGAATAAGTGAAGATTTTAGAGAGAGGTTTAGTGCTTTTATATTTAATCATCTCAACCCACCCAATTCATTATATAGATAAGCATGCTTTATTTTGTCTGGTGTAGCATCCCAGATAAAGCTAAATATGTTGTGCTCATATGATTTGAAAAACAAATCATCAGCAGTAGGCAGCGCCTTAAGTGAGTAAACTGAGATATGACTAAGGAGTTAATCAGGGCAATTTTCCATGAATATACAGGCATTTACATCTTTTGCAGGATCTTGTCTATTTTTACAAGTTTCTATTGAAATTCATTGTGGAGAGCTCATTTATATCTTTCTGACATGAAAACCAAGTATGTCTACTTCACCGTCAGCCCATTTTATAGGTAAACTGCAGGGTAATGTAAAAGTTGTATTTTTTAAAGATCCAATATGTAATATTGTACACTTATCATAATTTGGTTTTAGTCCAGAGTCCAGAAAAGTAATCTAGATCTTCAATGAGACATTGCAGGGATCTAGCTTGCGGACTTAATATAAAACTTGAGTCATCGTCATACATGGACACCTTTGTTTTTAAGCCTTGTTTTCTAATCCTATAATGTTGTAACTGGATCTGATTTTAATAGCTCGAATTTGGTTGACCATAACGAATAGCTATGGTGACAGCGGACACCCTTGTTTAACTCCTCTTGACAATTCAAAACTCTGAGAAGTAGCTGCTATTTACTATTTTACACCTGGGGTTGCTATACATGACTTTAATCCATTTTATAAGAGATTCATCGAAATAAAAAAAATCCAGGCATTTATAAATACAATCCAGTCTTACTTTATCAAATGCCTTTTCATAATTTACTACACCAGGCCTGGCTTCTTAGATGTTCCATGATGTTCTATTATTTCTAGTAGTTGTCGTATATCATCTCCAATGTATCGTCCATGTGAAAAACCTGTCTGAGCAGGATGAACAACACCTGGTAAAACTCTTTTAATTCTCTTTTAATATGCCCCATTTTAAAGAAAAAATTATCGTTAATCCAGCCAGTGTCTGATTAAAAAAATGCTTTACAGCGAAAACTCCACAAACTATTATGTTAAGTCACCACCAACTCACAGAAAAACCCAGCATTTTTTCCAGCCAAAGAGAGGAGTCTCAAAAAGCACAAATAGAGATCAAATGAATCACTAACCTTTGATGATCTTCATCAGATGACACTCATAGGACTTCATGTTACACAATACATGTATGTTTTGTTCAGTGAATTTCATATTTATATCCTAAAATCTTATTTTACGTTGGCGTGTTATGTTCAGTAGTTCTAAAACATGCCGTGATATTGCAGAGCCACATGAATTCACAGAAATACTCATTATAAATGTTGATGAAAATTCAAGTGTTATGCATGGAACTTTAGATAAACTTCTCCTTAATGCAACCGCTGTGTCAGATTTCAAAAAACTTTACGGAAAAAGCATAATCTGAGAACGCTCATAGCCCAAACCAGCCAAAAGAAATATCCGCCATGTTGCACAGTCATTAGACTGCACAGTCATTACACAGTCAATAGCATTATAAATATTCACTTACCTTTGATGATTTTCATCAGAATGCACTCCCAGGAATCGCAGTTCCACAATAAATGTTTTTTTTGTTCAATAATGTCCATCATTTATGTCCATTTATGTCCAAATAGCTTCATTTGTTAGTGCGTTTGGTAAACAAATCCAAAAGTGTGTTCAGGTCCAGTGAGACGAAAAGTTCAAAACGTTATATTACAGGTCGAAGAAACTTCTCAAACTAAGTATAGAATCAATCTTTAGGATGTTTTTATCATAAATGTTCAATAATGTTCCAACCAGAGAATTCCATTGTCTGTAGAAAAGCAATGGAACGAGAGATACCTCTCATGTGAAATGCGCGTGACTGAGAACGAGGCTGCTGGCAGACCTCTTAGTCAAACAGTTCTCATCTGCCCCCCCTTCACAGGAGAAGCCTGAAACAACATTCTAAAGACAGTTGACATCTAGTGGAAGCCTTAGGAAGTGCAAAATAACACATCCCACTGTGAATTCGATAGGGGCTTCAAAAACTTTTTCTCTGGTTTCTCCCTGCCATATGAGTTGTTATACTCACATACATCATTCAAACAGTTTTAAATACTTCAGTGTTTTCTATCCAATACTAATAATAATATGCATATATTAGCATCTGGGACTGAGTAGGGGGCAGTTTACTCTGGGCACCTTATTCATCCAAGCTACTCTATACTGCCCCCAAGCCATAAGAAGTTAACCAAAAGCTGCAGTTAGTTTCGGAATTGGTAGTAAGGAATACGTTAGTCCTAAATATTTCCTTTTCAGAGTAGCTTCACCAACTCTATCAACTAGTAATTCTATGTATATGGTTTCCTCATTCTAACTCACCCGCGTCAGAGTGGGTACAGGATTTTGTTCCAGCCAAGCAGTCACACAACTAATATATTCCTCATTGATGAACAGGATTTGATGATTAGTTGAATCAGGTGACATTGCTTGTTTGGCCTGCTTCCACACTAATTCTTAGCCCTCTGCAGAGAAGACTGGCACTGTTCTCACAGCTAGCTGATACAGGACAATGCTGACACCTAGTGATCATAAACATAGCTACACTCCACAAACAAGAGACAAAATGGAGCCTGTTCTTCAAATAATCGTTTACAATGCAATACTTCCTTCAGTTTCTTCTTCCTTCCCTCTTTGTATTTATTTTGTCAAAGGTATCACTTGGTAGATTTATCTCAGAGGTCAAGTATTCATGTTAAAATTGCGTTGAGCCTGCGACCCAGGCTTTTCTGTGTCTATACACTGTCATAGAGCATTTTAACTAACAGAGCAGCTGTGAGGAAAAATGGGGTTAACATTAACACTGTCGGGCCTAGTCCTGGACTAAACAGCATGATCAATGGAGAATCCAAGAGTAGGATTAATGTGTTTCCTGCTGGACTGGTCAGGAGATGAAGCCACAACATAACTACAATAGAACTAAAACATATCTGCAACAGCCTTCACACATAATAAAAACTAGAATTAAGACCCAACTAGACCGGGGGGATGTAATAATGACAACAAAGTTTTGAGGAAAATTCACAGGACTTGTTTTATTGGAGAATTCCAGAACATCAGACACATCAGAGAACCGCTCATCTAAAAAACAACAACATGTGTTTAAAAAACCAGCAAGATGGAGAGCTGTCACACACTACTGCGGTCGCCTAGGAGACACGCATGTCACTGTTACAGGGTCGCCTAGGAGACACGCATGTCACTGTTACAGGGTCGCCTAGGAGACACCTGCATGTCACTGTTACAGGGTCGCCTAGGAGACACCTGCATGTCACTGTTACAGGGTCACCTAGGAGACACCTGCATGTCACTGTTACAGGGTCGCCTAGGAGACACCTGCATGTCACTGTTACAGGGTCGCCTAGGAGACACACGTCACTCTGTCCAGAATGTTTCTCATGATCCTCTTCCTCTTTCTTATTGGACAACACACTTTCAACACGCTTAGAACATGTTTCATGTAAAAACAGGAACATTTAGACAAAGCAAGGGAACGCCAGGGAGAACCGTTAATAAACCAGGACTAAAGGTAGAACCCTAGGAGAACCAACTGTGGAGGAGGGTGGGCACAGTAACACAACTCACTATGGGACGGGACACGCTTTGCTTCCTACACAATCATGAAATGCTGTTTAATTAAAAAAGATTTTAGTGTGTTCATCTTGCCTGCAGACACTTTGTTGATATGACCACTGCAGATCTGCATTATATTACTCAGCTTTGCTTTGTGCTAAAAATCTGTACGGATAGTAGATAGTATACTTATAAAATCACTGATAAAAATATTCCTCTGTTAACAATATGCCTTGGAGGGGGACCACGAACACTGGGCGGGGGGGGGGGGTCGGCAGTGTTGCTACTCAGACTTGGCTTCCTCCTTCTCTGCCTCGGGAGCATCCTCCATCTGCAGGGTCAGAGGTTAGAGGTCAGTAGAGCAACCTGACATTCCTGTTGGTAGTTTCTCATCCTAAAACAGGAGCTTATCTCTGCCATCAAGCTGACAAATGTCTTCCAATGTCCCCTATGACCAGCATCTGGTCCTCTACAGTCCATGATGTCTTTATGACCAGCATCAGGTTCTCTACAGTCCATGATGTCTTTCTAGTTCCTCCTAGTAGTGTACATAAGCAATAAGGCCCGAGGGGGTGTGATATACGGCCAGTATACCACAGCTAAGGGCTGTTTGTACGCACAAGGCATCGCAGAGTGCCTGGATACAGCCTTTAGCCGTGGTATATTGGCCATATATCACACCCCCTCGGGCCTTATTGCTATTATAAACTGGTTACCAACATAATTAGAGTAGAAATAAATGTTCTCATACCCATGGTATAGGTCTGATATAACACGGATGTCAGCCAATCAACATTCAAATGTCAAAACACCCAGTTTATAAAGTAGTGTATAGTATAGTAATGTATAGTATAGCAGTGTAAAATGTGAATAGTACAGCAGAGTATAGTACAGTAGAGTATAGCAGCGTGTAGTATAGTAGTGCATATAATAGAAGTGTTTAGTAGTGATTAGCATAGAGGTCTGTAGTTTAGTAGTGATTAGCATAGTAGTGTACAGTGTATAGTAGTGTACAGTGTATAGTGTATAGTATAGGAGTGTATAGCATACAGTGGCATATAGTATAGTAGTGTACAGTATAGAAGTGTATAGTAGTGTAAAGTATAGAAGTGTATATTAGTGTATAGTATAGTAGTGTATAGTATAGTAGGGTATAGTATAGAAGTGTATAGTATAGTAGTGTATAGTATAGTAGTGTATAGTAGTGTAAAGTATAGAAGTGTATAGTAGTGTATAGTATAGTAGTGTATCAGTATAGAAGTGTATAGTATAGTATAGTAGTATAGAAGTGTATAGTAGTGTATAGTATAGTAGTGTATAGTATAGTAGTGTACAGTATAGTATAGTAGTATAGTATAGTATAGTAGTGTAGTGTATAGTATAGTATAGTGTGTAGTATAGTAGTGTATAGTATAGTAGTGTATAGTATAGTATAGTAGTGTATAGTATAGTGTAAGTATATAGTATAGTAGTGTATAGTATAGTAGTGTATAGTATAGTGTATAGTATAGTAGTGTACAGTATAGTGTATAGTGTATAGTATAGTAGTGTATAGTATAGTATAGTAGTATAGTATAGTGTATAGTAGTGTATAGTATAGTATAGTGTATAGTATAGTAGTGTATAGTATAGTAGTGTATAGTATAGAAGTGTATATTAGTGTATAGTATAGTAGTGTATAGTATAGTATAGTAGTGTATATTAGTGTATAGTATAGAAGTGTATAGTAGTGTAGTAGTATAGTATAGTGTATAGTATAGTAGTGTATAGTATAGAAGTGTATAGTATAGTAGTGTACAGTATAGTATATAAGTGTATATTAGTGTATAGTAGTAGTATAGTATAGTAGCAGTGTATAGTAGTGTACAGTATAGAAGTGTATAGCATAGCAGTGTATAGTATAGCAGTGTATAGCATAGCATAGTAGTGTATAGTATAGTAGTGTATAGTATAGAAGTGTATAGTATAGTAGTGTATAGTATAGTAGTGTATATAGTAGTGTACAGTATAGAAGTGTATATAGCATAGTAGTGTATAGTATAGTAGTAGTATAGTACAGTATAGAAGTGTATAGTATAGTAGTGTATAGTATAGAAGTAGTGTATAGTAGTGTATAGTATAGTAGTGTATAGTATAGCAGTGTATAGTAGTGTATAGTATAGAAGTGTACAGTATAGAAGTGTATAGCATAGCAGTGTATAGTATAGTAGTGTACAGTATAGTAGTGTATAGTATAGTATAGTATAGTAGTGTACAGTATAGAAGTGTATAGCATAGCAGTGTACAGTATAGTAGTGTATAGTAGTGTACAGTATAGAAGTGTATAGCATAGCAGTGTACAGTATAGTAGTGTATAGTAGTGTACAGTATAGAAGTGTATAGCATAGCAGTGTATAGTATAGTAGTGTACAGTATAGAAGTGTATAGCATAGCAGTGTATAGTATAGTAGTGTATAGTAGTGTACAGTATAGCAGTGTACAGTATAGAAGTGTATAGCATAGCAGTGTATAGTATAGTAGTGTACAGTATAGTAGTGTATAGTATAGAAGTGTATAGTATAGAAGTGTATAGTATAGAAGTGTATAGTATAGAAGTGTACAGTATAGAAGTGTATAGCATAGCAGTGTACAGTATAGTAGTGTATAGTAGTGTGTACAGTATAGAAGTGTATAGCATAGCAGTGTATAGTATAGTAGTGTATAGTATAGTATAGTGTATAGCATAGCAGTGTATAGTATAGTAGTGTATAGTAGTGTACAGTATAGAAGTGTATAGCATAGCAGTGTATAGTATAGTAGTGTATAGTAGTGTACAGTATAGAAGTGTACAGTATAGAAGTGTATAGCATAGCAGTGTATAGTATAGTAGTGTACAGTATAGAAGTGTATAGCATAGCAGTGTATAGTATAGTAGTGTACAGTATAGAAGTGTATAGCATAGCAGTGTATATAGTATAGTAGTGTACAGTATAGAAGTGTATAGCATAGTAGTGTGTATAGTATAGTAGTGTACAGTATAGAAGTGTATAGCATAGCAGTGTATAGTATAGTAGTGTACAGTATAGTAGTGTATAGCATAGCAGTGTATAGTATAGTAGTGTACAGTATAGAAGTGTATAGCATAGCAGTGTATAGTATAGTAGTGTACAGTATAGTAGTGTATAGCATAGCAGTGTATAGTATAGTAGTGTATAGCATAGCAGTGCACAGTATAGTAGTGTACAGTATAGAAGTGTATAGCATAGCAGTGTACAGTATAGTAGTGTACAGTATAGAAGTGTATAGCATAGCAGTGTACAGTATAGTAGTGTATAGTAGTGTACAGTATAGAAGTGTATAGCATAGCAGTGTACAGTATAGTAGTGTATAGCATAGCAGTGTATAGTATAGTAGTGTACAGTATAGCAGTGTATAGTATAGCAGTGTATAGTATAGTAGTGTACAGTATAGAAGTGTATAGCATAGCAGTGTATAGTATAGTAGTGTACAGTATAGTAGTGTATAGCATAGCAGTGTATAGTATAGTAGTGTATAGTAGTGTACAGTATAGTAGTGTATAGCATAGCAGTGTATAGTATAGTAGTGTACAGTATAGAAGTGTATAGCATAGCAGTGTACAGTATAGTAGTGTATAGCATAGCAGTGTATAGTATAGTAGTGTATAGTATAGAAGTGTATAGTAGTGTACAGTATAGAAGTGTATAGCATAGCAGTGTACAGTATAGTAGTGTACAGTATAGAAGTGTATAGTATAGCAGTGTACAGTATAGCAGTGTATAGCATAGCAGTGTATAGTATAGTAGTGTACAGTATAGAAGTGTATAGCATAGCAGTGTATAGTATAGTAGTGTACAGTATAGAAGTGTATAGCATAGCAGTGTACAGTATAGTAGTGTATAGCATAGCAGTGTATAGTATAGTAGTGTATAGTATAGTAGTGTACAGTATAGAAGTGTATAGCATAGCAGTGTATAGTATAGTAGTGTACAGTATAGAAGTGTATAGCATAGCAGTGTATAGTATAGTAGTGTACAGTATAGAAGTGTATAGCATAGCAGTGTATAGTATAGTAGTGTACAGTATAGAAGTGTATAGCATAGCAGTGTATAGTATAGTAGTGTATAGTATAGCAGTGTATAGTATAGTAGTGTATAGTAGTATAGAAGTGTATAGTAGTGTATAGTATAGTATAGTAGTATAGTATAGCAGTGTATAGCATAGCAGTGTATAGTATAGTAGTGTACAGTATAGAAGTGTATAGCATAGCAGTGTATAGTATAGTAGTGTATAGTAGTGTACAGTATAGTAGTGTACAGTATAGAAGTGTATAGCATAGCAGTGTATAGTATAGTAGTGTATAGTAGTGTACAGTATAGAAGTGTATAGCATAGCAGTGTATAGTATAGCAGTGTATAGTATAGTAGTGTATCAGTATAGTAGTGTATATAGCATGTACAGTGTATAGTAGTGTACAGTATAGAGTGTACAGTGTATAGCATAGCAGTGTATAGTATAGTAGTGTACAGTATAGAAGTGTATAGCATAGCAGTGTATAGTATAGTAGTGTACAGTATAGCAGTGTATAGTATAGCAGTATAGTATAGTAGTGTACAGTATAGAGTGTATAGCATAGTGTATAGTATAGTAGTGTGTATAGCATAGCAGTGTATAGTATAGTAGTGTACAGTATAGTAGTGTATAGCATAGCAGTGTATAGTAGTGTACAGTATAGAAGTGTATAGCATAGCAGTGTATAGTATAGCAGTGTATAGCATAGCAGTGTATAGTATAGCAGTGTATAGCATAGCAGTGTATAGTATAGTAGTGTATAGTATAGAAGTGTATAGCATAGCAGTGTATAGTATAGCAGTGTATAGTATAGCAGTGTATAGTATAGCAGTGTATAGTATAGAGGTCAACCTATTAATCAGAATGGCAGATTAATTAGGGCCGAGTTCAAGTTTTAATTACAATCGGAAATCTGTATTTTTGGACACCGATCTGGATGTTTTTTTACACCTTTATTTAACCAGGCAAGTCGGTTAAGAACACATTCTTATTTACAATGACGGCCTAGGAACAGTGTGTTAACTGCCTCGTTCAGGGGCAAAACAACAGATTTTTACCTTGTCAGCTCGGGATTCAATCTGGCAACCTTACAGTTAACTAGTCCAACGCTCTAACCACCTGCCTCTCATTGCACTCCACGAGGAGACTGCCTGTTATGCAAATGCAGTAAGAAGCCAAGGTAAGTTGCTAGCTAGCATTAAACCTATCTTATAAAAAACAATCAATCATAATCACTAGTTAACTACACATGGTTGATGATATTACAAGTTTATCTAGCGTGTCCTACGTTGCATATAATCGATGCTTTGCGCATTCGCGAAAAAGGACTGTCGTTGCTCCAACGTGTACCTAACCATGAACATCAATGCCTTTCTAAAATCAATACACAAGTATATATTTTTAAACCTGCATATTTAGCTAAAAGAAATCCAGGTTAGCAGGCAATATTAACCAGGTGAAATTGTGTCACTTCTCTTGCGTTCATTGCAGAGTCAGGGTATATGCAACAGTTTGGGCAGCCTGGCTCGCTGTGAACAAATTTGCCAGAATTTTAAGTAATTATGACATAACATTGAAGGTTGTACAATGTAACAGCAATATTTAGACTAATGGTTGCCACCCGTTAAATAAAATACGGAACGGTTCCGTATTTCACTGAAAGAATAATTGTTTTGTTTTCGAAATGATTCGACCATATTAATGACCAAAGGCTCGTATTTCTGTGTTATTATGTTAAAATTAAATCCGTGATTTGACAGAGCAGTCTGACTGAGCGATGGTAGGCACCAGCAGGCTCGTAAGCATTCATTCAAACAGCACTTTAGTGCGTTTTGCCAGCAGCTCTTCGCTGTGCTTCAAGCATTGAGCTGTTTATGACTCCAAGCCTATCAACTCCCGAGATGAGGCTGGTGTAACCGATGTGAAATGGTTAGCTAGTTAGTGGGGTGCGCGCTAATAGCGTTTAAGACGTCCAGCATGACCTGAGACTTGGAGTAGTTGTTCAGTATATGGTCTGCATGGGTAACGCTGCTTTGGGAGGCTGTTGCCCTCCATGTGTTCCTGGTTTGAGCCAGGGAGGTGTATAGCCAGAGATGAGATCCTATAGCTATACTGTTAGACTACGGCATGCTAAAGTGCCTGGTGTTCCATCCAATAGTCAAGACATATGCTAGCAAATGATATAGGCTGGAGTGTGTCAGCAGTTCCTAGCAAGAACCTAAGGCATTGATACCTGTATGGACTGGTATCATGTTAAACCTATTAATCAGACCTGAATCCAATTGAGCACATCTGGACATCATGTCTCGCTCCATCCACCAACGCCATTCATTGCACCACAGTTAACTGTCCAGGAGTTGCCTCTCATTGCACTCCACGAGGATGCTTTATGCAAATCCAGGCTGGGATTTGCTAGCACTTAAACCTATCTTAGAAATTCCATCATCAGGACTTTGCCCATGGTTGATGATATTACAAGTTTAAAGGTGTCCTAATTGCATATACATGTTTGATGCCTTTATTTTGACTTGTTTTAAATACATTTTTACATCAAAGTTAAAATCAGTGTAGTCATTTTAAACCATATTTAGCTAAAAGAAATTTAAACCAGGTGAAATTGTGTCACTTATTACAGATACAAAATGATAAAAGTTTGGGCATTTCAATTCCATTGATAATTTTTGTGTAACAGAATAATTAGACTAATGGTTGTCAGCACATTCGGAACTATGTAAAGAAAAAAAGTATATTTCAAAGTAATATATAGTAGTGTATAAAAGTGTTTAGTATCGTACAATATTCATTTTTTTGAGCAGTATATAGTCCTACTAGTGCACTGTTTATACTCCAAGCCTATCTAGATAGTACTATGACTGTATAGCAGTATAGTAGTGTATTGTACTATAAAGCATAGTACTATAATGTACACTTCTATACAGGGTACGCCTTCTGGCTGTACAGTATATACCATAGTACTGTACAGAAGGGTACTGTACTATACACTGTACTATATAGTACTATAAGCATCGTTATAGTGCACATATATAGTACTATCTAAAACTACTGTAATACTATGATGTACTGATATTCACTGCTCAAAAAAATGAAAGGGAACTACTAAACTATATACATATTGCACTTTAGATCTGAACATACTGAAACACTATTTATACAAATTGAACATATTTCTGATTTATGTTGAGGCTTACTATACAAAATTAACACAATAAGTGTATTCAGATTGGAATTGAATTACAATAAAAATTTCAAAGCCGATACCGATCTATTGGAGTCACAAAAAAATTAAAGTGGATTAACACTAGTCGGCTGATTTTTATTTTATTTAATATTTGTAAAATGACAATTACAAAATAGTGAATGAACAGTAGTGTTGTAACTTAATCAATAAAATCATCTATTTATTGCCTCAAAGCATAAATCAGTGAAACATGTTCATGTATTTGGTCTTAAATAGACCTGGACAAAAAGCATCCGCCAAGTGTTAGTACAGTGGAGTGTATAGTAGGATATACACTGAAAAAAATGAAAGGGAACACTAAAATGCAATATGTGCCAATGTAAGAAAGCTAACTTTACATAGTTGATGGCTCAGAAAATCACACAAAAATTATCAATGAGAACATGAAATGTAGGTCTGTTTGGTTCCTTTTAACATGAGACTTCAATATGATCCAGGTAAGAAGTTTTAGGTTGTAGTTATTATCCAGTGCCTATATGACCTCCCTCATGCTCATTTGCTCCTGATTTCCCAGACCTGGATAAAGCATCCGCCAACTGGACAGTCTGTGGAACTGTTCTTGATGGCACTTTGATGTCCCAGATGCCAGTGGATAACAGTCCATAGCATTGCCTTCCTCTTGCAGGAACTGCTGCATTCCAGCCACATGAGGTCTAGCATTGTCCAGGAACACATTCGCACCAGCGTATGGTCTCACAGGGGGTCTGAGGATCTCATCTCGGTACCTAATGGCAGTCAGGCTACCTCTGGCGAGCACATGGAGGGCTGTGCGGCCTCCCAAAGAAATGCCACCCCACACCATGACTGACCCACCGCCAAACCGGTCATGCTGGAGGATGTCTCAAACGCTATTAGCGCGCACCCCGCTGATTAGCTAGCTATTTCACATCGGTTACACCAGCCTCATCTCGGGAGTTGATAGGCTTGGAGTCATAAACAGCTCAATGCTTGAAGCACAGCGAAGAGCTGCTGGCAAAACGCACTAAAGTGCTGTTTGAATGAATGCTTACGAGCCTGCTGGTGCCTACCATCGCTCAGTCAGACTGCTCTATCAAATCAAAGACTTAATTATAACATAATAACACACAGAAATACGAGCCTTTGGTCATTAATATGGTCGAATCCGGAAACTCATTTTGAAAATATAACGCTTATTCTTTCAGTGAAATACGGAACCGTTACGTATTTTATTTAACGGGTGGCAACCATAAGTCTAAATATTCCTGTTACATTGTACAATGTTATTATATTATTATTATTATATTATTATATTATTATATATTATATTATATTATTATTATATTATTATTATTATATTATTATATTATTATTATATTATTATTATATTATGTTATTGTACAATGTTATTATACAATGTATAATGTTACAACAATGTTATGTCATAATTACGCAAAATTCTGGCAATTTTTTTTGCAACGAGCCAGGCTGCCCAAACTTTTGCATATACCCTGACTCTGCAATGAACGCAAGAGAAGTGACACAATGTCACCTGTTTAATATTGCCTGCTAACCTAAATATGCAGGTTTAAAAATATATACTTGTGTATTGATTTTAAGAAAGGCATTGATGTTCATGGTTAGGTACACGTCGGAGCAACGACAGTCATTTTTCATGAATGCGCAAAGCATCGATTATATGCAACGTAGGACACGCTAGATAAACTAGTAATATCATCAACCATGTTAACTAGTGATTATGATTGATTGATTGTTTTTTATAAGATAGGTTTAATGCTAGCTAGCAACTTACCTTGGCTTCTTACTGCATTCGTGTAACAGGCAGGCTCCTCGTGGAGTGCAATGAGAGGCAGGTGGTTAGAGCGTTGGACTAGTTAACTGTAAGGTTGCAAGATTGAATCCCTGAGCTAACAATGTCAAAATCTGTTCTGCCCCTGAACGAGCCAGTTAACCCACTGTTCCTAGGCCGTCATTGAAAATAAGAATGTGTTCTTAACTGACTTACCTAGTTAAATAAAGGTGTAAAAAATAAAAAACACATTTTTAAAAATCGACCAAATCGGTGTCCAAAAATACAGATTTCCGATTGTTATTTAAACTTGAAATCGGCCCTGATTAAATCGGTCGACCTCTAGTACTAACCCCAAAAAACACGTTATATTCTTCAAAGTAGCCACCCTTTGCCTTGATGACAGCCTTGCACACTCTGGAATGCATTGGAATTTAACAGGTGTGCCTTGTTGAAAGTTAATTTGTGGATTTATTTTCCTTCTTAATGTGTTTGAGTGGAACACCGTTTGGGTCTTTGCGTGGCAAAAAAAGATACACAAATAAGCTTTTAATTTGACACGTCCCAACAACACAACTCTATTGTAGAATGTTGTGTGTGCTGAATTTTCCCGTGCAAGCCAAGTGCCACCATTACGATCACTGTCAAAGCTGTACAATATGTCGTTGGTAATAAGGCATTATTTATTCCACCGAATGGGAAAACGTCCTTGTGAAATTAGATCAGGATCAAACATGTTTGCTAATATCTTTGATACAGATGTTATCAGCAACTTCTGGGGTAATTAGCTAGCTTTAGCTTGGTACCCAGCAAGCACCAATAGAACCAGCCTGAAAACAATGACCAGTACAAACAGCAGTCATTTTCAATATTCTTAACATTGATTTTGGAATCCTTGTGAGTAAGTATTAGCTAGGTAGCCACTTGTTGTTCTCCTATTGAAATAACTAGCGAACCAGCTACTTCATCATGTTGCCAAAAACTAAGGTTATAAGCAGCCAGCTACAATGGCTCTACCGGACTGGGTTATGTGTTGTGAAGCGAGCCACAATAAGGAATAGCCACAATAGTGGACTCTGCTGTTCGCCTTCAAAATAAAAGTTTATCTTTGATGTAGAAGGTTACAATTGGTGGAATCATGCCATATTTATAATAGATCATGTTAAACAAGGTTGGTGTTGGAATGTGGAGCAATGAAATGGGTTATCGGTCTACTCGGTGACACCCACAGAAGTCAATTGTGAAGAGTTTACGCAAATATTAGCGTCATAGCTCTTATTGCGCGACTTTGACTGTGGGAAATCACCTCCCCAGTCAGCCTATTATGCGTATTGACACCTAACGATTGGGGATGATCAATGAAATGGATTATCAGTCTACTCAGTAGCCCGGTGATTGTTTTCCCCAAAGTCCTTCTCAAGAGTTATCAGGCTCCAAAACATCCACGTTGTATTGTTTTGCTCCTGGAATAGTGTTCAATACACTTCGTAGGTTGACTGATACAATATACGTGGCTCACATCATAGTGGTTTCAGAGTCCCTCGATAAGAGCTACGACGCTAATGTTCTCTGTCACTGAGTAGACTGATACCGCATGTCATTGTTCCACAACCCATAGCTAAGGCTGTACAGTGAAATAAGGATGTCCTCAATGAAATTCTAAAGTACAATACATCCAGTGTGATTTCAACAGATTTGACAAATTATTATTTTGTTGAATTTAGATAAGAACATTCCAACCTCATTTAGCATGATCTATTCCATTATGTCATGATTCCACTATTTGTATTATTTGCATTACTTTCATTGAGAGACGTTTATTTTCAAGGTAAACCGCATATCACTATTGTGGGTAATCCGTACTGTGGCTCGCTTCACATTAGGTGGGTCTGACCACCATTAGTGAAATAAGAACTGTCTTATAAATTAGGTGTATTTTGGATGATGACACTTAGCTAGCTAACTATAGCTTAGCACTTAGCTAGCTAACTATAGGAAGAACATTGTTTGCATCCATCAGCGAGCTAGCTTTTTATGACCAGCACTGTCCAGAGCTAGAGGAAATGTGTCTGCACTCGTGTGGTAGACGTACACGAGACAAACCTTTACCAGCATCATAGCATACGTATCGGTGAATCATTGTGACATATGAAATACGAGTGAGTGTAATCAATGTGTGATAACTACGTCAAAAATGTATGAACGCGTTCAATTATTCTGACATGCAGTCAGGTCCTGATTTGTCAACAAGCTTATTTGACACGTCAAAGTGTTATTTGAAGTGTATCTTTTTTCACATGCAAAGACCCAAAACGGCGTTCCATAAATCAGTTGTATTGTGACAAGGCAGGGGTGGTAAACAGAATATACCCTGTTTGGTAAAATATCAACTCCACCTTATGGTAGAACAGTTCAAATAAGCAAAGAGAAACGACGTCATTACTTTAAGACGGGGTGGGCAAACTTTTTGGCTCGAAGGTCACTTTGGGATTTTGAAAAACAACGGAGGGACGCATATTTTGGGGGACCAATTGTTTGTTAATATCAATTTGCCTCGGCCTCCAGTGGTTTAAGGCGCAGTGGTTTAAGGCACTACATAGCAGTACTTGAGGTGTCACTACAGACCCGGGTTTGATCTCTGGCTGTGTCACAGATAGCTGTGACTGGGAGACCTATGAGGCGGCGAACACTTGGCCCAACGTCGTCTGGCTTAGGCAGGCCAAGATTTCCTTGTCCCATCGAACTCTAGCTACTACTGTGGCGGGCCAGGCGCATGCACACTGACACGGTCGCCAGGTGTACGGTGTTTCCACCGACACATTGGTTAAGTGGGCATTGTGTCAAGAAGCAGTGCGGCTGGGTCATGTTTCGGAGGACGCACGGATCTTGACCATCGCCTCTCCCGAGTCCGTGCGGGAGTTGCAGTGATGCGACAAGACTAACTACCAATTGGATACCATGAAATTGGGGATATTTAAAAATAAATGTTTTATGTCTCGCGGGCCAGATTGAAGTGGCCAGCTGCCCGGATTGAAGTGGCCAGCGGCCCGGATTGAAGTGGCCAGCGGGCCGGATTGAAGTGGCCAGCGGGTCGGATTGAAGTGGCCAGCGGGTCGGATTGAAGTGCCCAGCGGGTCGGATTGAAGTGCCCAGCGGGTCGGATTGAAGTGCCCAGCGGGCCGGATTGAAGTGCCCAGCGGGTCGGATTGAAGTGCCCAGCGGGTCGGATTGAAGTGCCCAGCGGGTCGGATTGAAGTGCCCAGCGGGTCGGATTGAAGTGCCCAGCGGGCCGGATCGGGGCCGGATTGAAGTGCCCAGCGGGTCGGATTGAAGTGCCCAGCGGGTCGGATTGAAGTGGCCAGCGGGCCGGATTGAAGTGCCCAGCGGGCCGGATTGAAGTGCCCAGCGGGTCGGATTGAAGTGGCCAGCGGGTCGGATTGAAGTGGCCAGCGGGTCGGATTGAAGTGGCCAGCGGGTCGGATTGAAGTGCCCATTTTTGGTTCCAGCCACCGTGTCTTTGTAAGACGCAGAGGTGAACGGATGATCTCCGTATGTGTGGTTCCCACCGTGAAGCATGGAGGAGGTGTGATGGTGCTTTGCTGGTGACACTGTCTGTGACATACTTAGAATTCAAGGCACACTTAACCAGCATGGCTACCACAGCATTCTGCAGTGATACGCCATCCCATCTGGTTTGGGCTTAGTGGGACTACAATTAGTTTTTCAACAGGGCAATGACCCAACACACCTCCATGCTGTGTAAGGGCTATTTGATCATGAAGGAGAGTGATGGAGTGCAGCATCACTTGACCTGGCCTCCACAATCACCCGACCTCAACCCAAATGTGATGGTTTGGGACGAGTTGGACCGCAGGTGGCTACTTAAAGAAATAATTTATTTTATTATATATTTTAGATTCTTCTAACACTCTTTTGGTTACTACATGATTGCTTATGTGTTATTTAATAGTTTTGATGTCTTTACTATTATTCTACAATGTAGAAAATAATTAAAATAAAGAAAAATTAGGTGTCCAAACTTTAGTACAGTGGTGTACAGTACAGTATGGCAGTGTACAGTATATAGTACAGTAGTATGCAGTACAGAATGGCAGTGTACAGTATATTGTAAAGTAGTGTACAGTAGTATGTAGTACAGTATGGCAGTGTACAGTATATAGTACAGTAGTGTACAGTATAGTAATGTATGTTACCTGGTTGGTCTTTGCATCTCCGTTCTCAGAGTGGTTCTCCTCAGCGGCCTCTGCGTTCTCCTTCGCTGCTGCCTTCTTAGTTTTCTTCTCCTCCTTCTTGTCGTTCACAGCCTTCTCTTTCTGGATGGGGGGATGACAGACATTATCCTTCACATTATCCTCATCTATACTGGGCTCCCGAGTGGCACAGCGGTCTAAGGCACTGTATCTCAGTCCTTGAGGCGTCGCTACAGACCCTGGATCGATTCCAGGCTGTATCACAACTGGCCGTGATTGGGAGTCCCATAGGGACATCATTGACCCAGCATCGTCTGGGTTTGGCCGGTGTAGGCCGTCATTGTAAATAAGAAATTGTTTTTAACCGACTTGCCTAGTTAAACAAAGGTTACACTTAACAATGTGAAAAAGATATACCATGCCTGCTCTTTCTAGACAGGGGCGTATAGTTCTGTTTTTTTGTGATGCTTCTGGGATTTGTAGTTCTGTAATGTGATTGCTCTAGAGTTCTATACCGAACAAAAATATAAACACAAAATGTATAGTGTTGGTTCCATGCTTCATGAGCTGAAATAAAAGATCCCAGAAATGTTCCATACGCACAAAAAGTTTTTTCTCTCTCAAAACAGCATGATAATTACACAGGTGAGCCTTGTGCGTGTGACAATAAAGGCCACCTTTTTATTTTGGTCACACAACAATGCCACAGATGTCTCAAGTTGAGGGAGCGTGCAAATGGCATGCTGACTCCAGGAATGTCCAACAGAGTTGTTGCCAGAGAATTGAATGAGAATTTCTCTACCATAAGCCGCCTCCAAAGTCGCTTTAGAGAATTTGGCAGTATGCCCAACCTGCCGCACAACCACATGTAGCCACATCAGCCCAGGACCTCCACATCCGGCTTCGTCACCTGCGGGATCATCTGAGGAGTGGAAGGGGGTACTGAGGAGTATTTCTGTCTGTAATAAAGACCCTTTGGGGGAAAAACCAATTCTGTTTGGCTGGGCCTGACTCCCGAGTGGGTGGACCTAGCTCCCAAGTGGGTGGGCATATGCTCTCCCAGGCCCACCCACAGCTGCACCACTGCCCAGTCATTTGAAATCAATAGATTAGGGCATAATGAATTTATTTCAATTGACTGATTTCCTTCTATGAACTGGAACTGTAAAATCTTTGAAATTGTTGCATGTTGTGTTTATATTTTGGTTCAGTACATTATGTACAACCCTGGAGTTTGAAGTTCTGTAATGTGACTGCTCTAGCGTTTGTAGTTCTATTATGCGCAACCCTGGGGTTTGTAGTTCTGTTCTCTTGCCTTGGCTGGTTTCTCCTTCTTGGCCTTGGGTTCAGTCTTGGCTGGGGCTGGTTTCTGGAGGGAGAGAACAAACATCAGCCTCATGTGTTCTACAACCACTGATCATTCCTAGTTCTACTGCCCAATAGGCACTAGGGCTTCAGATCTACTGACCAGTAGGAGCTAGGGCTTCAGTAGGACTTTACTGAGATTTATCAACTGGTTCAGAGTTCTGTAACCTGTTAAATATGTCATACATGTGGAATTAGCAGTCATGTCAAATCAAATTGTATTCGTCACATGCTGAATACAACAGGTGTAGTAGACCTTACAGTGAAATGCTCACTTTAACCAACAATGCTTTAAGAAGTTAAGAAAAAATAGAAAATAAAAAGTAACAAATAATTAAACAGCAGCAGTAAAATAACAATAGCGAGCCTATACACAGGGGGTACCGGTACAGAGTCAATGTGGAGGCTATATACAGGGTGTTACGGTACAGAGTCAATGTGGAGACTATATACAGGGTGTTACGGTACAGAGTCAATGTGGAGGCTATATACAGGGGGTACCAGTACAGAGTCAATGTGGAGACTATATACAGGGTGTTACGGTACAGAGTCAATGTGGAGGCTATATACAGGGGGTACCAGTACAGAGTCAATGTGGAGACTATATACAGGGTGTTACGGTACAGAGTCAATGTGGAGGCTATATGCAGGGGGTACCGGTACAGAGTCAATGTGCGGGGGTACCGGTACAGAGTCAATGTGCGGGGGTACACGTTAGTTAGGTTATTCGAGGAGGTAATATGTACATGTAGGTAGAGTTAAAGTGGCTATGCATTGATAATAAACAGAGAGTAGCAGCAGCGTAAAAGAAGGGTCTGGGTAGCCCTTTGATTAGCTGTTCAGGAGTCTTGTGACCTGAAGCTGTTAACCTCTTGATGCTCTGGGGGCGCTATTTCATTTTTGGATGAAAAACGTTCCCGTTTTAAACAAGCAGCATTGTGACGTATTTGTAGGCAGAACATTGGAAGATTGACCGTAAGAGACCACATTTACCACGTGTCCGCCCGGTGTCCTGCGCCGAAATTGGTGCGCAAAAGTCAGCTGCAAGTATTTTTCCATGGGATTCAGAGAGGAAAGCATGCTTCCACGAACGATATATCAATGGAGAGATATGTGAAAAAACACCTTGAGGATTGATTCCAAACAACGTTTGCCATGTTTCGGTCGATATTATGGAGTTGGGCGTGCTATATAGTGGCCTCCAACTGCTCTTAAAAACCTCTTGATACTCCCCATCCCGTATCCGGGATCGTGAATAAAGCCTCAGGCTCATTAGCATAACGCAACGTTAACGATTTCTGAAAATCGCAAATGAAATGAAAATAATATGCCTGCTCTCAAGCGCATCCTTTTCTTAACAACACTGTCATCTCAGATTTTCAAAATATGCTTTTGAACCATAGCAAATTAAGCATTTGCGTAAGAGTATTGCAAGCTAGCTTAGCATTTTGCGTAGCATTTAGCACGCAACATTTTCACAAAAACCAGATAACCAAATAAATAAAATAATTTACCTTTGAAGAGCTTCGGATGTTTTCAATGAGGAGACTCTCAGTTACATAGCAAATGCGCAGTTTTTCCTGAAAGAATCTTTGTGTAGGAGAAATCGCTCCGTTTTGTACATCACATTTGGCTACCGAAACGAACCGAAAACGTCAAACTTTTTCCGAATTAACTCCATAATATCGACCGAAACATGGCAAACGTTGTTTAGAATCAATCCTCAAGGTGTTTTTTCACATATCTCTTCATTGATATGCCATTCGTGGAAGCATGCTTTCCCCTCAGAATCCCATGGAAAAATACCAGCAGCTGAAAATGACGCACCAATTTCGACGGAGGACACCGGGCGGACACCTGGAAAATGTAGTCTCTTATGGTCAATCTTCCAATGATATGCCTACAAATACGTCACAATGCTGCAGTCACCTTGGGGAAACGATAGATCGGGCAGGCTCATTCCTCTCGCATTCACAGCCATATAAGGAGACAATGGAAAACAGAGCCTCAAAAATCCTGCTCATTTCCTGGTTGCCGTTTCATCTTGGTTTTGCCTGTAGCTCCCGTTCTAGGGCACCCATAGACAATATCTTTGCAGTTCTGGAAAATTCAGAGTGTTTTCTTTCCAAAGCTATCAATTATATGCATAGTCGAGCATCTTTTTGTGACAAAATATCTTGTTTAAAACGGGAATGTTTTTCATCCAAAGTCAGGTGATTATCGTTGTCTCTGATTGGGAACCATATTTAGGCAGCCATATTCTTTGTGTGTTTCGTGGGTGATTGTCCTTAGTGTCCTTGTTCCTGTCTCTGTGTTAGTTTTCACTAGTATAGGCTGTTTTGGTTTTCGTTACGTTCTTTGTTTTGTAGTATTTGTATTGATTCGTGTTTACGTTTGTTGATTAAACATGGATCGCAATCTACACGCTGCATTTTGGTCCGACTCTCCTTCACCGCATGAAAACCGTTACACCTTCACTCATGCTGCCAAACTTACCCTAGTAAAACTGACTATCCTACCGACCCTAGACTTTGGCGATGTCATCTACAAAATAGCTTCCAACACTCTACTCGGCAAACTGGATGCAGTCTATCACAGTGCCATGCGTTTTGTTACTAAAGCACCTTATACCACCCACCAGTATGCTCTAGTCGGCTGGCCCTTGCTACATATTCGTCGCCAGACCCACTGGCTCCTGTTCATCTATAAGTCTTTGCTAGGTAAAGTTCCGCAATATATCAGTTCACGGGTCACGATGGCAACACCCACCCGTAGCACGCGTTCCAGCAGGTATATCTCACTGATCATCCCCAAAGCCAACACCTCATTTGGCCGCTTCTCCTTCCAGTTCTCTGCTGTCTGTGACTGGAACGAATTACAAAAATCGCTGAAGTTGGAGACTTTTATTTCCCTCACCAACTTTAAACATCTGCTATCTGAGCAGCTAACTGATCGCTGCAGCTGTACATAGTCTATCGGTAAAAAGCCCACCCAATCTACCTACCTCATCCCCATACTGTTTATATTTATTTACTTTTCTGCTCTTTTCCACACCAGTATCTCTACCTGCACATGTTCATCTGATCATTTATCACTCCAGTGTTAATCTGTTAAATTGTAATTATTCACTCCTATGGCCTATTTATTGTCTACCTCCTCATGCCTTTTGCACACACTGTATATAGACTTTCTTTTTTCTACTGTGTCATTGACTTGTTTATTGTGTTATTGGCTTGTTTATTGTTTACTCCATGTGTAACTCTGTGTTGTCTGAGTCACACTGCTTGGCTTTATCTTGGCCAGGTCGCAGTTGTAAATGAGAACTTGTTGTCAACTAGCCTACCTGGTTAAATGAAGGTGAAATAAATAAAATAAAAAATAGTAATACATGTGTAATTACCCGGCAGAGACCATACATATGTAATTACCTGCTGTATATATACAGACAACACACGTGTAATTACCTGCTGCATGTATGTATGTATGTATGTATGTATGTAGACAACACATGTGTAATTACCTGCTGTATATATACAGACAACACACGTGTAATTACCTGCTGCATGTATGTATGTATGTATGTATGTATACAGACAACACATGTGTAATTACCTGCTGTATGTATGTATGTATGTATGTATGTATGTATACAGACAACACATGTGTAATTACCTGCTGTATATATACAGACAACACATGTGTAATTACCTGCTGTATATATACAGACAACACACGTGTAATTACCTGCTGTATGCATGTATGTATGTATGTATACATACAGACAACACATGTGTAATTACCTGCTGTATATATACATACAACACACGTGTAATTACCTGCTGTATGTATGTATGTATGTATGTATGTATGTATGTATGTATGTATGTATGTATGTATGTATACATACAGACAACACATGTGTAATTACCTGCTGTATATATACAGACAACACATGTGTAATTACCTGCTGTATATATACAGACAACACACGTGTAATTACCTGCTGTATGTATGTATGTATGTATGTATGCATGTATGTATGTATGTATGTATACAGACAACACATATGTACCGTAATTTCCGGACTATAAGCCACTACTTTATTCTCACTCTTTGAACCTTGCGGTTTATTCAATGACACGGCTAATTTATGGATATTTCCACTTTCACAAGATTCATTCCGCCAGAAACTGAGCACCGTCACATAATGTGACATAAATCGAGCTCAAACTTCCCATCATTCTGATTACGGTAGTCATTTTGTCACCCTCATCATGGCAAAGACACGGAGAAATGCATATGATGCAGCTTTCAAGTTGAAGGCGATCGATCTGGCTGTTGGAAAAGGAAATAGAGCTGCTGCACGGGAGCCTGGCCTCAATGAGTCGATGATAAGATGTTGGAAACAGCAGCGTGAGGAACTGACTCAGTGCAAAAAGACAACAAAAGCTTTCAGAGGGAAGAAAAGCAGATGATCCGAACTAGAAAATGAGCTTGAAGACTGGGTCAACACACAGAGAGCAGACGGCCGAGGTGTTTCAACTGTGCAGATCCGACTGAAAGCCAAAACAATCTCCACCGCAATGAAGTTTGAGGATTTTAGAGGTGGACCATCGTGGTGTCTAAGATTTATGAGACGTAAAGGCCTGTCCATCAGGGTACGGACGAGTCTGTGTCAGCAGCTCCCTCCCGACTACGAGGAAAAGGTTTCAAACTTCGGCAAATTCATTGATGCAAAGATAGCGGAGCATTCCATCGGCCCGCACGACATCATAAATATGGATGAGTTTCCTCTGACCTTTGACCTGCCTCTCACTCGAACTTTCAACAGGAAAGGCGAATCATCCGTCACGCTGAAAACACCTGGACATGAAAAAACACACTTCACCTGTGTTCTGAGCTGCACGGCATCGAGAGAAAAGCTTCCAACGATGTTGATTTTTAAACGCATGACGATGCCAAAAGAAAAATTCCCGAGAAGAAGAAAGGATGGATGACGGAAGGCCTAATGCATGAATGGCATACGGAGTGTTACGGCAAGCGACCGGGAGGATTCTTTCACAAGAACAAGGCATTGCTCGTGTTGGACTGCATGAGGGCCCACATAACAGATTCTGTGAAAGAAGCCATCAAGAGGACAAACTCAATTCCAGCAGTGATTCCTTGACATCAGTGTAAATCGTGCATTTAAGGTGGCGCTCCATCTTCAGTGGGAGGCTTGGATGACAAGTGGGGAGAAATCCTTCACTAAAACGGGCCGCAGGCGAAGAGCATCTTATGGTCAAGTCTGCCAGTGGGTCCTGACAGCGTGGAGTATTGTCAAAAAATCCACGATCATCAACGGGTTTCGAAAGGCTGGACTGCTGCGTGTTGAAGGGGGCATTATGAGCTCAGCGGGGTATTTTCCTCCGGATGAAAGTGACGAGAGCGACAATGAAAACGATCCAACATCGGATGAACAAATTCTGAGGCTATTCAACTCCGACACCGAAGGAGATGACTTCAGTGGTTTCAGTGCACAGGAGGAGGAAGATGGTGACCAATGACTTTCTTGGTAGGCTACTGTTTACTGCCATTTTATTTATTTTTGTTACAAGCCATGTTTCATTTAAAGGCTGTGTAAAGGTCATTTGTTTCAATGTACCGGTAGGCACCTGCGGCTTATAGACATGTGCGGCTTATTCATGTACAAAATACATATTTTTTAATAATTCAGTGGGTGCGGCTTATATTCAGGTGCGCTTGACAGTCCAGAAATTACGGTAATTACCTGCTGTATATATACAGGCAACACGTGTAATTACCTGCTGTATATATACAGGCAAAACGTGTGTAATTACCTGCTGTATATATACAGGCAACACGTGTGTAATTAACTGCTATATATACAGACAATACATGTGTAATTACCTGTTATATATACAGACAATACATGTGCTCTCTCCACTGGCTTCCAGTTGAAGCTCGCATCCGCTACAAGACCATGGTGCTTGCCTACGGAGCTGTGAGGGGAACGGCACCGCAGTACCTCCAGGCTCTGATCAGGCCCTACACCCAAACAAGGGCACTGCGTTCATCCACCTCTGGCCTGCTCGCCTCCCTACCACTGAGGAAGTACAGTTCCCGCTCAGCCCAGTCAAAACTGTTCGCTGCTCTGGCCCCCCAATGGTGGAACAAACTCCCTCACGACGCCAGGACAGCGGAGTCAATCACCACCTTCCGGAGACACCTGAAACCCCACCTCTTCAAGGAATACCTAGGATAGGATAAGTAATCCTTCTCACCCCCCCCCCCCCCTTAATGACTTAGATGCACTATTGTAAAGTGGCTGTTCCACTGGATGTCATTAGGTGAATTCACCAATTTGTAAGTCGCTCTGGATAAGAGCGTCTGCTAAATGACTTAAATGTAAATGTAATTACCTGCTATATATACAGACAATACATGTGTAATTACCTGTTATATATACAGACAATACATGTGTAATTACCTGCTATATATACAGACAATACATGTGTAATTACCTGCTATATGTAATTACCTGCTATATATATATATATATATATATACAGACAATACATGTGTAATTACCTGCTATATATATATATATATATATATATATATATATATATATAATATATACACACACAGACAATACATGTGTAAAGTGTAAAATGATTGCAGCTGAGGATATAGACGCGTCATTAGGTAGTGTACAGGTTAGACGACGCGTCACAAGGTAGTGTACAGGTTATACGACGCGTCACAAGGTAGTGTAGAGGTTATACGACGCGTCATTAGGTAGTGTACAGGTTATACGACGCGTCATTAGGTAGTGTACAGGTTAGACGACGCGTCACAAGGTAGTGTAGAGGTTATACGACGCGTCACTAGGTAGTGTACAGGTTATACGACGCGTCACTAGGTAGTGTACAGGTTATACGACGCGTCACTAGGTAGTGTACAGGTTATACGACGCGTCACTAGGTAGTGTACAGGTTATACGACGCGTCACTAGGTAGTGTACAGGTTATACGACGCGTCACTAGGTAGTGTACAGGTTATACGACGCGTCACTAGGTAGTGTACAGGTTATACGACGCGTCACTAGGTAGTGTACAGGTTATACGACGCGTCACTAGGTAGTGTACAGGTTATACGACGCGTCACTAGGTAGTGTACAGGTTATACGACGCGTCACTAGGTAGTGTACAGGTTATACGACGCGTCACTAGGTAGTGTATAATGTCTGTATCGTAGCTGGTCTCACCGCTGATAACCGGGCGGATCTCCTCTGGGGCTGCAACAGGAAGAGAAAACATGTCACCACAGAAAAACACACACGCTGTCAGAGATCAACTATGATGAAACTGAGCTGACAATACGAGTTAATTTATTGAATATTAATTATAGGGGATGAGTTGTAGTCGAGGATCTCTGTCTTACCTCCTCCTTGGTGTCCCCAGCGGCTCCCTGCTGAGGGCAAACACAAACAACAACAAATAAACAACTTTTATTACAACAACAACACTTTATTGGCCTTTATAAGAGCAGGCAACAGTCTACGGTGGCTCAAATTACATATTTCTTCACTGTCAGGGAAGACCCCAGATAACTTTTCAATTTCAAGAAAAAAGTAAAAATGTCATAGATAATGTTAAAATAAAGGTGTTTTTAGACCCATTAGATGGAAGTGTAATGCAATATTTGAGTTTTGTTAACAGTTTATGTGTTTTGGGACCAGTAACACTGAAAGTTGGGGTCCTAAAGTATCTGTCTCTCTTTCTCCACTCTCTCCATCTCTCTCTTCTGTCTATGAGCTCAGGCAGGATTTGAAAACTCGCGCGGGACGGAATAAGCAAGAGGGAGGAGCAGAGTTAAGCCTCCGCAGCGCCGCCCGGCGGTAGAGACACGACACTGCAGCCACCTGGGACCATGAACAAAGACAAAAAATATACATTTTTATCGAAATACGACGACGATTGCATCTTTTAACGATCAGAATTTAAACTAGGGATACGAACGAATATTCTCGGGGCCAATTTGGGCGGATTGAGGGGAAAATGTCTGTAACTGAAGCGTTTCTGTTCGGTAGGTCGAAGAAGAGAGGAAGACTTGGGCTGCAAAGCATGGCTGCGGGTTGTGCTTTAACTACATGGAGACAGACTTCTGGCTTCCCAAAGGACAGCGACCGCCGGGGGGAAAGCAGCCTTTTAAGCCCACAAGCAATCAGAAAAAATATTCATTTAAAACACACAAAAAAATACATATTATTTATGAAAATACCCTCCAAATAAATACCATAAATTCTCAAAAGAAATAGGTTTATAATTAACTAATCGTTGGAGAAGCGATGGCTCTCTACATTCATTTGCACGCTATACCTGCTTTTCTTATTTCACAATCCTCTCTAAATAGTCACCAAACTACGTACCTTTCTCTTGGGCATGTTGGATTCTTGTAGATTCTCTTTCAGATGGAACTATAAAGTGTTTAGCTTGCTAGCTGTTGTGAGTTAGGTGCATGTGAAGCCAAGTGTCTGCTGCTGCCTGGTCCGTGTAGTAAACACACAGGAACAGCCACCAGACTGGCTGAATGGGGGGAGGGGTGCGGCTAAACGCAGGATTGATGTGCTCTCCGCCAATTACGGAGCGCTATTCGCAGCTGCAGAACACGGAGAATTTGGGAACCGGTGATGTTCTTTACGCGCGAAGTGCTTCTAGCAAAGCGAGGGAAGAAAAGCCTTGCTAAAATCAAGAACATCTCCATGAAATAATAGAGAGCGCATGATTAGTACGTGCCCCTGCGAACAGAGAACATGATTTGATAGAGGTTGTGTTTAATTTATGTCTTATTTCAATGGAACTCAAAGAAAATAATCTCCCTCTATTCCAAGCATCATAGAACGACTGTATTTTTTATATATCTTATTTTTATTTAACTAGGCAAGTCACCATCTACTACACCATTTTAACTTCTGCCCAAAATAAGACGGAAAATACATCAACATTTGGCTTCGTGCTTGTGGCCAACATGGCGCCCTTCTTGCTCGATACATTTTTGTTGGTCGGCTTTTCTAAATGAATCTGAGGAGAGGGAACGTTTACGTCGCATCGTCCGGGCGCCTGTAGGTGGCTTCAGCTCCAAAGCCCAGTGTGAATGAATGAGCAGTTCTCCCTGCACCCCTGGCGGCCGAGGACAGACGGTACACCTCACTAAAACATCCTCAGTCTTCCTCTCTTATCTAGTCAGACACACCGAATAGAGATAGAAAGGGCGGAATATGAATGATCACCTTCAAATGTGACCAACTAGCCTTGCATTGCGTACTTCTATTAGCTATTGTAATTCATAGCCATTCATTTACTGGACTAAAATACCCAAAAAGTACCGGTATCGTAGAGTGGGGATGCAGTGTTTCATGTATGCCACTGGGGGGCGCTCTGAGACGCCCTTTAACCGCAACCTGGTGCGACATTGTAACCAACTGTAACTGGGTTCGATTATGACGTCATTCTAATGGATGCTACTTCTCGATACATTGTTGCATTCAGACACAAAGTGGAGCTAATGAGGGAATTCAATCAGAAGGTGAAAAGAGACATAACATTGACTGGACAGACTAGAACTAGAACTTTATATTTTTTCTTGAAAGTTACAGTTCCTGACTCTTCATATCCACGCATTTAGGCTGTTGAGTCTGTGGTCGACGTTTTGCCACTGATCAAGTCACGGTGACATGTTTCAACGAGAAACAGACGGTGTGAAAGAATAGAAAGAGAACGAGAGACGGAGTGAAGAGAAGAGGGGCGGATCGTTCAGACCAGGACTGGAGGAAGTTGTTTTGTGAGTCATCGCTGTGAAACTCACATTATTACTATTGGAACAGAGCAGAGCAAAGCATCAATCTACCTGACTGGAGCCTCGGCGACAACGCAATCTAACATGGTGATCAAGGTCTATATAGCAACCTCTTCCGGTTCCACCTCGGTAAGAACTGAACAAACGACTTTTAAAATGTTCATAGGATTTGCAGGGGTCGGGGGTTCTGGTGATGAGGGTTTACTACATGTGGGGGGTCTGGTATAGAGAAGGTAGGCTGCCACAAGTTGGGCTGTTTCTTTACCAGGCGGAGCTACTGTATATAATAACGATGTGCAGATACAGTATGTATTTCTAATCAGCAATAAGACAATATTCTCTGACGCGCCTCAGTTGGTCACCAGTTTGAACTGACACACTGGAGCGCTGGAGACATGACTCCATTCATATTGTATCAGAAATGTGTTTTAGCCAATAGCAGCCAGTACAGTAGAAGGGTGTAGGCCATACCAGACAGTTATATGTAGGCTATACCAGACAGTTATATGTAGGCTATACCAGACAGTTATATGTAGGCTATACCAGACAGTTATATGTAGGCTATACCAGACAGTTATATGTAGGCTATACCAGACAGTTATATGTAGGCTATACCAGACAGTTATATGTAGGCCATACCAGACAGTTATATGTAGGCTATACCAGACAGTTATATGTAGGCTATACCAGTTATATGTAGGCTATACCAGACAGTTATATGTAGGCTATACCAGACAGTTATATGTAGGCTATACCAGACAGTTATATGTAGGCTATACCAGACAGTTATATGTAGGCCATACCAGACAGTTATATGTAGGCTATACCAGACAGTTATATGTAGGCTATACCAGACAGTTATATGTAGGCTATACCAGACAGTTATATGTAGGCTATACCAGACAGTTATATGTAGGCTATACCAGACAGTTATATGTAGGCTATACCAGACAGTTATATGTAGGCCATACCAGACAGTTATATGTAGGCTATACCAGACAGTTATATGTAGGCTATACCAGTTATATGTAGGCTATACCAGACAGTTATATGTAGGCTATACCAGACAGTTATATGTAGGCTATACCAGACAGTTATATGTAGGCTATACCAGACAGTTATATGTAGGCCATACCAGACAGTTATATGTAGGCTATACCAGACAGTTATATGTAGGCTATACCAGTTATATGTAGGCTATACCAGACAGTTATATGTAGGCTATACCAGACAGTTATATGTAGGCTATACCAGACAGTTATATGTAGGCTATACCAGACAGTTATATGTAGGCTATACCAGACAGTTATATGTAGGCTATACCAGACAGTTATATGTAGGCTATACCAGACAGTTATATGTAGGCTATACCAGACAGTTATATGTAGGCTATACCAGACAGTTATATGTAGGCTATACCAGACAGTTATATGTAGGCTATACCAGACAGTTATATGTAGGCTATACCAGACTGTTATATGTAGGCTATACCAGACAGTTGTATGTAGACTATACCATACAGTTATATGTAGGCTATACCAGACAATTATATGTAGGCTATACCAGATAGTTATATGTAGGCTATACCAGACAGTTATATGTAGGCTATACCAGACAGTTATATGTAGGCTATACCAGACAGTTATATGTAGGCTATACCAGACAGTTATATGTAGGCTATACCAGACAGTTATATGTAGGCTATACCAGACAGTTATATGTAGGCTATACCAGACAGTTATATGTAGGCTATACCAGACAGTTATATGTAGGCTATACCAGACAGTTATATGTAGGCTATACCAGACAGTTATATGTAGGCTATACCAGACAGTTATATGTAGGCTATACCAGACAGTTATATGTAGGCTATACCAGACAGTTATATGTAGGCTATACCAGACAGTTATATGTAGGCTATACCAGACAGTTATATGTAGGCTATACCAGACAGTTATATGTAGGCTATACCAGTTATATGTAGGCTATACCAGACAGTTATATGTAGGCTATACCAGACAGTTATATGTAGGCTATACCAGACAGTTATATGTAGGCTATACCAGTTATATGTAGGCTATACCAGACAGTTATATGTAGGCTATACCAGACAGTTATATGTAGGCTATACCAGACAGTTATATGTAGGCTATACATATGTCAGTAGAGTGTTAGTTGAGTTTTATTAGTGTCAGTAGAGTTTTAGTAGAGTGTCAGCAGATTGTCAGCAGTGTCAGTAGTGTCAGCAGAGTGTCAGCAGAGTGTCAGTTTAGTGTCAGTAGAGTTTTAGTAAAGTGTCAGTAGAGTTTTGGTTGAGTGTCAGCAGTGTCAGTAGTAGAGTGTCAGCAGATTGTCAGCAGTGTCAGTAGTGTCAGCAGAGTGTCAGTAGAGTGTCAGTTTAGTGTCAGTAGAGTTTTAGTAAAGTGTCAGTAGAGTTTTGGTTGAGTGTCAGCAGTGTCAGTAGCAGAGTGTCAGCAGAATGTCAGCAGTGTCAGTAGAGTGTCAGCAGAGTGCCAGGAGAGTGTCAGTTTCGTGTCAGTTTCGTGTCAGTTTAGTGTTAGCAGAGTGTCAGCAGAGTGCCAGGAGAGTGTCAGTTTAGTGTCAGCAGAGTGTCAGCAGAGTGTCAGCAGAGTGCCAGGAGAGTGTCAGTTTAGTGTCAGCAGAGTGTCAGCAGAGTGTCAGCAGAGTGCCAGGAGAGTGTCAGTTTAGTGTCAGCAGAGTGTCAGTAGAGTGTCAGCAGAGTGCCAGGAGAGTGTCAGTAGAGTGTCAGCAGAGTGCCAGGAGAGTGTCAGTTTAGTGTCTGCAGAGTGTCAGTAGAGTGTCAGTTTAGTGTCCGCAGAGTGTCAGTAGAGTGTCAGTTTAGTGTCAGCAGAGTGCCAGGAGAGTGGCAGTTTAGTGTCAGCAGAGCGTAGGTAGAGTGTCAGTAGAGTGTCAGCAGAGTGCCAGGAGAGTGTCAGTTTAGTGTCAGCAGAGTGTCGGTAAGTAGAGTGTCAGTAGAGTGTCAGTAAGTAGAGTTTTAGTAGAGTGTCAGTAGAGTGTCAGTAAGTAGAGTTTTAGTAGAGTGTCAGTAGAGTGTCAGTAGAATGTTAGTAGAGTGTCCGCAGAGTGTCAGTAGAGTTTTAGTTGAGTTTTAGTAGTGTCAGCAGAGTATCAGTAGAGTGTCAGTAGAGTTTTAGTTGAGTTTTAGTAGAGTGTCAGCAGTGTCAGCAGTATTAGAAGAGTGTCAGTAGAGTTTTAATGGTATCAGTAGAGTCAGTAGAGTCAGTAGAGTGTTTTAATAGTGTTAGCAGAATGTCAGCAGAGTGCCAGGAGAGTGTCAGTTTCGTGTCAGTTTCGTGTCAGTTTAGTGTTAGCAGAGTGTCAGCAGAGTGCCAGGAGAGTGTCAGTTTAGTGTCAGCAGAGTGTCAGCAGAGTGTCAGCAGAGTGCCAGGAGAGTGTCAGTTTAGTGTCAGCAGAGTGTCAGCAGAGTGTCAGCAGAGTGCCAGGAGAGTGTCAGTTTAGTGTCAGCAGAGTGTAGGTAGAGTGTCAGTAGAGTGTCAGCAGAGTGCCAGGAGAGTGTCAGTTTAGTGTCCGCAGAGTGTCAGTAGAGTGTCAGTTTAGTGTCCGCAGAGTGTCAGTAGAGTGTCAGTTTAGTGTCAGCAGAGCGTAGGTAGAGTGTCAGTTTAGTGTCAGCAGAGTGCCAGGAGAGTGGCAGTTTAGTGTCAGCAGAGCGTAGGTAGAGTGTCAGTAGAGTGTCAGCAGAGTGTCAGTAGAGTGTCAGTTTAGTGTCAGCAGAGTGCCAGGAGAGTGGCAGTTTAGTGTCAGCAGAGCGTAGGTAGAGTGTCAGTAGACTGTCAGCAGTGTCAGTAGAGTTTTTGTAGAGTTTTTGTTGAGTTTTAGTTGAGGTTTAGTAGAGTGTCAGTAGAGTTTTAGTTGAGTTTTATTTGAGTGTCAGCAGATTGTTAGTAGACTGTCTGCAGAGTGTCAGCAGTGTCAGTAGAGTGTCAGTAGAGTCTTAGTAGAGTGTCAGTAGAGTTTTAGTTGAGTTTTAGTAGAGTGTCAGTTGAGTTTTAGTTGAGTGTCAGCAGAGTGTCAGTAGAATGTTAGTAGAGTGTCCGCAGAGTGTCAGTAGAGTTTTAGTTGAGTTTTAGTAGTGTCAGCAGAGTATCAGTAGAGTTTTAGTTGAGTTTTAGTAGAGTGTCAGCAGTGTCAGCAGTATTAGAAGAGTGTCAGTAGAGTTTTAATGGTATCAGTAGAGTCAGTAGAGTCAGTAGAGTGTTTTAATAGTGTTAGCAGAATGTCAGCAGAGTGCCAGGAGAGTGTCAGTTTCGTGTCAGTTTCGTGTCAGTTTAGTGTTAGCAGAGTGTCAGCAGAGTGCCAGGAGAGTGTCAGTTTAGTGTCAGCAGAGTGTCAGCAGAGTGTCAGCAGAGTGCCAGGAGAGTGTCAGTTTCGTGTCAGTTTCGTGTCAGTTTAGTGTTAGCAGAGTGTCAGCAGAGTGCCAGGAGAGTGTCAGTTTAGTGTCAGCAGAGTGTCAGTAGAGTGTCAGCAGAGTGCCAGGAGAGTGTCAGTTTAGTGTCAGCAGAGTGTAGGTAGAGTGTCAGTAGAGTGTCAGCAGAGTGCCAGGAGAGTGTCAGTTTAGTGTCAGCAGAGCGTAGGTAGAGTGTCAGCAGAGTGCCAGGAGAGTGTCAGTTTAGTGTCAGCAGAGTGTAGGTAGAGTGTCAGTAGAGTGTCAGCAGAGTGCCAGGAGAGTGTCAGTTTAGTGTCCGCAGAGTGTCAGTAGAGTGTCAGTTTAGTGTCCGCAGAGTGTCAGTAGAGTGTCAGTTTAGTGTCAGCAGAGCGTAGGTAGAGTGTCAGTTTAGTGTCAGCAGAGTGCCAGGAGAGTGGCAGTTTAGTGTCAGCAGAGCTTAGGTAGAGTGTCAGTAGAGTGTCAGCAGAGTGCCAGGAGAGTGTCAGTTTAGTGTCCGCAGAGTGTCAGTAGAGTGTCAGTTTAGTGTCCGCAGAGTGTCAGTAGAGTGTCAGTTTAGTGTCAGCAGAGCGTAGGTAGAGTGTCAGTTTAGTGTCAGCAGAGTGCCAGGAGAGTGGCAGTTTAGTGTCAGCAGAGCTTAGGTAGAGTGTCAGTAGAGTGTCAGCAGAGTGTCAGTAGAGTGTCAGTTTAGTGTCAGCAGAGTGTCGGTAAGTAGAGTGTCAGTAGAGTTTTGGTTGAGTGTCAGCAGTGTCAGTAGCAGAGTGTCAGCAGAATGTCAGCAGTGGCAGCAGAGTGTTAGTAGAGTTTTTGTTGAGTTTTAGTTGAGTGTCAGCAGATTGTCAGTAGACTGTCAGCAGAGTGTCAGTAGACTGTCAGTAGACTGTCAGCAGTGTCAGTAGAGTTTTTGTAGAGTTTTTGTTGAGTTTTAGTTGAGTGTCAGCAGAGTGTCAGCAGTGTCAGCAGTGTCAGCAGTGTCAGCAGAGTCTTAGTAGAGTGTCAGTAGAGTTTTAGTTGAGGTTTAGTAGAGTGTCAGTAGAGTTTTAGTTGAGTTTTATTTGAGTGTCAGCAGATTGTTAGTAGACTGTCTGCAGAGTGTCAGCAGTGTCAGTAGAGTGTCAGTAGAGTCTTAGTAGAGTGTCAGTAGAGTTTTAGTTGAGTTTTAGTAGAGTGTCAGTTGAGTTTTAGTTGAGTGTCAGCAGAGTGTCAGCAGAGTGTCAGTAGAATGTTAGTAGAGTGTCCGCAGAGTGTCAGTAGAGTTTTAGTTGAGTTTTAGTAGTGTCAGCAGAGTATCAGTAGAGTGTCAGTAGAGTTTTAGTTGAGTTTTAGTAGAGTGTCAGCAGTGTCAGCAGTATTAGAAGAGTGTCAGTAGAGTTTTAATGGTATCAGTAGAGTCAGTAGAGTCAGTAGAGTGTTTTAATAGTGTTAGCAGAATGTCAGCAGAGTGCCAGGAGAGTGTCAGTTTCGTGTCAGTTTCGTGTCAGTTTAGTGTTAGCAGAGTGTCAGCAGAGTGCCAGGAGAGTGTCAGTTTAGTGTCAGCAGAGTGTCAGTAGAGTGTCAGCAGAGTGCCAGGAGAGTGTCAGTTTAGTGTCAGCAGAGTGTCAGCAGAGTGTAGGTAGAGTGTCAGTAGAGTGTCAGCAGAGTGCCAGGAGAGTGTCAGTTTAGTGTCAGCAGAGCGTAGGTAGAGTGTCAGCAGAGTGCCAGGAGAGTGTCAGTTTAGTGTCAGCAGAGTGTAGGTAGAGTGTCAGTAGAGTGTCAGCAGAGTGCCAGGAGAGTGTCAGTTTAGTGTCCGCAGAGTGTCAGTAGAGTGTCAGTTTAGTGTCCGCAGAGTGTCAGTAGAGTGTCAGTTTAGTGTCAGCAGAGCGTAGGTAGAGTGTCAGTTTAGTGTCAGCAGAGTGCCAGGAGAGTGGCAGTTTAGTGTCAGCAGAGCGTAGGTAGAGTGTCAGTAGAGTGTCAGCAGAGTGCCAGGAGAGTGTCAGTTTAGTGTCAGCAGAGTGTCGGTAAGTAGAGTGTCAGTAGAGTGTCAGTAAGTAGAGTTTTAGTAGAGTGTCAGAAGAGTGTCAGTAAGTAGAGTTTTAGTAGAGTGTCAGCAGAGTGTCAGTAGGCTGTCGGTAGAGTGCCAGTAAGTAGAGTTTTAGTAGAGTGTCAGCAGAGTGTCAGTAGACTGTCGGTAGAGTGTCAGTAAGTAGAATTTTAGTAGTGTCAGTAGAGTGTCAGTAAGTAGAGTTTTAGTAGAGTGTCAGTAGAGTGTCAGTAAGTAGAGTTTTAGTAGTGTGTCAGTAGACTGTCGGTAGAGTGTCAGTAAGTAGAGTTTTAGTAGAGTGTCAGTAGAGTGTCAGTAGACTGTCGGTAGAGTGTCAGTAAGTAGAGTTTTAGTAGAGTGTCAGTAGAGTGTCAGTAGACTGTCGGTAGTGTCAGTAGCGTGTCAGTAAGTAGAGTTTTAGTAGAGTGTCAGTAGAGTGTCAGTAAGTAGAGTTTTAGTAGAGTGTCATTAGAGTGTCAGCAGAGTGTCAGTAGACAGTCGGTAGAGTGTCAGTAAGTAGAGTTTTAGTAGAGTGTCAGTAGAGTGTCAGTAAGTAGAGTTTTAGTAGAGTGTTAGTAGACTGTCGGTAGAGTGTCAGTAGAGTGTCAGTAAGTAGAGTTTTAGTAGAGTGTCAGTAGAGTGTCAGTAAGTAGAGTTTTAGTAGAGTGTCAGTAGAGTGTCAGTAAGTAGAGTTTTTGTAGAGTGTCTCTAGAGTGTCAGTAGACAGTCGGTAGAGTGTCAGTAAGTAGAGTTTTAGTAGAGTGTCAGTAGAGTGTCAGTAAGTAGAGTTTTAGTAGAGTGTTAGTAGACTGTCGATAGAGTGTCAGTAGAGTGTCAGTAAGTAGAGTTTTAGTAGAGTGTCAGTAGAGTGTCAGTAAGTAGAGTTTTAGTAGAGTGTCAGTAGACTGTCGGTAGAGTGTCAGTAGAGTGTCAGTAAGTAGAGTTTTAGTAGAGTGTCAGTAGAGTGTCAGTAAGTAGAGTTTTAGTAGAGTGTTAGTAAGTAGAGTTTTAGTAGAGTGTCAGTAGAGTGTCAGTAAGTAGAGTTTTAGTAGAGTGTCAGTAAGTAGAGTGTCAGTAGAGTGTCAGTAAGTAGAGTTTTAGTAGAGTGTCAGTAGAGTGTCAGTAAGTAGAGTTTTAGTAGAGTGTCAGCAGAGTGTCAGTAGAGTGTCAGTAAGTAGAGTTTTAGTAGAGTGTCAGTAAGTAGAGTGTCAGTAGAGTGTCAGTAAGTAGAGTTTTAGTAGAGTGTCAGTAGAGTGTCAGTAAGTAGAGTTTTAGTAGAGTGTCAGTAAGTAGAGTGTCAGTAGAGTGTCAGTAAGTAGAGTTTTAGTAGAGTGTCAGTAGAGTGTCAGTAAGTAGAGTGTCAGTAGAGTGTCAGTAAGTAGAGTTTTAGTAGAGTGTCAGTAGAGTGTCAGCAGAGTTTTAGTGGAGTGTTTGTTGCGTCAGTTTAGTGTTAGCTGAGTCTCAAAGCAGTGTTGTTAACAGTGTCCCTATACTGCTGACTGACTGAAGAGAGGAGGAGAGCCTGAGAGGAACTGACATAGAGTCACTGCAGCATGCAGGAACCCACCATGAGAACTATCTGGCAAGAGTAGAGAGAGAGAGAACACTATTGTAAATACAACCCAAATATTTTTATGTTGATTTATTTTCCCTTTTGTACTTTAACTATTTGCACATTGTTACAACACTGTATATAGCCATAATACAACATTTGAAATGCCTCTATTCCTTTGGAACTTTTGTGAGTGTAATTTTTACTGTTTTTGTTTATGTTTTTTTTTTGTTTATTTAAAAAATATATATTATCTTCTTCACTTGCTTTGACAATGTAAGCATATGTTTCCCATGCCAATAAAGCCCTTTGAATTAATTTGAGAGCGAGAGAGAACAGAGAGCTACTGAGAAAGAGAGCGAGGGAACAGAGAACAGACTGACCCCCATATTTAGAGTTACTTCCTCTAGTACAGTTCCTCTTTCTCTAACTGACTGGTATAATACTGAGAGGGGGGGGCTCACAGTTACATTATGGAGTTATAAGACTAATGGACTGAATAGATTAGAGACCCACATTAGATGTTTGCACTCTTTTCTGTAATGTATACAGTCCACACACTTCCCCTATCTCCTCCCTCCCTCTCTCTCTCCACTCCACACCTCACCTCCCTCCACTCCTCCACTCACCTCCCTCCACTCCTCTCCTCCACTCCTCCCTCCCTCCCTCTCTCCACACCTCTCCTCTCTCCACACCTCTCCTCTCTCCACACCTCTCCACTCCCTCCACTCTCATCCTCTCCATACCTCTCCCCCTTCAGTCCCTCCACACCTCTCCTCTCCACTCCTCCCCTCCACTCCTCCCTCCCTCCCTCTCTCCACTCCACACCTCACCTCCCTCCACTCCTCCACTCACCTCCCTCCACTCCTCCACTCACCTCCCTCCACTCCTCTCCTCCACTCCTCCCTCCCTCCCTCTCTTCTCTCCACACCTCTCCACTCCCTCCACTCTAGTCCTCTCCACACCTCCCCCCTTCACTCCCTCCACACGTCTCCTCCACTCCTCTCCACACCTCTCCACACCCTCCACTCTAGTCCTCTCCACTCCTCTCCCTCCACTCCTCTGCATAATTCTCCTCCCTCCACTCCTCTTCTCCCTCCTTTCTCTACTCCTCTCCTATCTCTTCCCCTCCCTCCACTCCTCTCCTCCACTCCTCTTCTCCTCTCTCTTCCCCTTCCTCCACTCCTCTCCCTCCACTTCTCTCCGCTGCTCCACTCCTCTCACCTCACTCCACTCTTCTCCTATCTCCTCTCCTCCCTCCACACCTCTCTTCTCCTCCTGGATCGAATCCCTGAGGTGGCAAGGTAAAAATCTGTCGTTCTGCCCCTGAACAAGGCAGTTAACCCACTGTTCCCCGGTAGGCCGTCATTGTAAATAAGAATTTGTTCTTAACTGACTTGCCTTGTTAAATAAAGGCTAAATAAAAAAAATCACTCTTCTCCTCTGTCCACTCTTATCTCTCCTTCCTCCCATCTAGTTAGGGAAGACCACCCCCTTTTTCTACCCTGACTGACTGTTTAGCTGACCGGCTGGCTGACTGACTGACTGACTGTTTAGCTGACCGGCTGCCTGACTGGCTGACCGACTGGCTAGCTGACCGGTTGGCGGGCTGACTGACCGGCTGGCTGGATGACTGACTAACTGACTGGCTGGCTGACTGGCAGGCTGACCGGCTGGCTGGATGACCAGCTGACTGGCTGGCTGACTGACCGGCTGGCTGACTGGCTGACTGACCGGCTGGCTGGATGACCGGCTGACTGGCTGGCTGACTGGCCGGCTGGCTGGATGACCGGCTGACTGGCTGGCTGACTGACCGGCTGGATGACCGGCTGGCTGGATGACCGGCTGGCTGACTGGCTGACTGACCGGCTGGATGACCGGCTGGCTGACTGGCTGACTGACTGGCCGGCTGGCTGGATGACCGGCTGACTGGCTGGCTGACTGACCGGCTGGATGACCGGCTGGCTGGATGACCGGCTGGCTGACTGGCTGACTGACCGGCTGGATGACCGGCTGGCAGGCTGACTGACCGGCTGGATGACCGGCTGCCTGACTGGCTGACCGACTGGCTGACTGACCGGCTGGCTGACCTGGTAACAACCTGTTTACCTAACCTACCCTAACCTGCTCTAACCCTAACCCTATCATGACTATAATGTCATCTATAATAACCTGGTAACACACCCTGTTTACCTAACCTGTCCTAACCCTAAACTACCCTAACCCACCCTAACCCTAACCTGTCCTAACCCTAAACTACCCTAACCCTAACCTGGCCTAACCCTAAACTACCCTAACCCACCCTAACCCTAACCTGTCCTAACCCTAAACTACCCTAACCCACCCTAACCCTAACCTGGCCTAACCCTAAACTACCCTAACCCACCCTAACCCTAACCTGGCCTAGCCCTAAACTACCCAAACCCACCCTAACCCTAACCTGGCCTAACCCTAAACTACCCTAACCTGGCCTAACCCTAAACTACCCTAACCCACCCTAACCCTAACCTGGCCTAACCCTAAACTACCCTAACCCACCCTAACCCTAACCTGTCCTAACCCTAAACTACCCTAACCCTAACCTGGCCTAACCCTAAACTACCCTAACCCACCCTAACCCTAACCTGTCCTAACCCTAAACTACCCTAACCCACCCTAACCCTAACCTGTCCTAACCCTAAACTACCCTAACCCACCCTAACCCTAACCTGTCCTAACCCTAAACTTCCCTAACCCTAACCTGGCCTAACCCTAAACTACCCTAACCCACCCTAACCCTAACCTGTCCTAACCCTAAACTACCCTAACCCACCCTAACCCTAACCTGTCCTAACCCTAAACTACCCTAACCCACCCTAACCCTAACCTGTCCTAACCCACCCTAACCCTAACCTGTCCTAACCCTAAACTACCCTAACCCTAACCTGGCCTAACCCTAAACTACCCTAACCCACCCTAACCCTAACCTGTCCTAACCCTAAACTACCCTAACCCACCCTAACCCTAACCTGTCCTAACCCTAAACTACCCTAACCCTAACCTGGCCTAACCCTAAACTACCCTAACCCACCCTAACCCTAACCTGTCCTAACCCTAAACTACCCTAACCCTAACCTACCCTAACCCTAACCTGTCCTAACCCTAAACTACCCTAACCCACCCTAACCCTAACCTGTCCTAACCCTAAACTACCCTAACCTGTCCTAACCCTAACCTGTCCTAACCCTAAACTACCCTAACCCTAACCTGGCCTAACCCTAAACTACCCTACCCTAACCCACCCTAACCCTAACCTGTCCTAACCCTAACCCACCCTAACCCTAACCTGGCCTAACCCTAAACTACCCTAACCTGGCCTAACCCTAAACTACCCTAACCCACCTTAACCCTAACCTGTCCTAACCCTAAACTACCCTAACCCACCCTAACCCTAACCTGTCCTAACCCTAAACTACCCTAACCCACCCTAACCTGTCCTAACCCTAAACTACCCTAACCCTAACCTGGCCTAACCCTAAACTACCCTAACCCACCCTAACCCTAACCTGTCCTAACCCTAAACTACCCTAACCCACCCTAACCCTAACCTGTCCTAACCCTAAACTACCCTAACCCTAACCTGTCCTAACCCTAAACCACCCTAACCCACCCTAACCCTAACCTGTCCTAACCCTAAACTACCCTAACCCTAACCCTAACCTGTCCTAACCCTAAACTACCCTAACCCACCCTAACCCTAACCTGTCCTAACCCTAAACTACCCTAACCCACCCTAACCCTAACCTGTCCTAACCCTAAACTACCCTAACCCACCCTAACCCTAACCTGTCCTAACCCTAAACTACCCTAACCCTAAACTACCCTAACCCTAACCCCAACCTGGCCTAACCCTAACCCACCCTAACCCTAACCTGTCCTAACCCTAATCCTATCAGGAGTATCATGTCATCTAAAATACCCTAGTAACTTACCCTAACTTCAACCTGCCCTAACCCAAACCTGCCCTAACCCTAACCTTAACCCTAACCTTCCCTAATCTGCCCTAACACTAACCTGTCCTAACCCTAACCCCAACCTGCCCTAACCTTCCCTAACCCAACCTGCTGTAACCCTAACCCTATCTAACCTGCCCTGCCCTAACCTTCCCCAACCCTAACCCTAACTGAACCTGCTGTAACCCTGACCCCAACCTACCCTAACCCTAACCTACCCTAACCTTAACCCGCCCTCACCCTAGCCTGTCCTAACCCTAACCTGCCCTAACCCTAACCTGCCCTAACCCTAACCCTAACCTGCCCTAACCTGCCCTAACCCTAACCTGCCCTAACCCTAACCCTAACCTGCCCTAACCCTAACCCTAACCTGCCCTAACCCTAACCCTAACCTGCCCTAACCCTAACCTGCCCTAACCCTAACCCTACCAGGACTGTAATATAATCTACTGGATAATATGACATTCTGCAGAGAGAGGGGGGGGGGTAAAAAAATAGAGCAGAAAAAGAGTGAATGTTCAGTCTTCTCTCCCCAGGGCTCTGAACAGGAAGTGATCACAAGTCTTCAAGTTTTAGGGAGAGAGTGGGAGAGGAGGGGCAGAGAGAAGAGAGCGAAAGGAAAGAAGGGAAACGGTGAGGGAGAGCGAGAGAGAGGAGGGTTTATGAATATGCCCAATTGAAGTAAAAGTTTGTTGACAGTTGGCCAGTGGAGTGCTGCTTCAGATGAAACTGTCAACTCAACGGACCCAGCAACACACCAGGACAACAGAACAGCGTTGCAACAGGGTTTATAGCTGGAATATCAACCCACTAGATACTATAGGACCTCACACTCAACCCCCTGATCTCTCACCTCTGAACTCTGAACTCTAACCTCAAGAGGAGCGAGAGAGCAGTCTGGTGGAGTGATGTTATCTGTCTCTTTAGGTGTTGTTCTGGTGTGTCCTCTCCTCTGTCTCCAGAGACCTGACTACTACTACAGCTGACGATGATGTCATCAGACGGGGACACACCTCAGGAAAATGAACCTGCCTTCCACTATGCCCGTTAGGCACCTGTTTTATAGGTTGTTTTCAATAAACAAGACAAGGAGACCCACAGCGCCGCTAAAACCATTGACAACTGATTGTTAAATACATCTGAACTATTTGGTTGTAGAATCATCACCTCTTGAAGAGCATAGTCACACCTACACCATTATTCCATGTAAAACAATAGCACACATTTAGCTTTATCATCAGAGGTATACAGCAAGTGATTGCTGTATAAGACTCATGGGATTTGTAGTCTAACGTTTTGAATCAAACCTTTAGCTCATCAGGCTTATATTCTCCTGCTGCCTTTTCCTTCATTAGATTACTCTGGCAGTGTTAGACAGTCAGCAAAAGCAATAAAACTGTCCTTCTTTAGACTAGTTGAGTATCTGGAGCATCAGCATTTGTAGGTTCGATTATAGGAACAAAATGGCCAGAAACAAAGAACTTTCTTCTGAAACTCGTCAGTGTATACTTGTTCTGAGAAATGAAGGCTAATCCATGTGAGAAATTGCCAATAAACTGAAGATCTCGTACAATGCTGTGTACTACTCCCTTCACAGAACAGCGCAAACTGGCCCTAACCAGAATAGAAAGAGGAGTGGGAGGCCCCCGGTGCACAACTGAGCAAGAGGACAAGTACATTAGTGTCTAGTTTGAGAAACAGACGCCTCACAAGTCCTCAACTGGCAGCTTCATTAAATAGTACCCGCAAAATACCATATCTCAGAATGGCCAATAAAAAGAAAAGATTAAGATGGGCAAAAGACAGACACTGGACAGAGGAAGATTGGAGAAAAGTGTTATGGAGAGACAAATCTAAGTTTGAGGTATTTGGATCACAAAGAACATTCGTGAGATGCAGAAAAAAATGAAAAGATGCCGGTGGAGTCCTTGACGTCATCTGTCAAGCATGGTGGAGGCAATGGGATGGTCTGGGGGTGGTAAAGTGGGAGATTTGCACAGGGTAAAAGGGATCTTGAAGATGAAAGGCTAATACTCCATTTTGTAACGCCATGCCATACCCTGTGGACGGTCCTTAATTGGAGACAATTTCCTCATACAGGACAATGACCCAAAGCACTGCTCCAAACTAGTCAGCTGGTATTCTGTCTATAATGGAGTGGCCAGCACAGTCACCGGATCTCAACCCTATTGAGCTGTTGTGAGCAGCTTGACCGTATGGTATGTAAGAAGTGCCCATCAAGCCAATCCAACTTGTGGGAGGTGCTTCAGGAAGCATGGGGTGAAATCTCTTCAGATTACCTCAAATTGACAACTAATTGACAACTAGAACGCCAAAGGTCAACAAGGCTGTAATTTCTGCAAATGGAGGATTCTTTGACGAATGCAAAGTTTGAAGGACACAATTATTATTTCAATTAAAAGTAATTATTTATAACCTTGTCAACGTCTTGACTATATTTCCTATAAATTTTGCAACTCATTTCATGTATGTTTTCATGGAAATCAAGGACATTTCTAAGTGACCCCAAACTTTTGAACGGTAGTGTAGTTATAGTTATTAAAGTGACAATGCATAGGTAACAACAAAGAGAAGCAGCAGCGTAAAAGGGGTGGGGGAAAATGTGAATAGTCTGGGTAGCCATTTGATTAGATGTTCAGGAGTCTTATGGCTTGGGGGTAGAAGCTGTTAAGAGGCCTCTTGGACCTAGACTTGGCGCTCCGGTACTGCTTGCCATGCGTTAGCAGAGAGAACAGTTTATGACTGGGGTGGCTGGGGTCGTTGACAATTTTTAGGACCTTTCTCTGACACCGCCTGATATAGAAGTCCTGGATGGCAGGAAGCTTGACCCCAGTAATGTACTGGGCCGTACGCACTACACTCTGTAGTGCCTTGAGGACGGAGGCCGAGCAGTTGCCATACCAGGCAGTGATGTAACCCGTCAGGAGGCTCTCGATGGTGCAGCTGAGGATCTGAGTACCCATGGCAAAATGTTATGTCCCCTGAGGGGCATAGGTTTTGTCGTGCCCTCTTCACAACTGTCTTGGTGTGCTTGGACCATGTTAGTTTGTTGGTGATGTGGACACCACGGAACATGAAGCTCTCAACCTGCTCCACTACATCGATGAGAATGGGGGCGTGCTCAGTCCTCCTTTTCCTGTAGTCCACAATCATCTCCTTTGTCTTGGTTACGTTGAAGGAGAAGTTGTTCTTCTGGCACCACCCGGCCAGGTCTCTGACCTCCTCTCTATAGGCTGTCTCGTCATTGTCGGTGATCAGGCCTACCACTGTTGTGTCGTCTGAAAACTTAATGATGGTGTTGGAGTCGTGTCTGGCCATGCAGTCATGAGTGAACAGGGAGTACAGGAGGGGACTGAGCACGCACCCCTGAGGGGCCCCCGTGTTGAGGATCAGCGTGGCAGATGTGTTGTTTCCTACCCTTACCACCTGGGGGCGACCCGTCAGGAAGTCCAGGATCCAGTTGCAGAGGGAGGTGTTCAGTCCCAGAGTCCTTAGCTTATTGGTGAGTTTTGAGCGCACTATGGTGGTGTTGAATGCTGAGCTGTAGTCAATGAATAGTATTCTCACATAGGTGTTCCTTTGCAATAGAGTTCAAATCATCTGTAGATCTGTTGGGGCGGTATGCAAATTGGAGTTGGTCTAGGGTTTCTGGGATAATGGTGTTGATGTGAGCCATGACCAGCCTTTCAAAGTGCTTCATGGTTACGGACGTGCTACGGGTCGGTAGTCATTTAGGCAGGTTACCTTATTGTTCTTGAGCACAGGGACTATTGTGGTCTGCTTGAAACATGTTGGTATTTCAGACTCAGTCAGGGAGAGGTTGAAAATGTCAGTGAAGACACTTACCAGTTGGTCAGCACATGCTCGCAGTACACATCCTGGTAGTCCAGTGCATGCTTCTAAAGTAAGCAGGGTTGGTCCTGGTTGGTCCCTGGATGGGAGACCAGATGCTGCTGGAAGTGGTGTTGGAGGGCCAGTAGGAGGCACTCTTTCCTCTGGCCTAAAAAATATTCCAATGCCCCAGGGCAGTGATTGGGGACATTGCTTTGTGTAGGGTGCCGTCTTTCAGATGGGACGTTAAACGGGTGTCCTGACTCTGAGGTCATTAAAGATCCCATGGCACTTATTGTAAGAGTAGGGGTGTTAACCCCGGTGTCCTGGCTAAATTCCCAAGCTGTCCCTCATACCATCATCACTTAATCATCCACAGCTTACAATATGCTCATTTATCCCCCTCCTCTCCCCTGTAACTATTCCCCAGGCCGTTGCTGTAAATGAGAATGTGTTCTCAGTCAACTTACCTGGTAAAATAACAGTAAAAGAAAAAATAAAATAAAAAATCTGCCTGGTAATCCTCTTCCTCCCTCACTCTCTCTTCCTCCCTCACTCTCTCTTCCTCCCTCACTCTCTCTTCCTCCCTCACTCTCTCTTCCTCCCTCACTCTCTCTTCCTCCCTCACTCTCTCTTCCTCCCTCACTCCCTCTTCCTCCCTCACTCTCTCTTCCTCCCTCACTCTCTCTTCCTCCCTCACTCTCTCTTCCTCCCTCACTCTCTCTTCCTCCCTCACTCTCTCTTCCTCCCTCACTCTCTCTTCCTCCCTCACTCTCTCTTCCTCCCTCACTCTCTCTTCCTCCCTCACTCTCTCTTCCTCCCTCACTCCCTCTTCCTCCCTCACTCTCTCTTCCTCCCTCACTCTCTTTCCTCCCTCACTCTCTCTTCCTCCCTCACTCCCTCTTCCTCCCTCACTCTCTCTTCCTCCCTCACTCTCTCTTCCTCCCCCTCACTCTCTCTTCCTCCCTCACTCTCTCTTCCTCCCTCACTCTCTCTTCCTCCCTCACTCTCTCTTCCTCCCTCACTCTCTCTTCCTCCCTCACTCTCTCTTCCTCCCCTTTGTGACAAAGGGAAAGACAGGAAAAGGGAGAGAGAGAGGGGAATAGGTAGAGATGGAGAGGAAGAGGGAGAGATCAGACAAGAGAGTGGAGAAAGAGAGGAAGAGAAAGGGAGAGGGAGGAAGAGGGGGAGAGAGAGGGAAAAAGATAGGGATAGGAAGAGGGAGAAAGAGAGGGAAGAAGAGGGAGAGAGGGAGGGATAGGAAGAGAGAGAGCTAGAGAGAGAGAGAGAGAGAGAGAGATGGGGAGGGATGAAGAGGGACAGAGAGGAAGAGGACGAGAGAGAGGTAGGAAGTGGGAAAGCAAGAGATGGAGAGAGGTAGAGGAAGAGAGAGGGATATAGAGCGGGAGAGAGAGAGAGAGAGAGAGGGGGGAGGTGTGGTTGGTAATGGAATAATGAACCCATGTAGAAAGAGTACGTCATCTTGGTAACCACGACAACCAGCCTGTGAAAATATGGGACAAAGTCCTTCACAACATCACTACTTTACTGCCTCATTTACCTATAATAAAATGTGTGTCTGTGTTAAGGGAGGGGTTATGTGTTGTCTGAGTCAGCTCTAAGGCTGCTATTTGGTCTGACAATCTGTTCAGAATACTGGTCATGTGTTAGAAGAGACCATGTGTGTGTCTCTGTGTGTGTTATGGGTTTGAAGAGATACGGTTAAAACAAACAAGTGTCCACCACTCGGATTGAACCCACGACCTTCCCCTAACCCTTGAATAACTAGTACGGTGAGTCCCACGACCTTCCCCTGACCCTTGAATAACTAGTACTGTGAGTCCCACGACCTTCCCCTAACCCTTGAATAACTAGTACTGTGAGTCCCACGACCTTCCCCTAACCCTTGAATAACTAGTACTGTGAGTCCCACGACCTTCCCCTAACCCTTGAATAACTAGTACTGTGAGTCCCACAACCTTCCCCTAACCCTTGAATAACTAGTACTGTGAGTCCCACAACCTTCCCCTAACCCTTGAATAACTAGTACGGTGAGTCCCACAACCTTCCCCTAACCCTTGAATAACTAGTACTGTGAGTCCCACGACCTTCCCCTAACCCTTGAATAACTAGTACTGTGAGTCCCACGACCTTCCCCTAACTCTTGAATAACTAGTACGGTGAGTCCCACGACCTTCCCCCTAACCCTTGAATAACTAGTACTGTGAGTCCCACGACCTTCCCCTAACCCTTGAATAACTAGTACTGTGAGTCCCACGACCTTCCCCTAACTCTTGAATAACTAGTACTGTGAGTCCCACGACCTTCCCCTAACCCTTGAATAACTAGTACTGTGAGTCCCACGACCTTCCCCTAACCCTTGAATAACTAGTACTGTGAGTCCCACGACCTTCCCTAACCCTTGAATAACTAGTACTGTGAGTCCCACGACCTTCCCCTAACCCTTGAATATCTAGTACTGTGAGTCCCATGACCTTCCCTAACCCTTGAATAACTAGTACTGTGAGTCCCACGACCTTCCCCTAACCCTTGAATAACTAGTACTGTGAGTCCCACGACCTTCCCTAACCCTTGAATAACTAGTACTGTGAGTCCCACGACCTTCCCTAACCCTTGAATAACTAGTACTGTGAGTCCCACGACCTTCCCCTAACCCTTGAATAACTAGTACTGTGAGTCCCACGACCTTCCCCTAACCCTTGAATAACTAGTACTGTGAGTCCCACGACCTTCCCCTAACTCTTGAATAACTAGTACGGTGAGTCCCACGACCTTCCCCTAACCCTTGAATAACTAGTACTGTGAGTCCCACGACCTTCCCCTAACCCTTGAATAACTAGTACGGTGAGTCCCACAACCTTCCCCTAACCCTTGAATAACTAGTACTGTGAGTCCCACGACCTTCCATTAACCCTTGAATAACTAGTACGGTGAGTCCCACGACCTTCCCTAACCCTTGAATAACTAGTACTGTGAGTCCCACGATCTTCCCCTAACCCTTGAATAACTAGTACTGTGAGTCCCACGACCTTCCCCTAACCCTTGAATAACTAGTACTGTGAGTCCCACGACCTTCCCCTAACCCTTGAATATCTAGTACTGTGAGTCCCACGACCTTCCCCTAACCCTTGAATAACTAGTACTGTGAGTCCCACGACCTTCCCCTGACCCTTGAATAACTTGTACTGTGAGTCCCACGACCTTCCCCTAACCCTTGAATAACTAGTACTGTGAGTCCCACGACCTTCCCCTAACCCTTGAATAACTAGTACTGTGAGTCCCACAACCTTCCCCTAACCCTTGAATAACTAGTACTGTGAGTCCCACGACCTTCCCCTAACCCTTGAATAACTAGTACTGTGAGTCCCACGACCTTCCCCTAACTCTTGAATAACTAGTACTGTGAGTCCCACAACCTTCCCCTGACCCTTGAATAACTAGTACTGTGAGTCCCACGACCTTCCCTTAACCCTTGAATAACTAGTACTGTGAGTCCCACGACCTTCACCTGACCCTTGAATAACTAGTACTGTGAGTCCCACGACCTTCCCTAACCCTTGAATAACTAGTACTGTGAGTCCCACGACCTTCCCCTAACTCTTGAATAACTAGTACGGTGAGTCCCACGACCTTCCCCTAACCCTTGAATAACTAGTACTGTGAGTCCCACGACCTTCCCTAACCCTTGAATAACTAGTACTGTGAGTCCCACGACCTTCCCCTAACTCTTGAATAACTAGTACTGTGAGTCCCACGACCTTCCCCTAACCCTTGAATAACTAGTACTGTGAGTCCCACGACCTTCCCCTAACCCTTGAATAACTAGTACTGTGAGTCCCACGACCTTCCCTAACCCTTGAATAACTAGTACTGTGAGTCCCACGACCTTCCCTAACTCTTGAATAACTAGTACTGTGAGTCCCACGACCTTCCCCTGACCCTTGAATAACTAATACTGTGAGTCCCACAACCTTCCCCTAACCCTTGAATAACTAGTACTGTGAGTCCCACGACCTTCCCCTAACCCTTGAATAACTAGTACGGTGAGTCCCACAACCTTCCCCTAACCCTTGAATAACTAGTACTGTGAGTCCCACGACCTTCCATTAACCCTTGAATAACTAGTACGGTGAGTCCCACGACCTTCCCCTAACCCTTGAATAACTAGTACTGTGAGTCCCACGATCTTCCCCTAACCCTTGAATAACTAGTACTGTGAGTCCCACGACCTTCCCCTAACCCTTGAATAACTAGTACTGTGAGTCCCACGACCTTCCCCTAACCCTTGAATATCTAGTACTGTGAGTCCCACGACCTTCCCCTAACCCTTGAATAACTAGTACTGTGAGTCCCACGACCTTCCCCTGACCCTTGAATAACTTGTACTGTGAGTCCCACGACCTTCCCCTAACCCTTGAATAACTAGTACTGTGAGTCCCACGACCTTCCCCTAACCCTTGAATAACTAGAACTGTGAGTCCCACAACCTTCCCTAACCCTTGAATAACTAGTACTGTGAGTCCCACGACCTTCCCCTAACCCTTGAATAACTAGTACTGTGAGTCCCACGACCTTCCCCTAACTCTTGAATAACTAGTACTGTGAGTCCCACAACCTTCCCCTGACCCTTGAATAACTAGTACTGTGAGTCCCACGACCTTCCCTTAACCCTTGAATAACTAGTACTGTGAGTCCCACGACCTTCCCCTGACCCTTGAATAACTAGTACTGTGAGTCCCACGACCTTCCCCTAACCCTTGAATAACTAGTACTGTGAGTCCCACGACCTTCCCCTAACTCTTGAATAACTAGTACGGTGAGTCCCACGACCTTCCCCTAACCCTTGAATAACTAGTACTGTGAGTCCCACGACCTTCCCCTAACCCTTGAATAACTAGTACTGTGAGTCCCACGACCTTCCCTAACTCTTGAATAACTAGTACTGTGAGTCCCACGACCTTCCCCTAACCCTTGAATAACTAGTACTGTGAGTCCCACGACCTTCCCCTAACCCTTGAATAACTAGTACTGTGAGTCCCACGACCTTCCCCTAACCCTTGAATAACTAGTACTGTGAGTCCCACGACCTTCCCCTAACTCTTGAATAACTAGTACTGTGAGTCCCACGACCTTCCCCTGACCCTTGAATAACTAATACTGTGAGTCCCACAACCTTCCCCTAACCCTTGAATAACTAGTACTGTGAGTCCCACGACCTTCCCCTAACCCTTGAATAACTAGTACTGTGAGTCCCACGACCTTCCCCTAACCCTTGAATAACTAGTACTGTGAGTCCCACGACCTTCCCCTAACCCTTGAATAACTAGTACTGTGAGTCCCACGACCTTCCCCTAACCCTTGAATAACTAGTACTGTGAGTCCCACGACCTTCCCCTAAGGAGTTGAGAAAATGTGTGAGAAAAGGCAGCTCTTCAGAGAAAATGTGTGAAAAAATTAATTAATGTATTTATAAAGCCCTTTTTACATCAGCCGATGTCACAAAGTGCTGTAAAGAAACCCAGCCTAAAACCCCAAAACTGCAAGCAACGCAGATGTAGAAGTATGGTGGCTAGGAAAAACTCCCTAGAAAGGCCAAAACCTAGGAAGAAACCTAGAGAGGAACCAGGCTATGAGGGGTGGCCAGTCCTCTTCTGGCTGTACTGGTGGAGATTATAACAGAACATGGCCAAGATGTTCAAATGTTCATAAATGTCCAGCATGGTCAAATAATAATAATCACAGTAGTTGTCGAGGGTGCAGCAAGTCAGCACCTTAGGAGTAAATGTCAGTTGGCTTTTCATAGCCGATCATTAAGAGTATCTCTACCACTCCTGCTGTCTCTAGAGAGTTGAAAACAGCAGGTCTGGGACAGGTAGCACGTCCGGTGAACAGGTCAGGGTTCCATAGCCGCAGGCAGAACAGTTGAAACTGGGGCAGCAGCACGACCAGGTGGACTGGGGACAAGGAGTCACCAGGCCAGGTAGTCCTGAAGCATGGTCCTAGGGCTCAGGTCCTCTGAGAGAAGAGAGAGAGAAAGTGAGAGAATTAGGAGGGGTCTGGAGACACTGTGGCCCCTTCTGACCCCCGGACAAGGCCAACTAGGCAGGATATAACCCCACCCACTTTGCCAAAGCAAAGTCCCCACACCACAAGAGGGATATCTTCAACCACCAACGTAGTGCCCTGAGTCAAGGCTGAGTATAGCCCACAAAGATCTCCGCCACGGCACGAACCCGAGGGGGGCGCCTACCCGGACTGGAAGATCACATCAGTGACTCAACCCACTCAAGTGACGCACCCCTCCTGTATGACGCACCCCTCCGGTATGAAAGAGCCCTATTAAGCCAGTGACTCAACCCCCGTAATAGGCTTAGAGGCCAGTGGAGAGAGGGGAACCTGGCAGGCAGAGACAGCAAGGGTGGTTCGTTGCTCCAGAGCCTTTCCGTTCACCAAGCCCATGTAACGCTTTGTAGTTTAGCAGTAAAACCTTGAAATCAGCCCTTGCCTTAAAACCTCTAGTGACTCCCCATCCCGCATGCGGGAGCGCAATCATTGACTGACACTAATTAGCATAACACAACAGACATAAATATTCCTAGAAAATATTCCTATTCATGAAAATCACAAGTGAAATATATTGAGACACAGCTTAGCCTTTTGTTAATCACCCTGTCATCTCAGATTTTCAAAATATGCTTTACAGCCAAAGCTAGACAAGCATTTGTGTAAGTTTATTGATAGCCGAGCATAGCATTTTGTCCAGCTAGCAGCAGGTAACTTGGTCACGGAAATCAGAAAAGCAATCAAATTAAATTGTTTACCTTTGATGAGCTTCGGATGTTTTCACTCACGAGACTCCCAGTTAGATAGGCAATGTTCCTTTTTTCCAAAAATATCATTTTTGTAGGCAAAATAACTCTGTTTGTTCTTCACATTTGGCTGAGAAATCGCCCGGAAATTGCAGTCACGAAAACTCCGAAAAATATTCCCAATTAGCTCCGTAATATCGACAGAAACATAGCAAACGTTGTTTATAATCAATCCTCAAGGTGTTTTTTAACCTCTTACATCTATGGGGGCGCTATTTCATTATTGGATAAAAAAAACGCGCCCGTTTTAAGCTCAACATTTTGTCACAAAAAGATGCTCGACTATGCATATAATTGACAGCTTTGGAAAGAGAACACTCTGACGTTTCCGAAACTGCAAAGATATTGTCTGTGAGTGCCCCAGAACTGATGCAACAGGCGAAACCAACATGAAACTTCAAACAGGAAATGAGCAGGATTTTTGAGGCTCTGTTTTTCATTGTCTCCTTATATGGCTGTGAATGCGCAAGGAATGAGCCTGCACGATCTATCGTTTCCCCAAGGTGTCTGCAGCATTGTGACATATTTGTAGGCATATCATTGGAAGATTGACCATAAGAGACTACATTTGCCAGGTGTCCGCCCGGTGTCCTCCGTCGAAATTGGTGCGTCATCTTCAGCTGCACGTCTTTTTCCAAGCGATTCAGAGGAGGAAGTAGACATCCACGAACAATATATCAATGAAGAGATATGTGAAAAACACCTTGAGGATTGATTCTAAACAGCGTTTGCCGTGTTTCAGTCGATATTATGGAGTTAATTTGGAAAACAGTTCGCCGTTTTGATGACTGAATTTTCGTTTTTTTTTTTGGTACCCAAACGTGATGTACAAAACGGAGCGATTTCTCCTACACAAAGAATCTTTCAGGAAAAACTGAACATTTGCTATGTAACTGAGAGTCTCCTCATTGAAAACATCCAAAGTTCTTCTAAGGTAAATGATTTTATTTGAATCCTTTTCTGGTTTTTGTGCAAATGTTGCCCGCTAAATGCTACGCTAAATGCTACGCTAGTTATCAATACTCTTACACAAATGCTTGTTTTGCTATGGTTCAAAAGCATATTTTGAAAATCTGAGATGACAGTGTTGTTAAGAAAAGGCTAAGCTTGAGAGCTAGCACATTCATTTCATTTCATTTGCAATTTTCATAAATAGTTAACGTTACGTTATGCTAATGAGCTTGAGGCTATAACTGGATACAGGTTTTTTTCATAGCCAAACGTGAACAAAACGGAGCGATTTCTCCTACACAAATAATATTTTTTGAAAAACTGAACATTTGCTATCTAACTCAGAGTCTCCTCATTGAAAACATCTGAAGTTCTTCAAAGGTAAATGATTTTATTTGAATGATTTTCTTGTTTTTGTGAAAATGTTGCTGGCTGAATTCTAGGCTTTTAGCTATGCTAGCTATCAATACTCTTACACAAATGCTTGTTTAGCTATGGTTGAAAAGCATATTTTGAAAATCTGAGATGACAGTGTTGTTAACAAAAGTCTAAGCTTGAGAGCAAATATATTTATTTAATTTCATTTGCGATTTTCATGAATAGTTAGCGTTGCATTATGCTAATGAGCTTGAGGCTATAAATAGGATCCCGGATCCGGGATTTCTCGACGCAAGAAGTTAAATATCTATTCGATAATATATCCACCGGGACAATTGGTTATCAGTAGTACAGATTGGAATAATGGCTACCTCTGTATTTTACGCGAGAATCAATCTGGGAGCCATCAGGTGACCAGTTGCGCAATGTAGCCGCTTACGGGTATTCTTAAACATAAATGCGTAAAACTACATCACAATGCTGTCGACACCTTGGGGAAATCGTAGAAAAAGTAATCTGGTTGATAGCCCATTCACTGCTCAATAGGGACGCATTGGAACGCAGAGCTTTCAAAAGATAAATCACTTCCGGATTGGATTTTTCGCCTGCAATATCAGTTCTGTTATACTCACAGACAATATTTTTACAGTTTTGGAAACTTTAGATTGTTTTCAATCCTAAACTGTCAATTATATGCATATTCTAGCATCTTGTCCTGACAAAATATCCCGTTTACTACGGGAACGTTATTTTTCCAAAAATGAAAATACTGCCCCTTAGTCAATACTGCCCCATAGTTATTAATTAACAGGAAGCCAGTGTAGAAAGGCTAGCACTGGAGCAATATGATCAAATTTTTTGGTTCTCGTCAGGATTCTGGCAGCCGTATTTAGCACTAACTGAAGTTTGTTTAGAGCTTTATCCGGGTAGCCGGAAAGTAGAGCATTGCAGTAGTCTAACCTAGAAGTGACAAAAGCATGGATTCATTTTTCTGCATAATTTTTGGACAGAAAGCTTCAGATTTTTGCAATGTTACGTAGATGGAAAAAAGCTGTCATTGAAACAGTCTTGATATGTTCATCAAAAGAGAAATCAAGGTCCAGAGTAGCGCCGAGATCTTTGGTTACAGGACATACATTACCCTTCTGTTCCAGTCTGGTTACAGGAAATACCCCACACCTTACCCTTCTGTTACAGTCTGGTGACAGGACATTACCCTTCTGTTACAGTCTGGTGACAGGACATACATTACCCTTCTATTACAGTCTGGTGACAGGACATACATTACCCTTCTATTACAGTCTGGTTACAGGACATACATTACCCTTCTGTTACAGTCTGGTTACAGGACATTACCCTTCTGTTACAGTCTGGTGACAGGACATTACCCTTCTGTTACAGTCTGGTTACAGGACATGCATTACCCTTATGTTATGTTACAGTCTGGTTACAGGACATTACCCTTCTATTACAGTCTGGTTACAGGACATGCATTACCCTTATGTTATGTCACAGTCTGGTTACAGGACATGCATTACCCTTATGTTATGTTACAGTCTGGTTACAGGACTTTAGCCTTCTGTTACAGTCTGGTTACAGGACATTACCCTTCTATTACAGTCTGGTGACAGGACATACATTACCCTTATGTTACAGTCTGGTTACAGGACATGCATTACCCTTATGTTATGTTACAGTCTGGTTACAGGACATTAGCCTTCTGTTACAGTCTGGTTACAGGACATTACCCTTCTATTACAGTCTGGTGACAGGACATACATTACCCTTATGTTACAGTCTGGTTACAGGACATGCATTACCCTTATGTTATGTTACAGTCTGGTTACAGGACATTACCCTTCTGTTACAGTCTGGTTACAGGACATTACCCGTCTGTTACAGTCTGGTTACAGGACATTACCCGTCTGTTACAGTCTGGTTACAGGACATTACCCTTCTATTACAGTCTGGTTACAGGACATTACCCGTCTGTTACAGTCTGGTTACAGGACATTACCCTTCTATTACAGTCTGGTTACAGGACATTACCCGTCTGTTACAGTCTGGTTACAGGACATTAGCCTTCTGTTACAGTCTGGTTACAGGACATTACCCTTCTATTACAGTCTGGTTACAGGACATTACCCTTCAGTTAAAGTCTGGTTAGAGTCTATTTAAAAGCACACCCAGAGAAAATGATTTTGTATAAAGTTGCTGACGAGTGGCAAAAAAATAGTAATCTATAAAATAAATAAAAAAAGATTGTTGCACGCTGTGTATAAATAAATATATTATGTTACAATCTGGTTACAGCGAGAATTTTCCAGTTGTAGTTGTGTAATTAGTGTAGTGGAGCAGATGGAGACTGGAGATCTCATCTAACTTAATTTTGTTTGTCGTCTGCACAATAAAGCTTTGTTAACATTGAGAGGAGAAGAGAGGGAAGAGGAGAGGAAAAAAGAAAGAAAGAAAGAAAGGGGAGGAAGGGTGGGAGTTTGTTACTGCTGTGCAGGTTTTCCCAGCATACTCTCTGGTTGTGGAGGTTGTTCCACATGACTGCTATCTCTCCCTCCCTCCCCTCCCTCCCTCCCTCCCTCCCTCCCTCCCTCCCTCCCTCCCTCCCTCCCTCCCTCCCTCCCTCCCTCCCTCCCTCCCTCCCTCCCTCCCTCCCTGTCACCCTCCCTCCCTGTCACCCTCTCTCTCTCTCTTTTCCCTCCCACCCTCTCCTCTCCCTCAACTCCATCCTCCGGTCACTCCCCCTGTCCTCCATCTCCCCTCCCTCTCCCTCAGCCTTCCCTCAACTCTCTCCTCCTGTCCTCCCTCCATCTCCCCTCCCTCAACTCTCTCTCTCTCCCCCTGTCCTCCCTCACCCTGTCCTCCCTCCATCTCCCCTCCCTCAACTCTCTCTCTCCCTGACCTCCCTCACCCTGTCCTCCCTCCATCTCCCCTCCCTCAACTATCTCTCTCTCCCTGTCCTCCCTCACCCTGTCCTCCCTCCATCTTCCATCCCTCAACTCTCTCTCTTCCCCTGGACTGGCTTTGGCCCAACAATACAAACAATCATGTAATGATTCAAACAGCAGAACTGTTCATTTAGAACTCACTCAGCTGAACCAATACTGGATGGAGTGACAGTAGCTGTTATTCTCCTGGTGTGTGGTTTGCGTGTGTATGTGTGTGTGGGTGTGTGTGCATGCCTGTTTTTTTATGTGTGCATGTGTGTGTTGCAGTAGAGTATCAGTGTGTAACAGCTGTACCAGGCCATATATGGTGTGTGTCTGACCGACAAACTGGTTCCTCTAAAGCCCTTTGCTTCCTGACTCCTTATAGGGCCATCCTTTCTCCCTAACCCCACTGACACCGCCCAGGGCTGCTCTGATAGGACCACAGCCTCAGGACCAGCAACTAACCACACCCCCAAACGCACACGTGTTTCTCAGTCTGGGATGTTGAAGTGTGGCTTGAGATCAGTTGCAGTCGAATACAGGGAATACAGCACAAAAACTAACCCTAACCCAGTCAATACAGCACTAACCCAGTCAATACAGCACTAACCCAGTCAATACAGCACTAACCCAGTCAATAGAGCAATAACCCAGTCAATACAGCACTAACCCAGTCAATACAGCACTAACCCAGTCAATACTGTACTAACCCGGTCAATACAGCACAAACACAAACCCAGTCAATACAGTACTAAGCCAGTCAATACAGTACTAACACTAACCCAGTCATTACAGTACAAACACTAACCCAGTCAATACAGTACTAACCCAGTCAATACAGTACTAACCCAGTCAATACAGCACTAACCCAGTCAATACAGCACTAACACTAACCCAGTCAATACAGTACTAACACTAACCCAGTCAATACAGTACTAACACTAACCCAGTCAATACAGTACTAACACTAACCCAGTCAATACAGTACTAACCCAGTCAATACAGCACTAACACTAACCCAGTCAATACAGCACTAACACTAACCCAGTCAATACAGCACTAACAATAACCCAGTCAATACAGCACTAACCCAGTCAATACTGTACTAACCCGGTCAATACAGCACAAACACAAACCCAGTCAATACAGCACTAACCCAGTCAATACAGCACTAACACTAACCCAGTCAATACAGCACTAACACTAACCCAGTCAATACAGCACTAACACTAACCCAGTCAATACAGTACTAACACTAACCCAGTCAATACAGTACTAACCCAGTCAATACAGCACTAACACTAACCCAGTCAATACAGTACTAACACTAACCCAGTCAATACAGTACTAACCCAGTCAATACAGTACTAAGCCAGTCAATACAGTACTAACACTAACCCAGTCATTACAGTACAAACACTAACCCAGTCAATACAGTACTAACCCAGTCAATACAGTACTAACCCAGTCAATACAGCACTAACCCAGTCAATACAGCACTAACACTAACCCAGTCAATACAGTACTAACACTAACCCAGTCAATACAGTACTAACACTAACCCAGTCAATACAGTACTAACCCAGTCAATACAGCACTAACACTAACCCAGTCAATACAGCACTAACACTAACCCAGTCAATACAGCACTAACAATAACCCAGTCAATACAGCACTAACCCAGTCAATACTGTACTAACCCGGTCAATACAGCACAAACACAAACCCAGTCAATACAGCACTAACCCAGTCAATACAGCACTAACACTAACCCAGTCAATACAGCACAAACACAAACCCAGTCAATACAGCACTAACCCAGTCAATACAGCACTAACACTAACCCAGTCAATACAGCACTAACACTAACCCAGTCAATACAGCACTAACACTAACCCAGTCAATACAGTACTAACACTAACCCAGTCAATACAGTACTAACCCAGTCAATACAGCACTAACACTAACCCAGTCAATACAGTACTAACACTAACCCAGTCAATACAGTACTAACCCAGTCAATACAGCACTAACCCAGTCAATACAGTACTAACACTAACCCAGTCAATACAGTACTAACACTAACCCAGTCAATACAGTACTAACCCAGTCAATACAGCACTAACACTAACCCAGTCAATACAGCACTAACACTAACCCAGTCAATACAGTACTAACACTAACCCAGTCAATACAGCACTAACACTAACCCAGTCAATACAGCACTAACCCAGTCAATACAGCACTAACACTAACCCAGTCAATACAGCACTAACACTAACCCAGTCAATACAGCACTAACACTAACCCAGTCAATACAGTACTAACCCAGTCAATACAGCACTAACCCAGTCAATACAGCACTAACACTAACCCAGTCAATACAGCACTAACCCAGTCAATACAGCACTAACCCAGTCAATACAGCACTAACACTAACCCAGTCAATACAGCACTAACACTAACCCAGTCAATACAGTACTAACACTAACCCAGTCAATACAGTACTAACACTAACCCAGTCAATACAGCACTAACCCAGTCAATACAGCACTAACACTAACCCAGTCAATACAGCACTAACCCAGTCAATACAGTACTAACACTAACCCAGTCAATACAGCACTAACACTAACCCAGTCAATACAGTACTAACCCAGTCAATACAGCACTAACACTAACCCAGTCAATACAGCACTAACACTAACCCAGTCAATACAGTACTAACCCAGTCAATACAGTACTAACACTAACCCAGTCAATACAGCACTAACCCAGTCAATACAGCACTAACACTAACCCAGTCAATACAGCACTAACACTAACCCAGTCAATACAGCACTAACCCAGTCAATACAGTACTAACACTAACCCAGTCAATACAGCACTAACACTAACCCAGTCAATACAGTACTAACCCAGTCAATACAGTACTAAGCCAGTCAATACAGTACTAACACTAACCCAGTCATTACAGTACAAACACTAACCCATTCAATACAGTATTAATCCAGTCATTACAGTACAAACACTAACCCAGTCAATACAGTACTAATCCAGTCAATACAGTACTAACCCAGTCAATACAGTACTAACCCAGTCAATACAGCACTAACCCAGTCAATACTGTACTAACACTAACCCAGTCAATACAGTACTAACCCAGTCAATACAGCACTAACACTAACCCAGTCAATACAGCACTAACCCAGTCAATACAGCACTAACACTAACCCAGTCAATACAGCACTAACACTAACCCAGTCAATACAGCACTAACCCAGTCAATACAGCACTAACCCAGTCAATACAGTACTAACACTAACCCAGTCAATACAGTACTAACACTAACCCAGTCAATACAGCACTAACCCAGTCAATACAGTACTAACACTAACCCAGTCAATACAGTACTAACACTAACCCAGTCAATACAGCACTAACACTAACCCAGTCAATACAGCACTAACACTAACCCAGTCAATACAGTACTAACACTAACCCAGTCAATACAGTACTAACACTAACCCAGTCAATACAGCACTAACCCAGTCAATACAGCACTAACCCAGTCAATACAGCACTAACACTAACCCAGTCAATACAGTACTAACACTAACCCAGTCAATACAGTACTAACACTAACCCAGTCAATACAGCACTAACACTAACCCAGTCAATACAGCACTAACACTAACCCAGTCAATACAGTACTAACACTAACCCAGTCAATACAGTACTAACCCAGTCAATACAGCACTAACACTAACCCAGTCAATACAGCACTAACACTAACCCAGTCAATACAGTACTAACACTAACCCAGTCAATACAGCACTAACCCAGTCAATACAGTACTAACACTAACCCATTCAATACAGCACTAACCCAGTCAATACAGTACTAACACTAACCCAGTCAATACAGCACTAACACTAACCCAGTCAATACAGCACTAACCCAGTCAACACAGTACTAACCCAGTCAATACAGTACTAACACTAACCCAGTCAATACAGCACTAACCCAGTCAATACAGTACTAACCCAGTCAATACAGTACTAACACTAACCCAGTCAATACAGCACTAACCCAGTCAATACAGCACTAACACTAACCCATTCAATACAGCACTAACCCAGTCAATACAGCACTAACACTAACCCAGTCAACACAGTACTAACCCAGTCAATACAGCACTAACCCAGTCAATACAGTACTAACACTAACCCATTCAATACAGCACTAACCCAGTCAATACAGCACTAACACTAACCCAGTCAATACAGTACTAACACTAACCCAGTCAATACAGCACTAACACTAACCCAGTCAATACAGCACTAACCCAGTCAATACAGTACTAACCCAGTCAATACAGTACTAACACTAACCCAGTCAATACAGCACTAACCCAGTCAATACAGTACTAACCCAGTCAATACAGTACTAACACTAACCCAGTCAATACAGCACTAACCCAGTCAATACAGTACTAACACTAACCCAGTCAATACAGTACTAACACTAACCCAGTCAATACAGTACTAACCCAGTCAATACAGTACTAACACTAACCCAGTCAATACAGCACTAACCCAGTCAATACAGCACTAACACTAACCCAGTCAATACAGCACTAACCCAGTCAATACAGCACTAACACTAACCCAGTCAATACAGCACTAACACTAACCCAGTCAATACAGCACTAACACTAACCCATTCAATACAGCACTAACCCAGTCAATACAGCACTAACCCTAACCCAGTCAATACAGCACTAACCCAGTCAATACAGTACTAACACTAACCCAGTCAATACAGCACTAACCCTAACCCAGTCAATACAGCACTAACCCAGTCAATACAGTACTAACACTAACCCAGTCAATACAGCACTAACACTAACCCAGTCAATACAGTACTAACACTAACCCAGTCAATACAGCACTAACACTAACCCAGTCAATACAGCACTAACCCAGTCAATACAGCACTAACACTAACCCAGTCAATACAGCACTAACACTAACCCAGTCAATACAGCACTAACACTAACCCAGTCAATACAGTACTAACCCTAACCCAGTCAATACAGCACTAACCCAGTCAATACAGCACTAACACTAACCCAGTCAATACAGTACTAACACTAACCCAGTCAATACAGCACTAACCCAGTCAATACAGTACTAACACTAACCCAGTCAATACAGTACTAACCCAGTCAATACAGTACTAACCCAGTCAATACAGCACTAACCCAGTCAATACAGCACTAACACTAACCCAGTCAATACAGTACTAACACTAACCCAGTCAATACAGCACTAACACTAACCCAGTCAATACAGCACTAACACTAACCCAGTCAATACAGCACTAACACTAACCCAGTCAATACAGCACTAACCCAGTCAATACAGTACTAACACTAACCTAGTCAATACAGCACTAACACTAACCCAGTCAATACAGCACTAACCCAGTCAATACAGTACTAACACTAACCCAGTCAATACAGCACTAACACTAACCCAGTCAATACAGCACTAACACTAACCCAGTCAATACAGCACTAACCCAGTCAATACAGTACTAACACTAACCCAGTCAATACAGCACTAACACTAACCCAGTCAATACAGCACTAACCCAGTCAATACAGTACTAACACTAACCCAGTCAATACAGCACTAACACTAACCCAGTCAATACAGCACTAACACTAACCCAGTCAATACAGCACTAACACTAACCCAGTCAATACAGCACTAACCCAGTCAATACAGCACTAACCCAGTCAATACAGCACTAACACTAACCCAGTCAATACAGCACTAACCCAGTCAATACAGTACTAACACTAACCCAGTCAATACAGCACTAACACTAACCCAGTCCTGTGGCTCTGTGTGGTGTATTTGTATTTATGAACAGAGCCCCAGGACCAGCTTGCTTAGGGGACTCTTCTCCAGGTTCATCTCTCTGTAGGTGATGGCTTTGTTATGGAAGGTTTGGGAATCACTTCGTTTTGGGTGATTGTAGAATTTAGCGGTTCTTTTCTGGATTTTGATCATTAGTGGATATCGGGCTAATTCTGCTCTCCAGTTGACACTGTGTCAAGTCACTCCAGTTGACACTGTGTCAAGTCACTCCAGTTCACACTGTGTCAAGTCACTCCAGTTCACACTGTGTCAAGTCACTCCAGTTCACACTGTGTCAAGTCACTCCAGTTCACACTGTGTCAAGTCACTCCAGTTCACACTGTGTCAAGTCACTCCAGTTCACACAGTGTCAAGTCACTCCAGTTGACACTGTGTCAAGTCACTCCAGTTCACACTGTGTCAAGTCACTCCAGTTCACACTGTGTCAAGTCACTCCAGTTCACACAGTGTCAAGTCACTCCAGTTCACACAGTGTCAAGTCACTCCAGTTCACACAGTGTCAAGTCACTCCAGTTCACACAGTGTCAAGTCACTCCAGTTCACACAGTGTCAAGTCACTCCAGTTCACACAGTGTCAAGTCACTCCAGTTCACACAGTGTCAAGTCACTCCAGTTCACACTGTGTCAAGTCACTCCAGTTGACACCGTGTCAAGTCACTCCAGTTCACACAGTGTCAAGTCACTCCAGTTCACACAGTGTCAAGTCACTCCAGTTCACACTGTGTCAAGTCACTCCAGTTCACACAGTGTCAAGTCACTCCAGTTCACACTGTGTCAAGTCACTCCAGTTCACACTGTGTCAAGTCACTCCAGTTCACACAGTGTCAAGTCACTCCAGTTCACACTGTGTCAAGTCACTCCAGTTCACACAGTGTCAAGTCACTCCAGTTCACACAGTGTCAAGTCACTCCAGTTCACACAGTGTCAAGTCACTCCAGTTCACACAGTGTCAAGTCACTCCAGTTCACACTGTGTCAAGTCACTCCAGTTGACACCGTGTCAAGTCACTCCAGTTCACACAGTGTCAAGTCACTCCAGTTCACACAGTGTCAAGTCACTCCAGTTCACACAGTGTCAAGTCACTCCAGTTCACACAGTGTCAAGTCACTCCAGTTCACACTGTGTCAAGTCACTCCAGTTGACACCGTGTCAAGTCATTCCAGTTCACACTGTGTCAAGTCACTCCAGTTCACACAGTGTCAAGTCACTCCAGTTCACACTGTGTCAAGTCACTCCAGTTCACACTGTGTCAAGTCACTCCAGTTCACACTGTGTCAAGTCACTCCAGTTCACACTGACCGTGGAAGTAGACCATCAGTTTTTCCAACTCATCTGTTGATAGCACCTGATAAATTCAGGGTATCAATGTTGTTGAGAAAAGTAGAAAAGTTTTGTAGTTGCCAATGGTTAATGTTATAACTTACTGTAGAAAGAACGATCAACACACATATATTTGGATAAAAAAACAAGTCACATGTACTGTATATTATGAAGAGGGTGGGGCTCAAGCTGTATCCCTGTCTCACCCCATGACCCTGTGTAAATAAATGTGTGTACATGGATTTTATAACTTCATTTTTTTCCGTCAACACCACTTTCCATCAATTTGTATTGCAGATCCTCATGCCAAATTGAGTCAAAAGCTTTATGAAATCAACAATGCATGAGAACACTTTTCCTTTGTTTTGGTGTGTTTATCAATTAGGGTGTGCAGAGGGTGGCAGGTAGCCTAGTGGTTAGAGCGTTGGGAGAGAGAGATAAAACCCTTATAAACCCTATAGCGGCAGGTAGCCTAGTGGTTAGAGCGTTGGGACAGTAACCTACTTAATGTAGTGACAGTGTGGGGCGGCAGGTAGCCTAGTGGTTAGAGCGTTGGGCCAGTAACCTACTTAATGTAGTGACAGTGTGGGGTGGCAGGTAGCCTAGTGGTTAGAGCGTTGGGACAGTAACCTACTTAATGTAGTGACAGTGTGGGGCGGCAGGTAGCCTAGTGGTTAGAGCGTTGGGCCAGTAACCTACTTAATGTAGTGACAGTGTGGGGCGGCAGGTAGCCTAGTGGTTAGAGCGTTGGGCCAGGTTGCTAGATCGAATCCCTGAGCTGACAAGGTAAAAATCTGTCGTTCTGCCCCTGAACAAGGCAGTTCCTAGGCTGTCATTGTAAATAAGAATTTGTTCTTAACTGACTTGCCTAGTTAAATAACATGAATACGTGGTCTGTTGTACGGTAATTTGTTATAAAGCCAATTTGACATTTGCTCAGTACATTGTTTTCACTGAGGAAATGTTCGAGTCTGCTGTTAATGATAATGCAGAGGATTTTCCCAAGGTTGCTGTTGACACATATGCCATGGTACAGTAGTTATTGGGGTCAAATTTCCCTCCACCTTTGTGGATTGGGGTTGGTTCCAAATATTGGGGAAGATGCCCAAGCTGAGGATGATGTTAGAGAGTTTAAGAATAGCCCATTTGAATTTGTGGTCTGTATATTTTATCATTTTGTTTAGGATGGCATCAACACCACAGGCCTTTTTGGGTTAGAGGGTTTGTATTTTGGCCTGAAGTTCATTCAATGTAATTGGAGAATCCAGTGGGTTTCTGTTCTTTAATAGTTGATTCTAAGATTTGTATTTGATCATGTTTTTTCTGTTCTCAGTACAGCTGACTCTACACAGCTCTCAGTACAGCGGACTCTACACAGTTCCTCACAGAAGAGATAACAAAAAGAACGACAATATGAATATGAAATGAACACATCCCTCCTCCCCTTCTTACAGATAAAGAAACAGCAGCAGGATGTGATGGGCTTCCTGTCAGCCAATAAGATTGAGTTTGAGGAGTGTGACATCGCTGCCAATGAGGACAACAGGAAGTGGATGAGAGAGAATGTTCCGGAAGAGGCTCGACCCGCTGCAGGGAACCCTCTACCTCCACAGATCTTCAACCAGGACAGATACTGCGGGGTGGGTGCAGGATAATGAGCGATAGTGAATTCTAATGAATTGGCATTGACTCACTCAGCAGGTGTACAAGCATCATTCTGTTTCTATGTTAGTCTGTAACAGCCCTACTAGAATAGTTTTCATTAGATTGACCCAGTTTTTCTGTCCAGGTTTAGAGAGGTGAATGTGGGTTCAGCTCAGTCAGTCAGGCATCATGTTGACTAATAGAGGATGTAGTAGAGTGGTGACGAGGTTATGGTATAAAGGACTAATAGAGGATGTAGTAGAGTGGTGATGAGGTTTTGGTATAAAGGACTAATAGAGGATGTAGTAGAGGGTTCAATAACACAAAGACAGAGGAGATGACATGAAGCTTCAGTAAAGTTTGTGCTCTGTAGTAAAGTGTGTGTGTGTGGTGTGTGGTTTGGTGTGGTGTGTGTGTGTGTGTGTGTGGTGTGTGTGTGTGTGTGTGTGTGTGTGTGTGTTGTAACATAACTGTTTTTGCTGTTGGGTGTGAAGCCAGCTTGTCCTGTGAGATAATAAAATAAGCTGGACTTGCTATTATTGAATAGCTCCTGTTAACCTTCTCTCTCTCCTTCAGAACTACATGGCTGTAGGGTTTATAAGGGGTTTATCTCTCACTCCTTCAGAACTACATGGCTGTAGGGTTTATAAGGGGTTTATCTTTCTCTCCTTCAGAACTACATGGCTGTAGGGTTTATAAGGGGTTTATCTTTCTCTCTTCAGAACTACGAGGCGTTCTTTGATGCCAGAGAAGACAATGTTGTCTACGCTTTCCTGGGTCTCACCGCTCCCCCTGGATCTAAGGTACCCTAAACTCTACACCCAAATCCCTAACTCTTCCTGTGTCTGGTAGAGGCAGAATCAGATAACCTACTCGCCGCCCAATTCTTGCAAGGCACCTTGATCTCCGCCCCCTGTAGTTCCTTATGTTCTTCATGTGAATGATGGGGATTTGGGACTTGTCTGGAGCAACGTTGTATCCTTCTTGTCAGACTCATTAAAGAAATAATCAACATTATGTACAAAATAAGTTATAAACAATGCGAAAAAACACAAAAAAATAGCGCAATTGGTTAGGAGCCTGTGGAATGTCAGCCATCCCCTCCGGTGCCATTCTGTATCATTTTACTGCGACAAATTATTATATTAGGCTGCATGAGCATTCTAGGCCTACAGTCAGTTACTATAGTAGGCTAAAACCTCAGAGGATTGGCAGTCCCACCCACATCCTCTGTCTGAGGCTGATGAGCACCCCACCAGGCTCTAAGGTAACACTCTAACTTTAGTCATCAACTTTAGTCCAAGGTACACTTAACAAAGAGCTGCAGTTAGTTTCAGAATGGGTGGCAAGGAATAAGTTAGAACTAAATATTTCTAAAACTAAAAGCATTGTATTTGGGACAAATCATTCACTATACCCTAAACCTCAACTAAATCTTGTAATGAATAATGTGGAAATTGAGCAGGTTGAGGTGACTAAACTGCTTGGTGTATCCCTCGATGGTAAACTGTCATGGTCAAAGCATACTGATACAACAGTAGCTAAGATGGGGAGAAGTCTGTCTATAAGAAGGCAGAGCAGCGCTTTATTAACAACACTATCAACAAGGCAGATACTACAGGCCCTAGTTTCTACCTTCTTAACAGCACTATCAACAAGGCAGATCCTACGGGCCCTAGTTTCTACCTTCTTAACAAAACTATCAACAAGGCAGATCCTACAGGCCCTAGTTTCTACCTTCTTAACAACACTGTCAACAAGGCATGTCCTACAGGCCCTAGTTTCTACCTTCTTAACAACACTATCAACAAGGCAGATCCTACAGGCCCTAGTTTCTACCTTCTTAACAGCACTATCAACAAGGCAGGTCCTAGTTTATACCTTCTTAACAACACTATCAACAAGGCAGGTCCTACAGGCTCTAGTTTCTACCTTCTTAACAACACTATCAACAAGGCAGGTCCTACAGTCCCTAGTTTCTACCTTCTTAACAACACTATCAACAAGGCAGGTCCTACAGGCTCTAGTTTCTAACTTAACAACACTATCAACAAGGCAGGTCCTACAGGCTCTAGTTTCTACCTTCTTAACAACACTATCAACAAGGCAGATCCTACAGGCCCTAGTTTCTACCTTCTTAACAGCACTATCAACAAGGCAGGTCCTACAGGCCCTAGTTTCTACCTTCTTAACAACACTGTCAACAAGGCATGTCCTACAGGCCCTAGTTTCTACCTTCTTAACAACACTATCAACAAGGCAGATCCTACAGGCCCTAGTTTCTACCTTCTTAACAAAACTATCAACAAGGCAGGTCCAACAGGCCCTAGTTTCTACCTTCTTAACAACACTGTCAACAAGGCATGTCCTACAGGCCCTAGTTTCTACCTTCTTAACAGCACTATCAACAAGGCAGGTCCTAGTTTCTACCTTCTTAACAACACTATCAACAAGGCAGGTCCTACAGGCTCTAGTTTCTACCTTCTTAACAACACTATCAACAAGGCAGGTCCTACAGGCTCTAGTTTCTAACTTCTTAGCAACACTATCAACAATGCAGGTCCTACAGTCCCTAGTTTCCATCTTCTTAACAACACTATCAACAAGGCAGGTCCTACAGGCCCTAGTTTCTACCTTCTTAACACTATCAACAAGGCAGATCCTACAGGCCCTAGTTTCTACCTTCTTAACAGCACTATCAACAAGGCAGGTCCTAGTTTCTACCTTCTTAACAACACTATCAACAAGGCAGGTCCTACAGGCTCTAGTTTCTACCTTAACAACACTATCAACAAGGCAGGTCCTACAGGCTCTAGTTTCTACCTTCTTAACAACACTATCAACAAAGCGGGTCCTACAGTCCCTAGTTTCTACCTTCTTAACAACACTATCAACAAGGCAGGTCCTACAGGCTCTAGTTTCTACTTTAACAACACTATCAACAAGGCAGGTCCTACAGGCTCTAGTTTCTACCTTCTTAACAACACTATCAACATGGCAGGTCCTACAGTCCCTAGTTTCCATCTTCTTAACAACACTATCAACAAGGCAGGTCCTACAGGCCCTAGTTTCTACCTTCTTAACAACACTGTCAACAAGGCATGTCCTACAGGCCCTAGTTTCTACCTTCTTAACAGCACTATCAACAAGGCAGATCCTACAGGCCCTAGTTTCTACCTTCTTAACAGCACTATCAACAAGGCAGGTCCTAGTTTCTACCTTCTTAACAACACTATCAACAAGGCAGGTCCTACAGGCTCTAGTTTCTACCTTAACAACACTATCAACAAGGCAGGTCCTACAGGCTCTAGTTTCTACCTTCTTAACAACACTATCAACAAGGCAGGTCCTACAGTCCCTAGTTTCTACCTTCTTAACAGCACTATCAACAAGGCAGATCCTACAGGCCCTAGTTTCTACCTTCTTAACAGCACTATCAACAATGCAGATCCTACAGGCCCTAGTTTCTACCTTCTTAACAACACTATCAACAATGCAGATCCTACAGGCCCTAGTTTCTACCTTCTTAACAGCACTATCAACAATGCAGATCCTACAGGCCCTAGTTTCTACCTTCTTAACAGCACTATCAACAATGCAGATCCTACAGGCCCTAGTTTCTATCTTCTTAACAGCACTATCAACAATGCAGATCCTACAGGCCCTAGTTTCTACCTTCTTAACAGCACTATCAACAATGCAGATCCTACAGGCTCTAGTTTTGACGTACCTGGACTACTGTTCAGTCGTCTGGTCAAGTGCCACAACTTGTTCAGAACAGGGCAGCGTAGTAATCAAACTGCCTTACTGTGTTTGTGAACTGTACTAAAATAGCCTCTTTTTACCTTGGACGTACACAGAGAGCTAATATTAATAATATGCATGTCAGTCTCTCCTGGCTCAAAGTGGAAGAGAGATTGACTTCATCACAACTTGTATTTGTCAGAGTTATTGACATGTTGAATGCACCGAGCTGTCTGTCTAAAAGACTGGCACACAGCTCGGACAACCATGCATACCCCACAATACAAGCCACAAAGGGTCTCTTCACAATCCCTAAGTCCAGAACAGACTATGGGAGGCTCACAGCACTATATAGAGCCATAACTACATGGAACTCTATTCCACAGTACTACATAGAGCCATGACTACATGGAACTCTATTCCACAGTACTACATAGAGCCATAACTACATGGAACTCTATTCCACAGTACTACATAGAGCCATGACAACATGGAACTCTATTCCACAGTACTACATAGAGCCATGACTACATGGAACTCTATTCCACAGTACTACATAGAGCCATGACTACATGGAACTCTATTCCACAGTACTACATAGAGCCATGACTACATGGAACTCTATTCCACAGTACTACATAGAGCCATGACTACATGGAACTCTATTCCACAGTACTACATAGAGCCATGACTACATGGAACTCTATTCCACAGTACTACATAGAGCCATGACTACATGGAACTCTATTCCACATCAAGTAACTGATGCAGCTGGACAATCAGATAAAAATACACCTTATGGAGCAGCGGGGACTGTGAAGCAACACAAACATACGCACAGACACATGCATACACACACACACACAATAACATATGCACTATAGACACACATACACATGGATTTTGTGTTGTAGATATGTGGTAGTAGAGTAGTGGCCTGAGGGCACAAATTTAATGTGTTGTGAAATCTGTTCTGAATGTATGTGTGTTGCTGGACTCCAGGAAGAGTAGCTGCTGCCTTGACAGGAGCGGCAGGGTAGCCTAGTGGTTGGACTAGTAACCGGAAGGTTGCAAGTTCAAACCCCCGAGCTGACACGGTACATCTGTCGTTCTGCCCTTGAACAGGTAGTTAACCCACTGTTCCTAGGCCGTCATTGAAAATAAGAATTTGTTCTTAACTGACTTGCCTAGTTAAATAAAGGTAAAAAATAAAAAATAAATAAAAATGGGGATCCATAATAAATGCAAATACCTCACACTTAACCATAACCACACACCCCTCACATGTATTAACACTTAACCATAACCACACCTGTCACATTCTGTCTTCTATCAGTTACACCTATTATCAAACCCAACTTCATCCTGTATATACATACCCCTTTGTCTGTCTGTCTCTGCACCCTGGCTCCCCCTCTCTGTCACTCAGGGAACTTCAGGGAGGTGTGTCTGTCACCATGGAGATACAGGGGCTTTCTTTGGTCACACTGAAGCTGACTGAAACCAACAGACCTTACTACTAAAATTCACCACACCTCTTTCCCCCTCCCCACTCTCTCCCTCTCTCACCCGCCCCACTCTCTCTCTCCCCTTCCCCATTCTCTATACATCTCTCTCTCTCTCTCCCCCCTCCCTCCCTCTCCCCCTCCCTCCCTCCCTCTCCCCAATCTCACTCTCCCTTTTCCCACCTCTCTCTGTCCCTCCCGCTCTCTCTTCATATTTCTCTCTGTAGGAGGCTGAGGCCCTAGCCAAGAGAGAGCAGCAATAGTTCCACAGTGCTCCTTCCTCCAACCACAGACCAGACCAGATCATGACCAAGCCAGAGCCTGCTGGGCAGACCATACCATATCATTCTCACTTTGTTAGAGGTCAGGGGGTTCTTTCCAGATGTTTAGTTTAGTTTTGTTGTTGTGTCTCATGCTTCAGCTGTGCCTTATCAGCTGGGTGTGAGGAGGTACTGAAGCAGAGCATGCTGGGTACCCATGAGTCCCTCCGCTGGCCTTAAAACCTGTTGTCTGAATGTCTCCACACCTGATGTCATGATGTCCCAGTCAGTCTGAATGCATATCCTCTAGAAGACAGGATGTACTATCAGAGTAGCACTTCTCTATAATGTTAAACACAACAATGTTGCCTTCCTCCTCTCTCCAAATGTCCCAGCTGTCCTCCTGTCTACTTCTTCCTCTCCATACACTATTCTCAGCAATCTTACCATCTTCTGTTCTACAGAGAACACGGCACCTAGATGCTAGTTGTTTTATGCCTGAGGCCCTGTGACTTAATGTTTGATCTGCTTGTTTTGATAGAGATGCAATGTGATAAAGATAACATGAAGTAATACAAATATAACATGCCAAAATATACATCTGTAACGGAAGCAGAGAGGTGATGTATTATTGTAAACATGTCTGTATACCGCTAACTACTCAATTCAGATTCACACATATACTGGTCAGAATGTTTGTTCAGCTTGGTGCCATAGTATAATATGATCCATATAATCTCTCCTCTCTTCTCTGCCTCACCATAATAGTCTTATTTTTATGTACAATAAAGATCTGAGAGTTGTTTTACTGGTTATAACAGCGTTGTGCGTTGATATTATCACACATTGACAGTATGCCAATATCCATGCAAACAGAGGAAAAAACTCAATCTGAAAGTTCTAGGGCTCGATTCAATCACATTAGCGTTGACACCATATGGCGATTGTTTTGTCGGAAGTGGCTCTGCATTAGAGCTGTCAAATCCACAAGCAGCTCCTTGTGTAACCTTATCGCCTACACTACCTTTGAATGCAACGAAACCCAGCAGCTTTATATCCGACAAATCCCATGCAGCCGAGTTAGAGGTTCATGCAGCCGCGTTAGAAGTTCATGCAGCCGCGTTAGAAGTTCATGCAGCCGCGTTAGAAGTTCATGAAGCCGAGTTAGAAGTTCATGCAGCCGCGTTAGAAGTTCATGCAGCCGCGTTAGAAGTTCATGCAGCCGAGTTAGAGGTTCATGCAGCCGAGTTAGAAGTTCATGCAGCCGAGTTAGAAGTTCATGCAGCCGAGTTAGAGGTTCATGCAGCCGCGTTAGAAGTTCATGCAGCCGAGTTAGAAGTTCATGCAGCCGAGTTAGAAGTTCATGAAGCCGCGTTAGAAGTTCATGAAGCCGAGTTAGAAGTTCATGCAGCCGAGTTAGAAATTCATGCAGCCGCGTTAGAGGTTCATGCAGCCGAGTTAGAGGTTCATGCAGCTGAGTTAGAGGTTCATGCAGCCGAGTTAGAAGTTCATGCAGCCGAGTTAGAAGTTCATGCAGCCGCGTTAGAGGTTCATGCAGCCGAGTTAGAAGTTCATGCAGCCGCGTTAGAAGTTCATGCAGCCGCGTTAGAAGTTCATGCAGCCGAGTTAGAGGTTCATGCAGCCGAGTTAGAAGTTCATGCAGCCGAGTTAGAAGTTCATGCAGCCGAGTTAGAGGTTCATGCAGCCGCGTTAGAAGTTCATGCAGCCGAGTTAGAAGTTCATGCAGCCGAGTTAGAAGTTCATGAAGCCGCGTTAGAAGTTCATGCAGCAGAGTTAGAAGTTCATGCAGCCGCGTTAGAAGTTCATGCAGCCGAGTTAGAAGTTCATGCAGCCGAGTTAGAGGTTCATGCAGCCGAGTTAGAGGTTCATGCAGCCGAGTTAGAAGTTCATGAAGCCGCGTTAGAAGTTCATGCAGCCGAGTTAGAAGTTCATGCAGCCGAGTTAGAAGTTCATGCAGCCGAGTTAGAAGTTCATGCAGCCGCGTTAGAGGTTCATGAAGCCGCGTTAGAAGTTCATGCAGCCGAGTTAGAAGTTCATGCAGCCGAGTTAGAGGTTCATGCAGCCGAGTTAGAAGTTCATGCAGCCGAGTTAGAAGTTCATGCAGCCGCGTTAGAAGTTTAATGCCTGATGCTCTATTGTAGGGTATAGGCCCCACCCCTACAGTGAGCAGCACTACCATAGGCTCCACTCCTAACCCTATCCCCACCCCTACAGTGAGTATAACTACCATAGGCCCCACCCCTAAACCCGCCCCTACAATGAGCTGCACTACCACCAGTCAAGCTGATGTTAACAGTAACCCTAAATCCCTCTACACATCGAAAGAGGGTAGAGCGGGAGTTGATCCAGCACCAACAGCCAATAACTCCAAATATCCTTTCCTTTGCTCTCCTTTTTAACACAATAAAACAATAAAAACAAGTCAATGCATAATGTTGGTTTATTATTCATATCATCAAACAACACTATGGTTGAATATACAGTATCTCTTACCATATCTGATCCTGTACTGGGTTAGGGTTAGACTAACCCTAACCTTACCCTAACCTTACCCTAACCTAACCCTAACCTTACCCTAACCTAAAACCTCCCAGATAGATGGTAAAATCAGAAGACTAATCAGGACAGATAAGAACACACTCCACAACTATCAAATTCTATGTCTGTGAGGATAACCTCACACACATAGAAAAACTGGCAAAACAACTGTAAAATAAGCCACACATAATCATCTAACCAGCAGATAAAGGTTCAGAAATAGTAATAATAGATAAACATTGATACATACAGTATATGAAGCCAATTGATCATTGTCTAACACCAAACATTTAAACCAATAGAAAACAGTATACAACAAAGACACAGCTAAGGACAATAATAAAAAGACATTTACATCACAGCAAAACAACGGGACTTTCTCTACGGTACAGACACCCCAAGACCCAGACTATTCTACTTACTGTTAAAGATACACAAGGAACCGGGGACATGGACAATTCCCTTTGAAATTCATCCATTGTATCGGATTTTAATAGTGAATCCTATAACATCTCAAGGTACAGTGCCTTGCGAAAGTATTCGGCCCCCTTGAACTTTGCGACCTTTTGCCACATTTCAGGCTTCAAACATAAAGATATAAAACGGTATTTTTTTGTGAAGAATCAACAACAAGTGGGACACAATCATGAAGTGGAACGGCATTTATTGGATATTTCAAACTTTTTTAACAAATCAAAAACAGAAAATTTGGGCTTGCAAAATTATTCAGCCCCTTTACTTTCAGTGCAGCAAACTCTCTCCAGAAGTTCAGTGAGGATCTCTGAATGATCCAATGTTGACCTAAATGACTAATGATGATAAATACAATCCACCTGTGTGTAATCAAGTCTCCGTATAAATGCACCTGCACTGTGATAGTCTCAGAGGTCCGTTAAAAGCACAGAGAGCATCATGAAGAACAAGGAACACACCAGGCAGGTCCGAGATACTGTTGTGAAGGAGTTTAAAGCCGGATTTGGATACAAAAAGATTTCCCAAGCTTTAAATATCCCAAGGAGCACTGTGCAAGCGATAATATTGAAATGGAAGGAGTATCAGACCACTGCAAATCTACCAAGACCTGGCCATCCCTCTAAACTTTCAGCTCATACAAGGAGAAGACTGATCAGAGATGCAGCCAAGAGGCCCATGATCACCCTGGATGAACTGCAGAGATCTACAGCTGAGGTGGGAGACTCTGTCCATAGGACAACAATCAGTCGTATATTGCACAAATCTGGCCTTTATGGAAGAGTGGCAAGAAGAAAGCCATTTCTTAAAGATATCCATAAAAAGTGTTGTTTAAAGTTTGCCACAAGCCACCTGGGAGACACACCAAACATGTGGAAGAAGGTGCTCTGGTCAGATGAAACCAAAATTGAACTTTTTGGCAACAATGCAAAACGGTGTGTTTGGCGTAAAAGCAACACAGCACATCACCCTGAACACACCATCCCCACTGTCAAACATGGTGGTGGCAGCATCATGGTTTGGGCCTGCTTTCCTCCAGCAGGGACAGGGAAGATGGTTAAAATTGATGGGAAGATGGATGGAGCCAAATACAGGACCATTCTGGAAGAAAACCTGATGGAGTCTGCAAAAGACCTGAGACTGGGACGGAGATTTGTCTTCCAACAAGACAATGATCCAAAACATAAAGCAAAATCTACAATGGAATGGTTCAAAAATAAACATATCCAGGTGTTAGAATAGCCAAGTCAAAGTCCAGACCTGAATCCAATCGAGAATCTGTGGAAAAACTGAAAACTGCTGTTCACAAATGCTCTCCATCCAACCTCACTGAGCTCGAGCTGTTTTGCAAGGAGGAATGGGAAAAAATTTCAGTCTCTCGATGTACAAAACTGATAGAGACATACCCCAAGCGACTTACAGCTGTAATCGCAGCAAAAGGTGGCGCTACAAAGTATTAACTTAAGGGGGCTGAATAATTTTGCACGCCCAATTTTTCAGTTTTTGATTTGTTAAAAAAGTTTGAAATATCCAATAAATGTCGTTCCACTTCATGATTGTGTCCCACTTGTTGTTGATTCTTCACAAAAAAATACAGTTTTATATCTTTATGTTTGAAGCCTGAAATGTGGCAAAAGGTCGCAAAGTTCAAGGGGGCCGAATACTTTCGCAAGGCACTGTATATAGACCATTACATTAACCCTCTCTCCACCAGGCACCCCAGCTTTCTCAGGGACACTTACCACTTCATGGAGAGGATTGGAACCACAGTTGTTCCCACCCAAAACCACATTCACAATATATATTTATAGCCTATACACTAATATAAATACAGCAACAGGAATACAAGCAGTCAGAAACATTTGAAGAATTTGAGATTATTCAAAGTAGCCACCTTTTGTCTTGATGACAGCTTTGCACACTCTTCGTATTCTCTCAACCAGCTTCACCTGGAATGTTTTTTCAACCGTCTGGAAGGAGTTCCCACATATGCTGAGCACCTGTTGGCTGCTTTTCCTTCACTCTGCAGAATACTGTGTTAGCCATGCTGGTTAAGTGTGCCTTGAATTCTAAATAAATCACTGACAGTGTCGCCAGCGAAGCACCCCCACACCATCACACCTCCTCTTCCTTGCTTCACGGTGGGAATCAGACATGCAGAGATTATCCATTCACCTACTCTGCACCCCCACACCATAACCTAGACACATCAGACAAAAGGACAGATTTCCACTGGTCTAATGTCCATTGCTTATGATTCTTGGACCAAGAAAGTCTCTTCTAATTATGGTTGTCCTTTAGTAGTGGTTTCTTTGCAGCAATTCGACCATGAAGGCCTGATTCACACAGTCTCCTCTGAACAGTTGATGTTGAGATGTGTCTGTTACTTGAACTCTGTGAAGAATTTATTTGGGCTGTAATCTGAGGCTGGTAACTCTAATGAACTTACCTTTGCTGCAGAGGATAACTCTGGGTCTTCGTTTCCTGTGGCAGTCCTCATGAGAGCCAGGTAACTCTGGGTCTTCCTTTCCTGTGGCGGTCCTCATGAGAGCCAGGTAACTCTGGGTCTTCCTTTCCTGTGGCAGTCCTCATGAGAGCCAGTTAACTCTGGGTCTTCCTTTCCTGTGGCGGTCCTCATCAGAGCCAGTTAACTCTGGGTCTTCCTTTCCTGTGGCAGTCCTCATGAGAGCCAGTTAACTCTGGGTCTTCCTTTCCTGTAGCGGTCCTCATGAGAGACAGTTTCATCATAGCGGTTGATGGCTTTGCGACTGCACTTGAAGAAACTTCCAAAGTTCTTGAGTGACTTCATGTCTTCATGGATTGAGTGACTTCATGTCTTCATGGATTGAGTGACTTCATGTCTTAAAGTAATAATGGACTGTCGTTTCTCTTTGCTTATTTGAGCCGTTCTTGCCATAATATGGACTTGATCTTTTACCAAGTAGGGCTATCTTCTGTATACCAAATCAAAGTTTATTTGTCACATCCGCCGAATACAACAGGTGTAGTAGACCTTACAGTGAAATGCTTACTTACAGGCTCTAACCAATGGTGCGAAAAAAAAGTGTGTGTGTGTAGGTAAGTAAAGAAATAAAACAGTAAAAAGACATTTGAAAATAACAGTTGCAAGGCTCTATACAGACAGCGGTTAGTCAGGCTGATTGAGGTAGTATGTACATGTAGGTATGGTTAAAGTGACTATGCATATATGAACAGAGAGTAACAGTAGTGTAAATAGAGGGGTTGGCAGGTGGTGGGACACAATGCAGATAGCCTGGTTGGCTGTCACGTAGAGTAGGCCAGAAGGCTAAACTGGATAACCTAACCTCTATCAAAATAAAAAGATGGCGGAACCGTAAAAGTTCTTCTGTGCAAAGGTGTTTATTTACAAGTGATTCCGGAACAAAAAACAACAGTACTGCCATCAACGTCTACCTTATGGGACAGCTTAAAAACAATGCTGCCCCATCCACAGCTCAATCCAAACTGCCTCTTCATGACTGAAAGAGAGGCTCCTTTTGTAGGGCTAGCCCCTCCCCTCAGAACAATTAACCCTAATTAATTAATCAATTAACAATACAAACCTACATTTTCCATGAACTAAACATACTAAAGGATATACATTGCAACACGGTTTTAAACAATATCACAACATAACATTTACAACATTACATCACTACTGACAATATCTTTCAATATGCCCATATGCATTAATGAGCCATTTGGGACAGGCACTATAAAGCCAACCCAATTCCCTTAGCTCGGGTCCTTTTCCAGCATACCCGGAAGCTACAGAGATGGAGAGAGAGGAACAGAACAAACAAACAATGCGCTCATCCACAACATTGATAAGTATAATAATTATTGTATCTCTCAAATATGAACATTGACAAGTTTGAAATGCATGCACCAAGACAGAAGTTAATTTGTGTGTCGACCCACATTGTTAACTTATCTTATAATGGCGCAGGGAGGAGTGATGAATATGTGTGTGCGTTAAAGAACCAAATGCTGCCCGCGGCCAGTGACGGACTTCTACGTCACAATGTGCGGGAGCACTGGTTGGTCGGGCCAATTTAGGTAGCGCAAACCACTGCTTTTAACCAGGGCAAGGTGACCGTAAACATGAGTGAATACAAACAGTGTAGCTATTCCCTCCACAAGGCAATCAAACAAGCTAAGCGTCAGGATAGAGACAAAGTAGAGTCGCAATTCAACGGCTCAGACAGACTAAACAACTTCTTTGCTCGCATTGAGGACAATACAGTGCCACTGACACAGCCCGCTACCAAAACCTGCAGACTCTCCTTCACTGCAGCCGGCGTGAGTAAAACATTTAAATGTGTTCACCCTCGCAAGGCTGCAGACCCAGACAGCATCCCCAGCCGCGTCCTCAGAGCATGCGCAGAGCGGCTGGCTGGTGTGTTTACGGATATATTCAATCAATCCTTATCCCAGTCTGCTGTTCCAACATGCTTCAAGAGGGCCACCATTGTTCCTGTTCCCAAGAAAGCTAAGATAACTGAGCAAAACGACTACCGCCCCGTAGCACTCACTTCCGTCATTATGAAGTGCTTTGAGAGACTAGTCAAGGACTATATCACCTCCACCCTACCTGACACCCTAGACCCACTATAATATGCTTACCGCCCTAATAGGTCCACCCTGGGTCTCGACCCCGCCCTGTGCAACTGGGTACTGGACTTCCTGACGGGCCGCCCCCAGGTGGTAAGGGAAGGTAACAACATCCCCACCCTGCTGATCCTCAACACTGGGGCCCCACAAGGGTGCGTTCTGAGCCCTCTCCTGTACTACCTGTTCACCCACGACTGCGTGGCCATGCACGCTTCCAACTCAATCATCAAGTTTGCGGACGACACTACAGTGGTAGGCTTGATTACCAACAACGACGAGACAACCTACAGGGAGGAGGTGAGGGCCCTCGGAGTGTGGTGTCAGGTAAATAACCTCACACTCAACGTCAACAAAACAAAAGGAGATGATCGTGGACTTCAGGAAACAGCAGAGGGACTAGGAGCACCGCCTCTGGGTGAATGGTTTCCTGTTTGCTTATTTCCTAAAACAGCTGACGGAGTGCGGTCTTAGTGCCAGCATCTGTCTGTGGTGGTAAATAAACAGCCACTAAAAGTATAGCTGAGAACTCTCTAGGCAAGTAGTGTGGCCTGCAATTTATCACAATATACTTTACTTCAGGCGAGCAAAATCTAGAGAATTCCTTAGATTTCGTGCACCAGCTGTTGTTTACAAATATGCACAGACCGCCCCCCCTCGTCTAACCGGAGTGTGCTGTTCTATCTAGCTGGTGCAGCGTGTATCCCGCTAGCTGAATATCCATGTCGTCATTCAGCCACGATTCCGTGAAACATAGGATATTACAGTTTTTGATGTCCCGTTGGTAGGATATTCGTGATCGTACCTCGTCTAGTTTATTGTCCAATGATTGCACGTTGGCGAGTAATATTGACGGTAACGGCAGCTTTCCTAGTTGCCTTCTGCGGGTCCGGATGAGGCATCCAACTCTTCTTCCTCTGCGTCGCTTTCTTTTGCGAATAATTGGGATGTCTGCCTTGTGGGGTGTTTGGAGAATATCGTGTGAGTCCCGCTTGTTGTTGAAGAAATCTTCGTCTAATCCGAAGTGAGTGATCGCTGTCCTGATATCCAAAAGCTCTTTTCTTCCATAAGATACGGTTGCAGAAACATTATGTACAAAATAAGTTACAAATATCACAAAAATACAAACACATGATAGCACAATTGGTTAGGAGACCGTAAAACGGTGGCCATCTCCTTCGGCGCCATTTACCACCCTCACCTTGTCACGACACAATTGATTGGCTCAAACTTATTAAATTTACTTTTAACAAGGTACACATGTTAATTGAAATGCATTCTAGGTGACTACCTCATAAAACTGGTTGAGAGAATGCCAAGAGTGAGCAAAACTGTGACCTGTGTGAATGTAAGTATGCTCCCTCTAATTCTCTCTCTCTCCCTCTCCCCTCCCGGAGGCCCTGAGCCCTATGACCATGTCTCAGGACTACCTGGCATGATGACTTCTTGCTGTCCCCAGTCCACCTGGTTGTGCTGCTGCTCCAGTTTCAACTGTTCTGCCTGCGGCTATGGAACCATGACCTGTTCATCGGACGTGCTACCTGTCCCAGACCTGCTGTTTTTGACTCTCTCTCTCTACCGCACCTGCTATCTCTGACTCTGAATGATCGGCTATGAAAAGCCAACTGACATTTACTACAGAGATGCTAACCTTGATGTGCTGACCTTGCAACCTACAACCACTGTGATTATTATTGTTAGTTGACCCTGCTGGTCATTTATGAACATTTGAACATCTTGGCCATGTACTGTTATAATCTCCACCCGGCACAGCCAGAAGAGGACTGGCCACCCCACATAGCCTGGTTCCTCTCTAGGTTTCTTCCTAGGTTTTGGCCTTTCTAGGGAGTTTTTCCTAGCCACCGTGCTTCTACATCTACATTGCTTACTGTTTAGGGTTTTAGGCTGGGTTTCTGTATAGCACTTTGTGACATTGTTTAATGTAAAAAGGGCTTTATAAATACATTTGATTGATTAATGCAAAGGGTGCCTACTTTGAAGAATATAAAATATATTTAAATTTTTGTTTATGCTTTTTTGGTTACTACATGATTCCATGTTTTATTCATAGTTTATGTTATCACTATTATTCTACAATGTATAAAATAGTAAAAATAAAGAAAAAACCCAGAATTAGTAGGTGTGTCCAAACTTTTGACTGGTACTGTATCTTATGTCCAATGGGCACTGTCCACCAGCACAATTTTGACAATGGACACTGTCCAATTGCAGTAGAACATGTTAATACTGGGAATGTCTTATGTGTAATGGACACTGGCCATAAGCAATATATTACAATGGCATTTACCATCACGAATTGGACATGTTGTTACATTGCTGAAAGGCCCAATTGTCTGGCTTATTGAACTCAGGACTGCCTAGCAGTGATAGTGGTTCCTAATCCCTCGCTCGTTAGTGTTGATTTCAGCCTGTCCATTTGGTAATGGTAAATCACTACCTAAATATATTGGAAATGGACAGTGTCCATTGGCAATATGATATACTGCCAGTGCCAATATTTGCAGTATGAAATGTTGGCACTGGCAATATATCATATGGACACTGTCCATTGGCAACATATTACAATGGGCATTTATGCAGTTAATGGGTTTAAACTAACAAAGTCCACTACTGGGACACTCTACTGTACAAATACAACTCAAATGTGCTGTCCTATGACTGTTTATAATGATTTTAAGGAATGAGATGGCGGACTTGATTGTTGTCCAAATGTCATATCTTACAATGGCATTGGCCATATGATATATTGTATGTTCATACATCCCCTTAAAGGCCCTTCTTACTCTCATAATATCGATATATTGAGGGGTACCGGTGGCCCTGCACACGAGGCAAAAGGAATTTTGCAAATCGCATGCCCGGAAACCAATGTTATCCTTTGGGAGCAACTCGGATGTCAAACTACATGAACAGCCGCACACAGCTAGAATAACTTTGTGGCTGATCCACCCCAACCTCCCCATGAACTATCCCACAACATAACTCTCCTATAGAACTCTCCCACCACACAACTCACCTGTAGAACTCTCCCACCACAAAACTCTCCTAACCCTTAAATCTCCTATAGAACTCTCCTACAATATACATGTCCAATAGAACTCTCCCACCACATAACTCTCCTATAGAACTCTCCCACCACATAACTCTCCTATAGAACTCTCCCACCACATAACTCTCCATCAATTTAACTCTCCTATAGAACTCTCCTAACCCTTAAATATCCTATAGAACTCTCCTACAATATACATGTCCAATAGAACTCTCCCACCACATAACTCTCCTATAGAACTCTCCATCCAGTTAACTCTCCTATAGAACTCTCCCACCACATAACTCTCCTATAGAACTCTCCTATATAACTCTCCCACCACGTAACTCTCCTATAGAACTCTCCTACAATATACATGTCCAATAGAACTCTCCCAACACATAACTCTCCTATAGAACTCTCCTACAATATACATGTCCAATAGAACTCTCCCACCACATAACTCTCCTATAGAACTCTCCCACCACATAACTCTCCTATAGAACTCTCCTATAGAACTCTCCTAACCCTTAAGTCTCCTATAGAACTCTCCTACAATATACATGTCCAATAGAACTCTCCCACCACATAACTCTCCTATAGAACTCTCCATCCAGTTAACTCTCCTATAGAACTCTCCTAACCCTTAAATCTCCTATAGAACTCTCCTACAATATACATGTCCAATAGAACTCTCCCACCACATAACTCTCCTATAGAACTCTCCCACCACATAACTCTCCATCCAGTTAACTCTCCTATAGAACTCTCCTAACCCTTAAATATCCTATAGAACTCTCCTTCAATATACATGTCCAATAGAACTCTCCCACCACAAAACTCTCCTATAGAACTCTCCCACCACATAACTCTCCTATAGAACTCTCCATCAATTTAACTCTCCTATAGAACTCTCCTAACCCTTAAATCTCCTATAGAACTCTCCTACAATATACATGTCCAATAGAACTCTCCCACCACAAAACTCTCCTATAGAACTCTCCCACCACATAACTCTCCTATAGAACTCTCCATTAATTTAACTCTCCTATAGAACTCTCCTAACCCTTAAATCTCCTATAGAACTCTCCCACCACATAACTCTCCATCCAGTTAACTCTCCTATAGAACTCTCCTAACCCTTAATTATCCTATAGAACTCTCCTACAATATACATGTCCAATAGAACTCTCCCACCACAAAACTCTCCTATAGAACTCTCCCACCACATAACTCTCCATCCAGTTAACTCTCCTATAGAACTCTCCCACCACGTAACTCTCCTATAGAACTCTCCCACCACATAACTCTCCATCCAGTTAACTCTCCTATAGAACTCTCCTAACCCTTAACTCTCCTATAGAACTCTCCCACCACATAACTCTCCATCCAGTTAACTCTCCCACCACGTAACTCTCCTATAGAACTCTCCTAACCCTTAAATCTCCTATAGAACTCTCCTACAATATACATGTCCAATAGAACTCTCCCACCACAAAACTCTCCTATAGAACTCTCCCACCACGTAACTCTCCTATAGAACTCTCCCACCACATAACTCTCCATCCAGTTAACTCTCCTATAGAACTCTCCTAACCCTTAACTCTCCTATAGAACTCTCCCACCACAAAACTCTCCTATAGAACTCTCTCACCACATAACTCTCCATCCAGTTAACTCTACTATAGAACTCTCCCACCACGTAACTCTCCTATAGAACTCTCCTAACCCTTAAGTCTCCTATAGAACTCTCCTACAATATACATGTCCAATAGAACTCTCCCACCACATAACTGTAACAGGCAGTAACAGATATTGTGGATGGTAACAGAGTAACAGACATTCTGGATGGTAACAGACAGCCAACAGAGTAACAGACATTCTGGATGGTAACAGACATTCTGGATGGTAACAGCCAACAGAGTAACAGACATTCTGGATGGTAACAGACAGCCAACAGAGTAACAGACATTATGCATGGTAACAGACAGCCAACAGAGTAACAGACATTCTGGATGGTAACAGACATTATGCATGGTAACAGACAGCCAACAGAGTAACAGACATTCTGGATGGTAACAGACAGCCAACAAAGTAACAGACATTCTGGATGGTAACAGACAGCCAACAGAGTAACAGACATTCTGGATGGTAACAGACAGCCAACAGAGTAACAGACATTCTGGATGGTAACAGACAGTAACAGACATTATGGATGGTAACAGAGTAACAGACATTATGCATGGTAACAGACAGCCAACAGAGTAACAGACATTCTGGATGGTAACAGACAGCCAACAGAGTAACAGACATTCTGGATGGTAACAGACAGCCAACAGAGTAACAGACATTCTGGATGGTAACAGACAGCCAACAGAGTAACAGACATTATGCATGGTAACAGACATACTGGATGGTAACAGACATTATGCATGGTAACAGACATTATGCATGGTAACAGACATACTGGATGGTAACAGACATTATGCATGGTAACAGACATACTGGATGGTAACAGACATACTGGATGGTAACAGACAGCCAACAGAGTAACAGACATTATGGATGGTAACAGACAGCCAACAGAGTAACAGACATTCTGGATGGTAACAGACAGCCAACAGAGTAACAGACATTATGGATGGTAACAGACAGTCAACAGAGTAACAGACATTATGGATGGTAACAGACAGCCAACAGAGTAACAGACATTCTGGATGGTAATAGACAGCCAACAGAGTAACAGACATTCTGCATGGTAACAGACAGTCACAAACATTCTGCATGGTAACAGACAGTCACAAACATTCTGCATGGTAACAGACAGTCACAAACATTCTGCATGGTAACAGACAGCCACAAACATTCTGCATGGTAACAGACAGCCACAAACAGTCTGCATGGTAACAGAGTAACAGACATTATGGATGGTAACAGACAGCCAACAGAGTAACAGACATTCTGGATGGTAACAGACAGTCACAAACATTCTGCATGGTAACAGACAGTCACAAACATTCTGCATGGTAACAGAGTAACAGACATTCTGGATGGTAACAGACAGCCAAAAGAGTAACAGACATTCTGGATGGTAACAGACAGCCAACAGAGTAACAGACATTCTGCATGGTAACAGACAGTCACAAACATTCTGCATGGTAACAGACAGTCACAAACATTCTGCATGGTAACAGACAGTCGCAAACATTCTGCATGGTAACAGAGTAACAGACATTATGGATGGTAACAGACAGCCAACAGAGTAACAGACATTCTGGATGGTAACAGACAGTCACAAACATTCTGCATGGTAACAGACAGTCACAAACATTCTGCATGGTAACAGAGTAACAGACATTCTGGATGGTAACAGACAGCCAACAGAGTAACAGACATTCTGGATGGTAACAGACAGTCACAAACATTCTGCATGGTAACAGACAGCCACAAACATTCTGCATGGTAACAGACAGCCACAAACATTCTGCATGGTAACAGACAGCCACAAACATTCTGCATGGTAACAGAGTAACAGACATTCTGCATGGTAACAGACAGTCAGAAACATTCTGCATGGTAACAGACAGTAACAGACATTCTGCATGGTAACAGACAGTAACAGACATTCTGGGTGGTAACAGACAGTAACAGACATTCTGGGCAGAGTAACAACAGACAGAGTCGTCAGGTCAGTTATTATGGAGTCTGTTTATTGTTGTGTCTGATACTAGACCAGACAAGGCGTAGTGATAAGTAATATAAAAGGCATTGTGAGCCCAGCACAGTTAGTTTAGGATCCTTCCACAGGCACAGGGTGTGGAGTGTTTGTGTGTGTCAGTACAGTCACTCTGGTCCGGTCTCAGTCTCTAGTTCCTCTGATACAGACGACTCATTGAGCTCAGCAATCAATGAACCGTCTTGGTTTATAGTGACCAATGGGAGGTCCTTGTTGGGGTTGACCAATGGTGTCTCGTCATTGCTCCCGGCCAACGGGGACTCGTGATTGGATGCAGAGTTTGTTGTTATGGAGATGGGGTTGGCTCCTCCCTCTGGACTCATGTCCCAGTCCTGATCTGCAGGCTGAGGTAGACTGGCTAGAAGTTCCTACACACACACACACACACACACACACACACACACACAGTCAGAGACACACTATGCTGTTTCGAAATGAAATGATGTTGTGTATGTGCATGTACATGTAAGTGTAAGTGTGGTTGTACCTGTTGTCTGTCCAGGTTGTTGGTCCTGACAGCGGTCAGAAGACTCTTGGTGAAGGTCTCCAACTCATAATATCTCTGATTCTGATTCTCTAGTTGGCTCTCCAGATACTGCACCTCCTCAAGCTGAACACACACAGACAACATGGCATACTGGCCTATACACATCATGGTATGGCTGTGTGTGTGTGTGTGTGTGTGTGTGTGTGTGTGTGTGTGTTCCATCACCTTAAACTCCAGGAGGTTCTGCATGTTTTCCATATCAGATCCGACCATCTCAACACCATCATCATCATCATCATCAATCACCTCTATCTTCTGTCAGGAAACACAACCCTATATAATCAGTGACTAAATCTGTCAGGAAACACAACCCTATATAATCAGTGGCTAAATCTGTCAGGAAACACAACCCTATATAATCAGTGGCTAAATCTGTCAGGAAACACAACCCTATATAATCAGTGGCTAAATCTGTCAGGAAACACAACCCTATATAATCAGTGGCTAAATCTGTCAGGAAACACAACCCTACAGAGATGGCCGCCTCGCTTCGCGTTCCTAGGAAACAATGCAGTTTTTTGGTTTTTTTTACGTGTTATTTCTTACATTGGTACCCCAGGTCATCTTAGGTTTCATTACATACAGGCGGGAAGAACTACTTAATATAAGATCAGCGTCAACTCACCATCAGTACGACCAAGAATATGACTTTCGCGAAGCGGATCCTGTGTTCTGCCTTTCACCCAGGACAACGGAATGTCAGCCGTATATATCCCCCCCAAGCAGACACATCGATGGCTCTGAACGAACTTTATTTGACTCTTTGCAAACTGGAATCCATACATCCTGAGGCTGCATTCATTGTTGCTGGGGATTTTAACAAGGCTAATCTGAAAACAAGACTCCCTAAAATGTATCAGCATATCGATTGCGCCACCAGGGCTGGCAAAACCTTGGATCACTGTTATTCTAACTTCCACGACGCATATAAGGCCCTGCCCCGCCACCTTTTCGGGAAAAGCTGACCACGACTCCATTTTGCTGATCCCTGCCTACAGACAGAAACTAAAACAAGAAGCTCCCACGTTGAGGTCTGTCCAACGCTGGTCCGACCAAGCTGATTCCACACTCCAAGACTGCTTCCATCACGTGGACTGGGACATGTTTCGTATTGCGTCAGGCAACAACATTGACAAATACACTGATTCGGTGTGCGAGTTCATTAGAACGTGCGTTGAAGATGTCGTTCCCATAGCAACGATTAAAACATTCCCTAACCAGAAACCGTGGATTGATGGCAGCATTCGCGTGAAACTGAAAGCGCGAACCACTGCTTTTAATCAGGGCAAGGTGTCTGGTAACATGACTGAATACAAACAATGCAGCTATTCCCTCCGCAAGGCTATCAAACAAGCTAAGTGTCAGTACAGAGACAAAGTAGAATCTCAATTCAACGGCTCAGACACAAGAGGTATGTGGCAGGGTCTACAGTCAATCACGGACTACAAGAAGAAAACCAGCCCAGTCACGGACCAGGATGTCTTGCTCCCAGGCAGACTAAATAACTTTTTTGCCCGCTTTGAGGACAATACAGTGCCACTGACACGGCCTGCAATGGAAACATGCGGTCTCTCCTTGACTGCAGCCGAGGTGAGTAAAACATTTAAACGTGTTAACCCTCGCAAGGCTGCAGGCCCAGACGGCATCCCCAGCCGCGCCCTCAGAGCATGCGCAGACCAGCTGGCTGGTGTGTTTATGGACATATTCAATCAATCCCACATGCTGTTCCCACATGCTTCAAGAGGGCCACCATTGTTCCTGTTCCCAAGAAAGCTAAGGTAACTGAGCTAAACGACTACCGCCCCGTAGCACTCACTTCCGTCATCATGAAGTGCTTTGAGAGACTAGTCAAGGACCATATCACCTCCACCCTACCTGACACCCTAGACCCACTCCAATTTGCTTACCGCCCAAATAGGTCCACAGACGACGCAATCTCAACCACACTGCACACTGCCCTAACCCATCTGGACAAGAGGAATACCTATGTGAGAATGCTGTTCATCGACTCCAGCTCGGCATTTAACAACATAGTACCCTCCAAGCTCGTCATCAAGCTCGAGACCCTGGGTCTTGACCCCGCCCTGTGCAACTGGGTACTGGGCTTCCTGACGGGCCGCCCCCAGGTGGCGAGGGTAGGTAACAACATCTCCTCCCCACTGATCCTCAACACTGGGGCCCCACAAGGGTGCGTTCTGAGCCCTCTCCTGTACTCCCTGTTCACCCACGACTGCACGGCAACGCACGCCTCCAACTCAATCATCAAGTTTGCGGACGACACAACAGTGGTAGCCTTGATTACCAACAACGACGAGACGGCCTACAGGGAGGAGGTGAGGGCCCTCGGAGTGTGGTGTCAGGACAATAACCTCACACTCAACGTCAACAAAACTAAGGAGATGATTGTGGACTTCAGGAAACAGCAGAGGGAACACCCCCCTATCCACATCGATGGAACAGTAGTGGAGAGGGTAGTAAGTTTTAAGTTCCTCGGCATACACATCACAGACAAACTAAATTGGTCCACTCACACAGACAGCATCGTGAAGAAGGCGCAGCAGCGCCTCTTCAACCTCAGGAGGCTGAAGAAATTCGGCTTGTCACCAAAAACACTCACAAACTTCTACAGATGCACAATCGAGAGCATCCTGGCGGGCTGTATCACCGCCTGGTACGGCAACTGCTCCGCCCACAACCGTAAGGCTCTCCAGAGGGTAGTGAGGTCTGCACAACGCATCACCGGGGGCAAACTACCTGCCCTCCAGGACACCTACACCACCCGATGTTACAGGAAGACCATAAAGATCATCAAGGACAACAACCACCCGAGCCACTGCCTGTTCACCCCGCTATCATCCAGAAGGCGAGGTCAGTACAGGTGCATCAAAGCTGGGACCGAGAGACTGAAAAACAGCTTCTATCTCAAGGCCATCAGACTGTTAAACAGCCACCACTAACATTGAGTGGCTGCTGCCAACACACTGACTCAACTCCAGCCACTTCAATAATGGGAATTGATGGGAAATGATGTAAAATATATCACTAGCCACTTTAAACAATGCTACCTAATAGAATGTTACTTACCCTACATTATTCATCTCATATGTATACGGATATACTGTACTCTATCATCTACTGCATCCTTATGTAATACATGTATCACTAGTCACTTTAACTATGCCACTTTGTTTACATACTCATCTCATATGTATATACTGTACTCGATACCATCTACTGTATCTTGCCTATGCTGCTCTGCACCATCACTCATTCATATCTTTATGTACATATTCTTTATCCAATTACACTGTGTATAAGATATTAGTTTTGGAAATGTTAGTTAGATTACTTGTTGGTTATTCCTGCATTGTCGGAACTGGAAGCACAAGTATTTCGCTACACTCACATTAACATCTGCTAACCACGTGTATGTGACAAATAAAATTTGATTTGATTTGATATATAATCAGTGACTAAACCTGTCAGGAAACACAACCCTATATAATCAGTGACTAAATCTGTCAGGAAACACAACCCTATATAATCAGTGACTAAATCTGTCAGGAAACACAACCCTATATAATCAGTGGCTAAATCTGTCAGGAAACACAACCCTATATAATCAGTGACTAAATCTGTCAGGAAACAAAAACCCTATGTAATCAGTGGCTAAATCTGTCAGAAAACACAACCCGATATAATCAGTGACTAAATCTGTCAGGAAACACAACCCTATATAATCAGTGGCTAAATCTGTCAGGAAACACAACCCTATATAATCAGTGGCTAAATCTGTCAGGAAACACAACCCTATATAATCAGTGGCTAAATCTGTCAGGAAACACAACCCTATATAATCAGTGGCTAAATCTGTCAGGAAACACAACCCTATATAATCAGTGGCTAAATCTGTCAGGAAACACAACCCTATATAATCAGTGGTAAATCTCAACGTTCTTCTTTACATTCCCATGTTTACAGTGTAAAGTAACAGTCCCTCTAGTGTCCTAACAGTGTCTCTCGTCTCTCTAGTGTTATAACAGGGTCTCTCTAGTGTCTCTAGTGTCATAACAGGGTCTCTCTAGTATCATAACAGGGTCTCTCTAGTGTCATAACAGGGTCTCTAGTATCATAACAGGGTCTCTCTAGTGTCTCTAGTATCATAACAGGGTCTCTAGTGTTATAACAGGGTCTCTCTCGTCTCTCTAGTGTTATAACAGGGTCTCTCTAGTGTCTCTAGTGTCATAACAGGGTCTCTAGTATCATAACAGGGTCTCTCTAGTGTCATAACAGGGTCTCTAGTATCATAACAGGGTCTCTCTAGTGTCATAACAGGGTCTCTCTAGTGTCATAACAGGGTCTCTCTAGTGTCATAACAGGGTCTCTGGTATCATAACAGGGTCTCTAGTGCCTCTAGTGTCATAACAGGGTCTCTGGTATCATAACAGGGTCTCTGGTATCATAACAGGGTCTCTAGTATCATAACAGGGTCTCTAGTGCCTCTAGTGTCATAACAGGGTCTCTCTAGTGTCTCTAGTATCATAACAGGGTCTCTATAGTCTCTAGTGTCATAACAGGGTCTCTAGTATCATAACAGGGTCTCTGGTATCATAACAGGGTCTCTAGTGCCTCTAGTGTCATAACAGGGTCTCTCTAGTGTCATAACAGGGTCTCTCTAGTATCATAACAGGGTCTCTCTAGTGTCATAACAGGGTCTCTCTAGTATCATAACAGGGTCTCTCTAGTGTCATAACAGGGTCTCTCTAGTGCCTCTAGTGTCATAACAGGGTCTCTCTAGTGTCTCTAGTGTCATAACAGGGTCTCTATAGTCTCTAGTGTCATAACAGGGTCTCTCTAGTGTCATAACAGGGTCTCTATAGTCTCTAGTATCATAACAGGGTCTCTATAGTCTCTAGTATCATAACAGGGTCTCTATAGTCTCTAGTATCATAACAGGGTCTCTCTAGTATCATAACAGGGTCTCTAGTATCATAACAGGGTCTCTATAGTCTCTAGTATCATAACAGGGTCTCTCTAGTGTCATAACAGGGTCTCTCTAGTATCATAACAGGGTCTCTAGTATCATAACAGGGTCTCTCTAGTGTCATAACAGGGTCTCTCGTATCATAACAGGGTCTCTAGTATCATAACAGGGTCTCTCTAGTATCATAACAGGGTCTCTAGTATCATAACAGGGTCTCTCTAGTGTCATAACAGGGTCTCTCTAGTATCATAACAGGGTCTCTCTAGTATCATAACAGGGTCTCTCTAGTGTCTCTAGTATCATAACAGGGTCTCTCTAGTGTCATAACAGGGTCTCTAGTATCATAACAGGGTCTCTCTAGTGTCATAACAGGGTCTCTCTAGTATCATAACAGGGTCTCTCTAGTATCATAACAGGGTCTCTCTAGTATCATAACAGGGTCTCTCTAGTGTCATAACAGGGTCTCTAGTATCATAACAGGGTCTCTCTAGTGTCATAACAGGGTCTCTCTAGTATCATAACAGGGTCTCTCTAGTATCATAACAGGGTCTCTCTAGTATCATAACAGGGTCTCTCTAGTATCATAACAGGGTCTCTCTAGTATCATAACAGGGTCTCTCTAGTGTCTCTAGTATCATAACAGGGTCTCTCTAGTGTCATAACAGGGTCTCTAGTATCATAACAGGGTCTCTCGTATCATAACAGGGTCTCTCTAGTATCATAACAGGGTCTCTAGTATCATAACAGGGTCTCTAGTATCATAACAGGGTCTCTCTAGTATCATAACAGGGTCTCTAGTATCATAACAGGGTCTCTATAGTCTCTAGTGTCATAACAGGGTCTCTCTAGTATCATAACAGGGTCTCTAGTATCATAACAGGGTCTCTAGTATCATAACAGGGTCTCTCTAGTATCATAACAGGGTCTCTCTAGTATCTCTAGTATCATAGCAGGGTCTCTCTAGTGTCTCTAGTATCATAACAGGGTCTCTCTAGTGTCATAACAGGGTCTCTAGTATCATAACAGGGTCTCTCTAGTATCATAACAGGGTCTCTAGTATCATAACAGGGTCTCTCTAGTATCATAACAGGGTCTCTCTAGTATCATAACAGGGTCTCTAGTATCATAACAGGGTCTCTAGTATCATAACAGGGTCTCTCTAGTATCATAACAGGGTCTCTAGTGTCATAACAGGGTCTCTCTAGTGTCATAACAGGGTCTCTCTAGTATCATAACAGGGTCTCTCTAGTGTCATAACAGGGTCTCTCTAGTGTCATAACAGGGTCTCTAGTATCATAACAGGGTCTCTAGTGTCATAACAGGGTCTCTCTAGTATCATAACAGGGTCTCTCTAGTATCATAACAGGGTCTCTCTAGTATCATAACAGGGTCTCTAGTATCATAACAGGGTCTCTCTAGTGCCTCTAGTGTCATAACAGGGTCTCTATAGTCTCTAGTATCATAACAGGGTCTCTCTAGTGTCATAACAGGGTCTCTCTAGTATCATAACAGGGTCTCTCTAGTGCCTCTAGTGTCATAACAGGGTCTCTATAGTCTCTAGTATCATAACAGGGTCTCTCTAGTGTCTCTAGTATCATAACAGGGTCTCTCTAGTGTCATAACAGGGTCTCTAGTATCATAACAGGGTCTCTCTAGTGCCTCTAGTGTCATAACAGGGTCTCTATAGTCTCTAGTATCATAACAGGGTCTCTCTAGTATCATAACAGGGTCTCTCTAGTATCATAACAGGGTCTCTATAGTCTCTAGTGTCATAACAGGGTCTCTATAGTCTCTAGTATCATAACAGGGTCTCTAGTATCATAACAGGGTCTCTCTAGTGCCTCTAGTGTCATAACAGGGTCTCTATAGTCTCTAGTGTCATAACAGGGTCTCTCTAGTATCATAACAGGGTCTCTATAGTCTCTAGTATCATAACAGGGTCTCTATAGTCTCTAGTATCATAACAGGGTCTCTATAGTCTCTAGTATCATAACAGGGTCTCTCTAGTGTCATAACAGGGTCTCTAGTATCATAACAGGGTCTCTAGTATCATAACAGGGTCTCTCTAGTGTCATAACAGGGTCTCTAGTATCATAACAGGGTCTCTCTAGTATCATAACAGGGTCTCTAGTATCATAACAGGGTCTCTAGTGTCATAACAGGGTCTCTCTAGTGTCATAACAGGGTCTCTCTAGTGTCATAACAGGGTCTCTCTAGTGTCATAACAGGGTCTCTCTAGTATCATAACAGGGTCTCTCTAGTGTCATAACAGGGTCTCTCTAGTGTCATAACAGGGTCTCTAGTATCATAACAGGGTCTCTCTAGTATCATAACAGGGTCTCTAGTATCATAACAGGGTCTCTCTAGTATCATAACAGGGTCTCTGGTATCATAACAGGGTCTCTAGTGCCTCTAGTGTCATAACAGGGTCTCTCTAGTATCATAACAGGGTCTCTCTAGTATCATAACAGGGTCTCTAGTATCATAACAGGGTCTCTAGTATCATAACAGGGTCTCTCTAGTATCATAACAGGGTCTCTAGTATCATAACAGGGTCTCTAGTATCATAACAGGGTCTCTCTAGTGCCTCTAGTGTCATAACAGGGTCTCTAGTATCATAACAGGGTCTCTAGTATCATAACAGGGTCTCTCTAGTATCATAACAGGGTCTCTCTAGTGTCATAACAGGGTCTCTCTAGTATCATAACAGGGTCTCTCTAGTGTCATAACAGGGTCTCTAGTATCATAACAGGGTCTCTATAGTCTCTAGTATCATAACAGGGTCTCTATAGTCATAACAGGGTCTCTCTAGTGTCATAACAGGGTCTCTCTAGTGTCATAACAGGGTCTCTCTAGTGTCATAACAGGGTCTCTCTAGTGTCTCTAGTGTCATAACAGGGTCTCTCTAGTGTCATAACAGGGTCTCTCTAGTGTCATAACAGGGTCTCTAGTATCATAACACGGTCTCTCTAGTGTCATAACAGGGTCTCTCTAGTGTCTCTAGTGTCATAACAGGGTCTCTCTAGTGTCATAACAGGGTCTCTAGTGTCATAACAGGGTCTCTAGTATCATAACAGGGTCTCTAGTATCATAACAGGGTCTCTCTAGTGTCTCTAGTGTCATAACAGGGTCTCTCTAGTGTCATAGCAGGGTCTCTCTAGTGTCTCTAGTGTCATAACAGGGTCTCTCTAGTGTCATAACAGGGTCTCTCTAGTGTCATAACAGGGTCTCTAGTATCATAACAGGGTCTCTAGTATCATAACAGGGTCTCTCTAGTGTCATAACAGGGTCTCTCTAGTTTCTCTAGTGTCATAACAGGGACACTCTAGTGTCATAGCAGTATCCCTCTAGTGTAATAACAGTGTAGTGTACTAGTGTATTCTGCAGTACCACGTCGTGAGCCATGGGAGCGCTGCTGCTGTCCTCTACTCCATTCTCTCCTTCTCTCTGGTACGAATCACTGGTCCCATCTAAAACAACAACAACACTGTTACACTGGACACTGCTACTGGGGGTGGCTGTGTGTGTGTGTGCGTGTGCGCGTCTCACCCTCGGACAGACAGAAGGACGCTCCATCGTTTAGGTTGTCTCCCAACTCTGGTGTTCCAAGCCCCTCCCCATCGGAACTCAGCGCAGAGGGAGACTCCTCCCCTTCCTGTGATGTCAGGAACACGGCCGGCCCACATTTAGGGGACGGGATCTCGATGCCCATCAGACGGAACTTCCTCCTCCGGTTCCCGATCCACGTCTGTCAAACAAATACATAGCCCAACATATAATATACTGTTAAGATCCACGTCTGTCAAACAAACACATAGCCCAACATATAATATACTGTTAAGATCCACGTCTGTCAAACAAACACATAGCCCAACATATAATATACTGTTAAGATCCACGTCTGTCAAACAAACACATAGCCCAACATATAATATACTGTTAAGATCCACGTCTGTCAAACAAATACATAGCCCAACATATAATATACTGTTAAGATCCACGTCTGTCAAACAAATACATAGCCCAACATATAATATACTGTTAAGATCCACGTCTGTCAAACAAACACATAGCCCAACATATAATATACTGTTAAGATCCACGTCTGTCAAACAAATACATAGCCCAACATATAATATACTGTTAAGATCCACGTCTGTCAAACAAACACATAGCCCAACATATAATATACTGTTAAGATCCACGTCTGTCAAACAAATACATAGCCCAACATATAATATACTGTTAAGATCCACGTCTGTCAAACAAATACATAGCCCAACATATAATATACTGTTAAGATCCACGTCTGTCAAACAAACACATAGCCCAACATATAATATACTGTTAAGATCCACGTCTGTCAAACAAATACATAGCCCAACATATAATATACTGTTAAGATCCACGTCTGTCAAACAAACACATAGCCCAACATATAATATACTGTTAAGATCCACGTCTGTCAAACAAACACATAGCCCAACATATAATATACTGTTAAGATCCACGTCTGTCAAACAAACACATAGCCCAACATATAATATACTGTTAAGATCCACGTCTGTCAAACAAACACATAGCCCAACATATAATATACTGTTAAGATCCACGTCTGTCAAACAAACACATAGCCCAACATATAATATACTGTTAAGATCCACGTCTGTCAAACAAATACATAGCCCAACATATAATATACTGTTAAGATCCACGTCTGTCAAACAAATACATAGCCCAACATATAATATACTGTTAAGATCCACGTCTGTCAAACAAATACATAGCCCAACATATAATATACTGTTAAGATCCACGTCTGTCAAACAAATACATAGCCCAACATATAATATACTGTTAAGATCCACGTCTGTCAAACAAATACATAGCCCAACATATAATATACTGTTAAGATCCACGTCTGTCAAACAAATACATAGCCCAAAATATAATATACTGTTAAGATCCACGTCTGTCAAACAAATACATAGCCCAACATATAATATACTGTTAAGATCCACGTCTGTCAAACAAACACATAGCCCAACATATAATATACTGTTAAGATCCACGTCTGTCCAACAAACACATAGCCCAACATATAATATACTGTTAAGATCCACGTCTGTCAAACAAATACATAGCCCAACATATAATATACTGTTAAGATCCACGTCTGTCAAACAAATACATAGCCCAACATATAATATACTGTTAAGATCCACGTCTGTCAAACAAATACATAGCCCAACATATAATATACTGTTAAGATCCACGTCTGTCAAACAAATACATAGCCCAACATATAATATACTGTTAAGATCCACGTCTGTCAAACAAACACATAGCCCAACATATAATATACTGTTAAGATCCACGTCTGTCAAACAAATACATAGCCCAACATATAATATACTGTTAAGATCCACGTCTGTCAAACAAACACATAGCCCAACATATAATATACTGTTAAGATCCACGTCTGTCCAACAAACACATAGCCCAACATATAATATACTGTTAAGATCCACGTCTGTCAAACAAATACATAGCCCAACATATAATATACTGTTAAGATCCACGTCTGTCAAACAAACACATAGCCCAACATATAATATACTGTTAAGATCCACGTCTGTCAAACAAACACATAGCCCAACATATAATATACTGTTAAGATCCACGTCTGTCAAACAAACACATAGCCCAACATATAATATACTGTTAAGATCCACGTCTGTCAAACAAACACATAGCCCAACATATAATATACTGTTAAGATCCACGTCTGTCAAACAAACACATAGCCCAACATATAATATACTGTTAAGATCCACGTCTGTCAAACAAATACATAGCCCAACATATAATATACTGTTAAGATCCACGTCTGTCAAACAAATACATAGCCCAACATATAATATACTGTTAAGATCCACGTCTGTCAAACAAATACATAGCCCAACATATAATATACTGTTAAGATCCACGTCTGTCAAACAAATACATAGCCCAACATATAATATACTGTTAAGATCCACGTCTGTCAAACAAATACATAGCCCAACATATAATATACTGTTAAGATCCACGTCTGTCAAACAAACACATAGCCCAACATATAATATACTGTTAAGATCCACGTCTGTCAAACAAATACATAGCCCAACATATAATATACTGTTAAGATCCACGTCTGTCAAACAAACACATAGCCCAACATATAATATACTGTTAAGATCCACGTCTGTCAAACAAATACATAGCCCAACATATAATATACTGTTAAGATCCACGTCTGTCAAACAAATACATAGCCCAACATATAATATACTGTTAAGATCCACGTCTGTCAAACAAACACATAGCCCAACATATAATATACTGTTAAGATCCACGTCTGTCAAACAAATACATAGCCCAACATATAATATACTGTTAAGATCCACGTCTGTCAAACAAACACATAGCCCAACATATAATATACTGTTAAGATCCACGTCTGTCAAACAAACACATAGCCCAACATATAATATACTGTTAAGATCCACGTCTGTCAAACAAACACATAGCCCAACATATAATATACTGTTAAGATCCACGTCTGTCAAACAAACACATAGCCCAACATATAATATACTGTTAAGATCCACGTCTGTCAAACAAACACATAGCCCAACATATAATATACTGTTAAGATCCACGTCTGTCAAACAAATACATAGCCCAACATATAATATACTGTTAAGATCCACGTCTGTCAAACAAATACATAGCCCAACATATAATATACTGTTAAGATCCACGTCTGTCAAACAAATACATAGCCCAACATATAATATACTGTTAAGATCCACGTCTGTCAAACAAATACATAGCCCAACATATAATATACTGTTAAGATCCACGTCTGTCAAACAAATACATAGCCCAACATATAATATACTGTTAAGATCCACGTCTGTCAAACAAATACATAGCCCAAAATATAATATACTGTTAAGATCCACGTCTGTCAAACAAATACATAGCCCAACATATAATATACTGTTAAGATCCACGTCTGTCAAACAAACACATAGCCCAACATATAATATACTGTTAAGATCCACGTCTGTCCAACAAACACATAGCCCAACATATAATATACTGTTAAGATCCACGTCTGTCAAACAAATACATAGCCCAAAATATAATATACTGTTAAGATCCACGTCTGTCAAACAAATACATAGCCCAACATATAATATACTGTTAAGATCCACGTCTGTCAAACAAATACATAGCCCAAAATATAATATACTGTTAAGATCCACGTCTGTCAAACAAATACATAGCCCAACATATAATATACTGTTAAGATCCACGTCTGTCAAACAAACACATAGCCCAACATATAATATACTGTTAAGATCCACGTCTGTCCAACAAACACATAGCCCAACATATAATATACTGTTAAGATCCACGTCTGTCAAACAAATACATAGCCCAAAATATAATATACTGTTAAGATCCACGTCTGTCAAACAAATACATAGCCCAACATATAATATACTGTTAAGATCCACGTCTGTCAAACAAATACATCACTTTAAAAAATGAAGGACAGCCACACACTCTAGGAGCTCAGATGCAAAAATATTTACAGTTGAAGTGGGAAGTTTACATACACAGCCAAATACATTTAAAGTCAGTTTCTCACAATTCCTGACATTTAATTGGTAAAAATTCCCTGTCTTAGGTCAGTTACATCACCACTTTATTTAAATAATGTGAAATGTCAGAATAATAGTAGAGAGAATGATTTATTTCAGCTTTTATTATATTCATCACATTCCCAGCGGGTCAGAAGTTAATATACAAAAGTTGAGAATGACACAAATATTAATTTTCACAAGGTCTGCTGCCTCAGTTTGAATGATAGCAATTTGCATATACTCCAGAATGTTATGAAGAGTGATCAGATGATTTGAAATTTATTGCAAAGTCCCTAATAGCCGTGCAAATGAACTGAATCCCCAAAAATGTTTCCACTACATTTCAGCCCTGCCACAAAAGGACCAGCTAACATCATGTCAGTGATTCTCTCGTTAACACAGGTGTGAGTGCTGACGAGGACAAGGCTAGAGATCACTCTGTCATGCTGACTGAGTTTGAATAACAGACTGGAAGCTTCAAAAGGAGGGTGGTGCTTGGAATCATTGTTCTTCCTCTGTCAACCATGGTTACCTGCAAGGAAACACGTACTGTCATCATTGCTTTGCACAAAAGGGCTTCACAGGCAAGGATATTGCTGCCAGTAATATTGCAACTAAATCAACAATTTATCGGATCATCAAGAACTTCAAGGAGAGTGGTTCAATTGTTGTGAAGAAGGCTTCAGGGTGCCCAAGAAAGTCCAGCAAGCGCCAGGACCATCTCCTAAAGTTGATTCAGCTGTGGGATCGTGGCACCACCAGTACAGAGCTTGCTCAGGAATGACAGCAGGCAGGTGTGAGTGTATCTGCATGCACAGTGAGGTGAAGACTTTTGAAGGAGGGCCTTCTCTCCAGGAAAAACATCTGGGACAGACTGATATTCTGCAAAAGGTACAGGGATTGGACTGCTAAGGACTGGGGTAAAGTCATTTTCTCTGAATCCCCTTTCCGATTGTTTGGGGCATCTGGAAAAAAGCTTGTTGGAGAAGACAAGGTGAGCTCTACCATCAGTCCTGTGTCATGCCAACAGTAAAGCATCCTGAGACCATTCATGTGTGGGGTTGCTTATCAGCCAAGGGAGTGGGCTCACTCACAATTTTGCCTAAGAACACAGCCATGTATAACGAATGGTACCAACACATCCTCCGAGAGCAACTTCTCCCAACCATCCAGGAACAGTTTGGTGACAAACAATGCCTTTTCCAGCATGATGGAGCACCTTGCCATAAGGCAAAAGTGATAACTCAGTGGCTCTAGGGAACATAACATCGATATTTTGGGTCCATGGCAAGGAAACTCCCCAGGCCTTAATCCCATTGAGAACTTGTGGTCAATCCTCAAGAGGTGGATGGACAAACAAAAACCAACAAATTCTAACAAACTCCAAGCATTGATTATGCAAGAATGGGCTGCCATCAGTCAGGATGTGGCCCAGAAGTTAATTGACAGGATGCCAGGGCGGATTGCAGAGGTCTTGATAAAGAAGGGTCAACACTGCAGATATTGACTCTTTGCATCAACTTCATGTAATTGTTAATAAAAGCCTTTGACACTTATGAAATGCTTGTAATTATACTTCAGTATCCATAGTAACATCTGACAAAAATATCTAACGACACTGAAGCAGCAAACTTGTGGAAATTAATATTTGTGTCATTCTCAAAATGTTTGACCAGGACTGTACATGCAATTAGTATTTGGTAGCATTGCCTTTAAATTGTTTAACTTGGGTCAAACGTTTCTGGGAGGCTTCCACAAGCTTCCCACAATAAGTTGGGTGAATTTTGGCCCATTCCTCCTGACAGAGCTGGTGTAACTGAGTCAGGTTTGTAGGCCTCCATGCTCGCACACACTTTTTCAGTTCTTCCCAAAAATGTTCTATAGGATTGAGGTCAGGGCTTTGTGATGGCCACTCCAATACATTGACTTGTCCTTAAGCCATTTTGTCACAACTTTGGAAGTATGCTTGGGGTCATTGTCCATTTGGAAGACCCGTTTGAGACCAAGCTTTAACTTCCTGATTGGTGACTTGAGATGTTGCTTCAATATATCCACAAAAATTCTCTTTCCTCATGATGCCATTTATTTTGTGAAGTGCACCAGTCCCTCCTGCAGCAAAGCACCCCCACAACATCATGCTGCCTCCCCCCCGTGCTGCCCCACGGTTGAGATGGTGATCTTCAGCTTGCAAGCCTCCCCATTTTTCCTCCAAACATAACGATGGTCATTATGGCCAAACAGTTCTATTTTTGTTTCATCAGACCAAAGGACATTTCTCCAAAAAGTACGATCTTTGTCCCCATGTACAGTTGCAGTTGCAAACCGTAGTCTGGCTTTTTTATGGCGGTTTTGGAGCAGTGGCTTCTTCCTTGCTGAGTGGCCTTTCAGGTTATGTCGATATAGGACTCGTTTTACTGTGGATATAGATACTTTTGTACCTGTTTCCTCCAGCATCTTCACACCAGAGTACGTTCATCTCCAGGAGATAGAACGCGTCTCTTTCCTGAGCGGTATGACGGCTGTGTGGTCCCATGATGTTTATACTTGCGTACGAACGTGGTATCTTCAGGCATGTGGATTGCTCCCAAGGATGAACCAGATGTGTGGAGGTCTACAATTTTTATTCTGAGGTCTTGGCTGATTTCTTTGGATTTTCCCATGATGTCAAGCAAAGAGGCACTGTGTTTGAAGGTAGGCCTTGAAATACATCCACAGGTACACCTCCAATTGACACAAATTATGTCAATCAGCCTATCAGAAGCTTCTAAAGCCATGACATTTTCTGGAATTTTCCAAGCTGTTTAAAGGCACAGTCAACTTAGTGTATGTAAACTTTTGACCCACTGGAATTGTGATACAGGGAATTACAAGTGAAATAATCTGTCTGTAAACAATTTTAGTAAAACTTACTTGTGCACAAAGTAGATGTCCTTACCAAAACTATAGTTTGTTCACAAGAAATTTGTGGAGTGGTTGAAAAACGAGTTTTAATGACTCCAACCTCAGTGTATGTAAACTCCCCACTGTAGGTCCAACACGTCATCAGGGTATAATGACAAACACTGTGGGGTGACTCATTATATCGTGTCAAAGGACACACAGGTGTCTGTAATCATGGCCGGGTGTGGCCTGATATCATTGGTTTATTCTCATATATTAAATATTAAAATAGCATACAAAAAAACAAATGGATTGCGTAGGATCATAGATCAATTTGGCTGCATAAGCAGACAGACATTTATAATAGCAAAATCACAATAATCACAAGAATGGCTTCAGATCAAAGTCTACGTTGAGACCGAAGGGGTCTTTAAATTAAAGATCCAGGCAGCCTCTCGTTTTAACAATACATTGTCGAGGTCACCACCGTCTGTCGAAACATTGGACATAAATATTTTTGTATCTGAGCTCCTAGAGAGTGTGCGGCTCTCCTTTATTTTTCAAGTGTTCCACTCCTCTAGCCAGCACCTCGCCTAAATAGGCGTGCGTTTCTTTCGCCTCTAAATCAAACACATCACAAAATATAATATACGGTTAAGATCCACATCTGTCAATCAAACACAACTAATGTTAATACTGTACAACACTCAAAGGGAGTGTGTGATTGGCTGATACAGCTGAGAGGAAGCCTCTGATTGGTTGCTACCTTGACTATCTCAGTGTCTACGTTGAGCTGATTGGCTGCTGCGTTGATCTTCTCTCTGCAGACAGAACCCAGACTGGTCATCCCTCTGTCCCAGTACCGCTTCAACTGGCCCAGGTCCACATCACTGAACTGGGTCCTGTCCTGTAGCTACACACACATTATGCATTATAGACACATGAAAGATTATGGAACAGTATAGATGGTCTGATGGTGACAGTGCTCTAATCTCCTAAAGACTGCTAGATGAAGACTTACAGTTCTCTTCCTGGAGTTACTGATGAGCCACGGAGCAGAGGGACTGACTGGAACCTAGACAGGGGAGGAGACGAGAGGAGAGGAGGATAGAGGAGACGAGAAGAGGAAAGAGCAGGAGAGGGGAGGAGACAAGAGGTGGAAAGAAGAGAAGAGGAAAGAGGAGGAGAGGCAACAAGAAGTATAAAAAGGAGAGGAGGAGAGTTACTGATGAGCAATGGAAAGGCTGACTGGAACCTAGATAACAGGAGAGGACTGCATGTACAGAACAGTAGTAAACCTTCAGTTTAAAATTATTCAAATCCCCTACATGTATGCTGGGTTATGCAATAGGTGAGATCTGTAGGGTTGTAGTAACTGGGTAGCAGTAGTAGTAGTAACAGTAACCCCTACCTGTATACTAGGGGAGGTCTGTAGTGTTGTAGTAACTGGGTAGTAGTAGTAGTAGTAGTAGTAGTAACAGTAACCCCTACCTGTATACTAGGGGAGGTCTGTAGTGTTGTAGTAACTGGGTAGTAGTAGTAGTAGTAGTAGTAGTAGTAGTAGTAACAGTAACCCCTACCTGTATACTAGGGGAGGTCTGTAGTGTTGTAGTAACTGGGTAGTAGTAGTAGTAGTAGTAGTAGTAGTAGTAACAGTAACCCCTACCTGTATACTAGGGGAGGTCTGTAGTGTTGTAGTAACTGGGTAGTAGTAGTAGTAGTAGTAGTAGTAACAGTAACCCCTACCTGTATACTAGGGGAGGTCTGTAGTGTTGTAGTAACTGGGTAGTAGTAGTAGTAGTAGTAGTAGTAGTAACAGTAATCCCTACCTGTATACTAGGGGAGGTCTGTAGTGTTGTAGTAACTGGGTAGTAGTAGTAACAGTAACCCCTACCTGTATACTAGGGGAGGTCTGTAGTGTTGTAGTAACTGGGTAGTAGTAGTAGTAG